>NC_045030.1:45939750-45955250 GCF_008632895.1 Mastomys coucha
AAAAAAAAAAAAAAAAGAAATTCTCAATAAATGAAAGGCAAATGATGGAGAAAGATTTAAAGAAATGTTCAGCATCCTTAAACATCAGGGAAATCTGAATCCAAGTATTTGAGATTTCATCTTACAACTGTCAGAATGTCTAAAATCAATAACACAGATGACAGCTCATGCTGGTGAGGACAGGAAAGGAGGGGCACACTCTTCCACTGCTTGGTGGAGTGAAAACTTGTACAGTCACTATTGAAATCAATATAGCAGCTCTTCAGAAAGTTAGGAATTAATCTTTGTCAAGATCTACCTGTACCACTGTTGATCATATACACAAAGGATACTTCATCCAATCACAAGGACACTTGCTTAGTCATGTCATTACTTCCCTGTTCATTATAGCGAGAAACTGGAAACAACCCAGATAGATGTCTCTAAACCAAAGAATTCATAAAGAAAATGTGAAATATTTACATGATTGAACACTGCTCAGCTGTTAAGAAATGACAGTGAGGAGAAGGAACTTGTAGAGTCCACCTCCAATAAAAATACAGGGCATCAAGTGGAGGGATGTGGTTGTCATCCCACACTCAAAAACTCTGACCCAAAATTATTCCTGTCTGAAAGAACTGCAGGGGCAAAAACGGAGAGGAGCCTGAGGGAAAGGAAGTCCAGCAGCAGCAGGCCCAAATTGGGATCCGGCTCAAGGGGAGGCCCCAAGGTCTGACACTATTACTGATGCTATGGTGTGCTTATAAACAGAAGCCTAGCATGACTGCCCTCCAAAAGTCCCAACAAGCAACTGAAAGAGTCAGATGCAGATATGCCCAACCAATGAATTGTGAACCCTGAGGCTTAATTAGGGAAAAGCTGGAAGAAGCTGAGGAGGGTAACGCTATTGGTAGACCAACAGTGTCAACTAACCTGGACTCCTGAGATCTCTCAGACACTGAGCCACCAGTCAGGCAGCATACACCAGCTGATATGAGGCCCCCAACACATATACAGCAGAGGACTGTCAGGTCTGGGTGCACCTATCCCTCAAGAGTCTTGAGGTCCCAGGGAATGAGAGAGGTCTGGTGGGGTAGGGTGGAGAGGTGAGGACATACTCTTGTAGATGAAGGGAAGAGGTGTGGGATGAGGAACAGTTGGAGGGCTGAGCAGGAGAAGCATAAAGACTGGACTATAAAAAAGATTAAAGATTAAAAATATAAAAAAGAAGAAATGACATCATGAAATTTGCAAGCAAATGGATGGAGTAGAAAAAGTCATTCTGGGTGAATAGTATGTATTCACTTATATGTGGATATAAGCCATTAAATAAATGATAACTAACCTATAATCCATAGACCCAGAGAGGTTAGGTTTAGTGGAGGGAGCTCCAGGAGAAACCTGGATCTCCCTTGGAGTGGAAAATAAAATGGACTTTATGGGTGGACTAGGGACAGATCAGGATTCAAATTAGAAGATCAAGCAGGGAGAAGTTATAGGGTTAAAGGAGAGAATGTGGGGACAGACAGCTAGAATTCAGGTGCACTTGGGGGGTGGTATGGATACTCAATGCTGTGGAAAATACCCAAAATACATGAAGGAGATCCTAATGAGGCTCCTAATAATGGGGGAGACAGAGTCACAACTGGACATCTCTTATCACCAAAAGGACTGGGTTGCAATCAATTGAATAATCGGCTAAGAGGGCTCCCATGGAAAACTCAAAAACAACCTAGACTGCTGCTAAGACAAAAGGTGATTCTCTGCAAACTGACTGTGGGGTCTCATTGCTGAGGACAAGACTCACATAATGTGAAGAAGTCAAGATGTAGCACATATGAAACCTTAACCCCTACATTCCAGAGTCTTTGGTAAGGAAAAGTACTCTGCAGTCTGTCAAGAGTGAAAAGTAAACACCAACACAGTCACAAAGCCTTCCACCTATATATTTTCTGCCTACAAGATATGTTAGGTCAATGGTGGCACAGAACTTGTGGGAATTGACAACCAATATCTGATTTGACTTAACTTCCATTCCATGGGATAGAATCCATACCTGACACTATTTAGATGACCAAGAACCACAGAATAGACATCCCACAGACCTAGGGTAAAGCTAAATACTACTAGCTTTCAAAAAGGTAACAACAAAATAACTCCCAATGATATACTGCTATACTCATATACTGGGCCACTATCAAAGAAGCCTCCACCAGCTTCAGATGGGAACATATACAGAGAACCACATCCACACAGTGTGCAGAGCCAGAGAAAGAGAATGCGAAACACACAGCTTTAATTGAATGTCTCCATCAAGTCTCTCCCCTCAGAGCTCAGGAAACCCCACAGAAGAGGAGGTTGAAATTGCAAGAGCCAGAGGGGATGGAGGATACTAGGAGAACAAGGCCCTCTGCATTAATGAATCAATGCTCATATAAACTCAGAGACTGAAACAGCAAGAACAGTGCTCACACAGGCTGCACCAGGTCCTCTGCATATGTAGTATAGCTTTGAGCTTAGTATTTTTATAGGACTCCTGAAGGTATGAGTGAGTGAATTTCTGATTCTTGTGCCTACGTTTGGGGATATTTTCCTTCTGTTGAGTTCTTATTTAGCCTCTATGTGATGGTTTGGTTTTATCTTACTATATTTTACTTTGTTGTGTTTGGTTGTTATCTGCTAGAAGCCTGTTCTTTTCTAATGAGAGAAAGAAAGGAGGTGGATCCAGAAGGGAAGGGAGGTAGCACAGGACTGGAAGGGTTAAAGGGAGGAGAAACTGTAATCATGATACATTGTATGAGAAAGAATTTCCTTTCAATAATGAAAAACTTAAAATTTGCTTGGTTCTATGAGAAAAAAAATGAGACTTCACTAACTATAGAAAATTGACATTGCCTTCATGGTCTGTCATGACAAGTCCCCATATGTTAAAATGTGTCAGAAAATTCTCAGCAAAACATTTGTCTTGGGCCAATAAAACCAGTTTTCCTACCACCTACCTTATGTCTTCTGTCCCTTTGTGTTCCTTCCTTTTCCTCTCACACCCCCTTGTTGCTCTGCTTCTTCTTCACACCCTCATGTACTGGTTGAGAGAAATTTGAACAGACAAAACAAGCCAAACAAATAAATAAGCCAAATTTCATACATTCCTTCGTAGTCACAAGAATACTCATCCCTTTGCCCCTTTAAACTGAAGACCTTTTTCCGATACAAAATGCTAGAAAAGGGAATGGCATTATAATAATTGTGGGCATTTTAGAAAGAATTTAAGTTCCCAAGTAGATTATCCTAAGTATTCATCACTTATGGAAAATACACAAGGTTGAATATATATCCACCAAGAAGTAAGAATTCTTCTTTACAGTTTTGCTTATTTCTTGCATGAAGGTATCTGAGATCTCTAGGATTTTTGAATAGCAGTCTCTCTCTCTCTCTCTCTCTCTCTCTCTCTCTCTCTCTCTCTCTCTCTCTCTCTCTCTCTCATGTGTGTGTGTGTATGTGTATGTGTGTGTTGAGAATGGTTCATAAAGAAGATGGAGAGAAAGGAAGAAAAGAAAAAGAAACCAAAAGTAGAGAGTAAAGAGGGCATATTAAGAAAAGGTGTTTGGCATCCCTGACTTTTATGTCCAATCCAGTGTGCAGGCAAACGAAAAGTAATATTCAAAACATTCCCAACCCACCTTCCCTAAGATATTAGGGATCCCACTTCTAAACAACCCCTAAAATTGCTATTTTGGTCAAGTCATCTGCTTCCTGTTTATAGGAGAAGACAGTAATAAATCTTCAAGCCAACTGAAAGAAAATTTTGTGCTATATTTTAAACCAAGCTTCTGCCACGTCATGTGTCAGCTGGAGAAGACAGCAGCCTCCAGCATGAGACTAACACAATCCAGCTGAGCCCTGGTATCTTACAAAATTTTAGCAAGTTACTGTACCCATCCTATCATCCCCCAAAATAAAACATTTTCTAATTATGGATAGGAAGTGAGGGAGGCGGCAAGATATTCAATTTTCATAGACTCAGACAAAAAAGACTTTAAACAAATCAAGTTAATCTCAACTACATTCCTAGGATGAAGAACTATAATTGTTTATGCTCTATAATAGTGACCAATTCTTTTAAAGCAAGGTCTATCATTTATGCAAGGCAGTATCCTATTTGCAACATTGCTTAGTTCTATGAGGAAAATGAGCTCTTTACTAACTACAGAAAGTTGGCCTTGCCTTTGTGTCCTGTGATTACATGGCCACATATGTAAAAGTGTGCCAGAAAACTCTCAGCAAAAGAGAAGAATTCTTAGTCCCTAAAATTATTATGTACCTTATACCTTACAGCTTCTGTCATTTTGTGCTCTGGTGCTATCTTTTCCTCTCTCCCCGCTCTTCCTCTCCATCTTCACCTTCCTCCTCCTTTCCCTTGTCATCCTACTCTTCCCTCCCATCTTACTTATTTACAAGGATGGTCAGAAGTAGACTGACAGTCTAACCTTGGGCAATTTTTTCTTTAGAGATGCATGTCTTAGAAACTGAATCTGAGATAACTAGAAGTACATTTGTAAAAATAGTAAGAGGAAAAACAGTTCTGAGGGCAAGACTGCATGGAATTCAGAAGCCTAAAAGATTCACATGTTCTCACTGAGCTACCAAAGAACTAGTTTTATAATGAAAGGTTATTTTGTGAACTAAAAGCATAGCTCTCAGTAACTAACTAAACAATAATAGAGCAAACTCATTAATAGTGTCAGGGGTTGGCTAGTTAGCTGTTCCCTCAGTCTCTGCTGACTAGCATGTCTTCTCAGAGGCTTTATCCAGCAGCAGATGAAGGCAGATGCAGAGACCCACAGCCAAAAATCAGTTGAAGCTGGGGGAGTCTTGTTGAAGAGTCTGGGATAGAAGTAAACAAATCAGAGGGGTCAAGGACACCACAAGAAGACCCACAGAGTCAAATAACCTGGGATCATGGGGACTCATAGAGTCCAGACCACGAAGCAGGTAGCATGCAGAAGCTAGACCTATACCCCCTATACATATGTAGCAAATGTGCCACTTTGTGTTCATGTGGCTCCCCTTAAAAAGAGGAATGGGAGCTGTCTCAGTCTCTGTTGTCTGCCATTGGATCTCCTTTCCCCCTACATGTACTGCTTGAATGGACCTCAGTGGGAGAGAATGAGAGACCTGATGGGACTGGATGCCCCAGATGAGGTGGTACCAAAGCAGGGCTCTGCATCTCTGAGGAGAAGTGGTGAGAGCAATGGAGGGTGGGATTTGTACTGGTAGGACTGGGAAGAGAGGAGGGAGAGGGCTGTGATCAGGATGTAAAGTAAATAAAATTTAAAAAATTAAAAAAATAAAGCAAACTCTTACAATTTTACGTGGTAGCAAGACAGTAATGGAGGCTAATGAGAAAAATTAGCAATACCATTAAGGAAACACATATACTCTTTGTTACTTCAAATATTTTCTGAGGTTAAGAGACAAGAGGAAAGTAATTATTTTTTATATTTTAAATAAAGAGGATAGTAAACAATGCCTCAGTATATCAATCAGTGCCTATTCTACTTTTATTTCTGATAGTATAATAAACTACCTAATGAAAAGCAGTCTAGGGTAGAGAAGGGTTTATGTCAGAGTACAACTGCAAGTTATAGTCCATCGTCATAGGGAATTCAAGGTAGAATCTTCAGTCATATCACAGCTAGAATCAAAAGAAGAAAGAAAGAAATGCATAAACTCTCACTTTCCTAAGCTCAGTTTGATTTCCACTCCTACATGTTTCAGGACCCCTAGTCCAGGTAGGGAATGTTGACACCCACAATTGTCTGAGTCTTATAACATTAAAAAACCTAATTAAGATAGTCATCCATAGATAATCTCATCACTCAACACAATGCAGACAATCTTTCATTGATCCCATCTTTTCAAGTGATTCTAGTGTGTGTCAAGTTGATAACTAAAGTTAACTATCATGGTGCCCAACCAAGAAGTCAAAATCTGCAGGTGAACATAGCCAGAAGCTATGTTCTAAAACATATAGCCTGCAGGTATTAGGGTTCCTGTGCTGCAAAGTACGGGGTTCCTATGTTAAAGAGCAAGTTAGAATAGTACCTTGCACCTCAAGTTACCAAGACATTTGCATTATAGGGCATATGTGAAGTACCTAACACTGTGCTTGACCTATATAGTATGTTTAATTCCAAAGACTCAATAAATTTATGTTTTTTTTCAAAAAATGCCCACATTTATATAGAACTAAATAACATTTGTATATTAATAGACCTTTGTTTATAAAACACAAATCTCTATATTTCCATATGGTATAAATTTTTAATACTTTCCTTGAAAAGAATAAAATTATTTCATTCCCAGTGGTCATCTTATACTTTCTATTCCCAATCCAGACTAACATCTCATTTTGCCACAAAAGTTATAGTCATACCTGACTTGGGTGTTTGATACATTCCTAAAAGATAATTTCTCTTAGGATATAAGTTGGTGATCACCAATAGTCCAGATGTAAAGGAGTTAATGAGTTCTGCTAGTGAATACTAAAAGGGGGCTTTGTGAAGGAAGAAAGTCCCTCAACAAAAGGCTAACTGACGATAAATGTCCCCACTGTCAAACACCAGCTGGGCCCAAAGTCTTCTGTTTATGTTAGAGAGACCTCTGTCTTATAAATGTGCCCTTCAGACTCATACACCAAGCCTGAATATTTCAGCAAAGAATTTTAGAAAGCCTTTGCTAGCCCTGTTAGAAAATAAAAATGCAAAGCTTGAGGCAGAGGGAATATTCCTTCTTTGTAATCTGAAATGTTGATTGTGAGTGAGAATTTGTGTTTCAGTCACCTGTGCTTCCATTTAGGAAGGCTAGCCCTCTGGGACTCAGAAATTGTGAGCCTTTGAGCTGACATTGACATTTAAGTTCGACATAGGGGAATGGTGATTGCAGAAATGGCTTGTGAAAGCAATGTGATTTGCAGCACTAGAGAACCTATTAGAACGATTGTCTCTTTCTTTCTGCATGGTCCCCAGTCTCCTGTCTCCCCGGGTGCAGATTGGATTCCCAGAGGTAGCAAAGTTGGTTTGGAAAACAAGTGATTGAAGCTACCCTTTTTTCTCAAAACCTCAAGATGTTTTCTAGATGATAATGTTAATAATTACAATGAAAGTGGAAGAAATTGTTCTTAAGGGATTTTTAATAATGAAAAGGAAGCCTTGCAAAACACAAGCAATGAATTAGAAAACCTGGGATATTACTCTCTACTTTAAGTCAACAAGTAGCTGAATAATTTGGGCCAGTCACATCATTTGGCTTCATTTTATTTTATTTTTTTAATCTATACATAAATGATGTTATTAGGCAATGGTTTCTGAAGTTTCTAGTAATGTTATAATCTAAGTTTTATTTCATGTTCCTAATAAGTGATAAGTCTCCCTGAAGGCAAAATGGTAGTAAGTGGGTGGAGAGGGGTGAGAGCACTTCCTAGCCCCTTTGAGCTAGAATAAATGATGGTCTTTCTATAAAGAAAAGGCTTAAATCATCACACTGTGTAGACAATGCCAGTAAGGACATGTAAAGATTAGTCTCTGGGGTTACCTGAAAATTAAAACAAGTATATATATTCAATATCTACATGGAATTTCCAACTCCCAGCCATGTAGCCCTGCATTTCATGAAAATGATAAAGATAAATATGAAGTAAACTAAAGTGGCATGAACCTAAATATTGCAACTACTTAATGTTCTACCATGTCAGAACCTTGTTAATACCGGACGCAAAGACACAACCGATCTTCTCCAAAGCAGAAAAGTTTCCAAAACTACTATCAATTGAGGTGTTCCAGTTACTGCTACAGAAATTCTTTGTTGAAATTGAGCTGACTTCCCAATATATTACTTAGATGGACCAGTTTGAGATCTTTGCTCTGGAATCTCCTTCATTTCTCCTAATCTCTCTCCAATCCCCCTTCCCATTGCCTGGACCAGGAAGAGTGAAGATGTTTTTATTCTTATCAGGCACTCAAGTGAGTTAGCAAAAAAAAGCTTAGTAATAATATGTAAAGATATTAAAATTATGTTTCTGCTCAAAATGTAAGCTCTAGAATAAATCAAATGCAGTTTCTGAAAGCATAGGAAAATCATTTAATCCCCTATGCTTCAGAGTTCTCACACTGTTACATTAGGCAATACCAGGGAAGCAACATAGGTCAGGCACAGTGGCCAGGTTCAGTATGGTTCCCTCTGTTTCTCCATTCCTAATCCACGTACTCTGAAAAAAAAAAAAGCTTATTTGTTCTAGTCTCCAATGGTTTTTGTTTTAATTCCATCTAGATAACTGACCAGTGATCATAACAGAAACCAGAATACAATGTGTTTGTGTCAAAGTTTCCGTAAGAATCTATTAATCAAACTTACATACTTCTACTCCATGATTCTGCTGGCTTCTGATGTCTTCAATGATGCAGAATAAGTGGTAATTTAACATTTCCTAATTTATAAAACATTTTTCCAGAGAAACTTTGCATAGCTAATAAAAATTCAAAGAACAGTAATGGTGAAAGACAGCAAAGGAAAGGTGCTGATCTTAGAGTAAGGCCATCCATGTGTTAGTGTTGAGGAGCTATGTAAAGTGTCTTCGTAACAGGAAAATAGTGCCGTTCTCTGAGATGCTTTTCCCAGATTTTACACAGGTGTCTTCACTCTCTCTGAATAGTTACTAGAGAGTTTTGCAAGCACTCCTTCCTGATATTCTATGTTCTATTCTTTTATTAAATTAAAATGTAATCATATTATTCCCTCTCTCCTACCCTTCTCATCTTCTCACCTTGATACCATTCCAAATTCAAAGCTTCCTCTTCTTTAATCATTTTTTACAGATACATGTCAATAGATAAATACAACATATAGAGTCCATCTACTATGACCTTAATATACATGTTTCTCCAGCTGACCATTTAGTATTGGATAACCAATCTGGGTTTATCCCTGCGAAAGAGAACTTTCCTTTCAGCAGCCATTAATTGCTTTCTTTAGGGCAGTACTTCATACATGTATGAAGTCTTGTGAAATTTCACCCATCCATATTGGCATGACAAGTGGTGGTGACATTGTTTAAGTCTTGTTTAAGCTGCCATAGTGTTAAGATTTCACAGCCATAGCTTCCCTGTCGTACTTAGAATTTCAAATTGTGCAGCGGACTTCCTGGTCCTCTGGCTTTTATGATCTTTCTACCCCCTCTTCCTGGATATTTCCTATTACAGATGTTCTTGAACACTAGTACTTTTAATGGGAAAGAAGCAGAGAGGACCACATAGTAACTTTGTTCATCAAGTTACTATTATGAAAGCTAGTTTATTTAATTTACAGACCAGGAGCTGATAGTTTAACAAAAGTTGAGTAACTGGCTTTGGTCATCACCTGTATTCCTCTAAAACAGTGAAGGACTCATGCTTTCAACATGCTCTCAGAGTACTACCAAAGGGATATCTCAGTGGGTAGTGTGAAAGAAATGGACACAGTTATTTCTTCTCCATATTAAAGACATATAACAAGATCATCTCAGGACACAATGTTGACCTGTTAGTCTTAAAACATAATTGTGTGGATAAATATGGTGCCTTGACACAATTTGTGTGACAATGATTTCAAGCTTTTTCTAAATGACACACCAGTAAAGACAATGAAGGTGCCAAGGAGGTCATTGGCAGTTATTTTGGAGATGAAGAAGAGTAAAATATAAGACTGACCTGATACTTTTTAAAATCTGAGACAGCCAGTCCCACAACACCCAGAGGAAGCTCCACTCCCAGGCGCTCTGACACACCCAGGATCAGAGGTGAGGAGGAACCAACATCTGTCCCAACACTGGGAGTAACTGGGACCAGTGGGACTAGGCACACAGGAACTCCACCAGCCCAGTGACTCAGGTTCCTTCTGGTCTGTCTAGGTTGGTGTCCTGAGCAGACCTTGGGCGCAAGCTCTGCAGCCAGTCCCACAACACACAGAGAAAGCCACACTCCCAGTTGATCTAACAAGTTCAGGATCACAGGATCCCAAAATCACAGGATCACAGAGTCAGCTTGACTCTATGGAGTTCTCTGACAGAATCAAGATCACAGGAAGGACAGGCTCCAGTCAGATTTAGCAAGGGCAGGTAGCACTAGAGATAACCTGATGGCGAGGGGCAAGCATAAGAAAATAAACAACACAAACCAAGGTCACTTGGCATCATCAGAACCCAATTCTCCCACCATAGCAAGTCCTGGACACACCATTACAAATATTTCCATGAAGCATCACTTTGTTTGCCCCTCTACTAGACATCCTTTTCAAACATGATGGCTTCCTTCTACAAAAGAGCCTCATTTTTATTGTTAGGGATTAACGGTGTGTACTAAGGGCATGTCAGCATTTCAGTCTGATCATATAGACTTAGAAGGCCTTCAGATGTGATCCCTTGCCAAAGCAACCATGTTTCTGGATTAAAATTCCTCTACAATTTTAGAGCTGGCAGTATAGGCTGAAGCAGGCTGACCTGAGTTCAGCTTCCAGAATCTGCATTAACAGCAATAAAAAAAGTATATGCACTTATAATCCCAGCACTAAGGATGCAGAGAAAGGAAGATCACTTGCACTTGTTATCCAACAAGTCTAGCCCACTTGGCAAATTCTAGGCCAGAGAGAGTCTTTGTCTCAAAAAAAAAAAGTGACTAGTAGCTGAGAAAACACATCCACACTTGAGTTGTCCTCTAACCTATACACACACACTCACACTTGAGTTGTCCTCTAACCTATAAACACACACTCACACTTGAGTTGTCCTCTAACCTATACACACACACTCACACTTGAGTTGTCCTCTAACCTATACACACACACTCACACTTGAGTTGTCCTCTAACCTATACACACACACTCACACTTGAGTTGTCCTCTAACCTATACACACACACTCACACTTGAGTTGTCCTCTAACCTATACACACACACTCACACTTGAGTTGTCCTCTAACCTATACACACACACTCACACTTGAGTTGTCCTCTAACCTATACACACACACTCAAACTTGAGTTGTCCTCTAACCTATACACACACACACACAAACACACACACACACACACACACATGAACAGGCACAAAATTCACATATAAGTGCCAATAAATAAACATTTTAACTTTATTGCTAAGGGTAAGATAGTAAATCAAGTACTATAGATATTTCCTAGCTAGGCATCAATTGGTCAAAGCCAGCTTTGTGGGAATAGCAGCATTTTTCCTAAAATGGAAGGGCAAGGCTTAGAAATGTAAAGAAGTAATGATTTTTTAACATTTTAGTCTGGCTCTTTAAACTCATGAGACAATGATATATGTTACTTGAAAAACAAGAGAATCTTCAATTATAAAACTATTTTTTAAAAGCAGGAAGTATAAGAATTAGTCCTATCATGTCCACACCCTAAATGGCTTTCACACATTTCAGATATTCTGAATATCTTTAATACACTCAGCTTACTAAATGACTAGAAACTAAACAATTCACCATGTAACCAGACAAGTAGAGATACCTGTTCCTTTCAATTTTAATAACTATTTCACATCATGAAATGTTTTATACCTTGTTTCTTTCTCTACCTGCATCTTTGTATGTTGTTACTCTCTTAAAAATGACTTGAATGTTTCTGCCTGTCAAATATATCTACCCTGTACCCTCTGCTTAGATTTTACTTCTATTTTAATTGTTTGTCTCTAGATTTTTCTTATTTAGCATTAATACTGCTGTGATGAAATGATGTAGCCAACAGCAAGCTGTGAGCTTATTTTTTGTATGATTCTAAATCACATTTCATCGTCTAAGGAAGTAAGGATATATTTATGGCTTTGTCTTTATCCCTCCACTGGGGTTCTTCCTTAGATACAGGAGGTTGTCTCGTCAGCTTCCATATCCCCACTGCTATGAAACTCAGCTAAAATCACATCCATAGATTCCTGGGAGCCTCCCCCATCCCAAGTCTCTGGCACATTCTAGATATATGCCCACTCACCCATCCCTTGGCAGCTGCAAATCTCCACTCATTCTCCTGGCTTTCTGACTCTCACACCTGTCTCTCCCCACACCTGATCCTTAACACCACCACTCCCCTCCTCATCCCCTCTCCCATCAGGTTCCCTCCCTTCATCTGCCTCCTATGCCTATTTATTGCTCCTTCTAAGTGAGATTCAAGCATCCTTGCTTGGGCCTTCCTTCTTAGTGAGCTTCTTTGGGTCTGAGGAGTGTAGTACTTATCTTGTAGTTTATGGATAACAGTCATTTATAAATGAGTACTTACCATGCATGTCCTTTGGGGTCTGGGATACCTCAGTCAAGATGATATTTTCTATTTCTATCCATTTGCCTGCAAAATTCAGGTTGTCCTTGTTTTTAATAGCTGAATAGTATTTCATTGTGTAAATGAACCACATTTTCTATATCCATTCTTCTGTTGAGGGGCCTCTGGGTTTCCAGTTCCTGGATTTTGCAAATAAAGCTGCTATGAACACAGTAGAACATGTATTCTTGTGGTATGGTAAAATATCTTTTGGGTATACACCCAGGAACTGTATAGGTAGGTCTTCAGGTAGAACTATTTTGAATTTTCTGAGAAAACACTAGATTGATTTCCAGAATGATTGTGCAAGTTTGCAATCACACCAGCAATAGAGGAGTGTTCCTTTACTCCACATCCTTGCCAGCATGTGCTTTCACTTGAGTTTAGATCTTAGCCATTATGATGGATATAAGATGGAATCTCCTGGTCATTTTAATTTGCATTTTCCTGGTGACTAAGTACATCAAACATTTCCTCAAGTGCTTCTCAGCCATTTGAGATTCCTCTGTTGGGAATTCTCTGTTTATCTCTGCACCTCATTTTTAATTGGGTTATTTGATTTGTTGGAATCTAGCTTCTTGAGTTCTTTATATATTTTGGATATTAGTCATCTGTCACATATAGAGTTACTGAAGATCCTTTCCCAGTCTGTAGGGCTGCTGCTTTGTGGTACTGACAGTCTCCTTTCCCTTACAGAAGGTTTTCAGTTTCATGAGGTCCCATTTATCAAGTTGAACTTAGAGCCTGAGCCACTGGTGTTCTGTTCAGGAAATTGTCTCCTATACCAGTGCATTCAAGGGTATGTCCAACTTTCTCTTCTATTAGATTTAGTGTATCTGGTTTTATGTTGAGGGCTTTGACCACTTAGACTTAAGTTTTGTGCAGACTGAAAAATATGGATCAATTTGCATTCTTTTACATGCAGACATCCAGTTAGAACAGCACTATTTGTTGAAGATGCTTTTGTTTTTTCCATTGTATGATTTTTGTACTCAACATCAAAAAGCAAGCATCCATAGATGTATGGGTTTATTTGGAGCTCTTGGATTCAATTCCATTGAACAACCTGTCTCAAAATTTTTACCAAAGAACTCCTACAGTTGATAAATACCTTCATCAAAGTGCCTAGATACAAAATTAATTAAAAAAAATTCAGTAGCCCTCCTTTATACAAATGATGATAAATGGGCTGAGAAAGAAATTAGGGAAACAACACCCTGTATAATAGTCACAAATAATATAAAATACCTTGGTGTAATACTAACCAAGGAAGTGAAAGACCTGTATGACAACAACTTCAAATCTCTGAAAAAAAAGAAATTAAAGGAGATGGAAAGCTCTCCCATGCTCATGAATTGGCAGGATTAACAGAGTAAAACAACCATCGTACCAAAAGCAATCTACAGATTCAATGCAATCCCCATCAAAATTCCAATACATTTTTTTTTCAGACATGGAGACCTTGAAAGAGCAATTCTCAACTTCATATGGGGGGAAAACACTAGGGAGAGCCAAAACAATCCTGAGCAATAAAAGAACTTCTGGAAGTATAACCATCCCTGATCTCAAGCAGCACTACAGAGCAATAGTAATAAAATACTGCATGGTATTGATGTATATACAGACAGGTTGATCAATATAATCAAATCAAGGCCCAGAAAACAACTCACACACCTGTGGATACTTGATTTTTGAGAAAGAAACCAAAATCATATAATGGAAAAGAGAAAGCATCTTCAACAAATGGTGCTGGTCTAACTGGATATCAGCCTGTAGAAGAATAGAATCTATGTTAAAGCTAATAATAATAAGGTTTGATGGGCTGTCTTAGTCAAAGTGTAGAAGCCTGAACCCCAGAGCCTCAGAGCCCCAAGAGCCCCCAGAGACCCTAAAGCCATTGGTATAATTTTCAGTGAAATAGAAACATCCTTAAGGAATTGCTGGCATAAGACTCAGAGTCCAAGAGATGAACGTTTGAATTGTGAGGTCAATGGATAGGAAAATTGTAGCTCAATTCCACAAGCCAAAGACAGTAAATTTGTCTTTTGTTTACTTGTTTGTCCTTATTGAATTTGTTCTTGCTGAATGATGAAAACTTCATTGAAATCATACCTTTTTTCTCTCCTTCCACCAAGTCACATGTCATATCTTCTGGGAACCCTCTTAAAACACACCTAAAATGATTGCATAATTATATAGGCATTTCTTTATCCAACCAAGTTGACATCTAAAATAATACAAAATGAATTTAGTTAATTTGCTAAGACTGGTATTATAATAAAATACCTGGGCAAGGGAGGCTAAGGCACTAAATATTTTTCTAACATTGTGAAACAGTTACCTTTCTTGTTCTTGTGACAAAATACTTGGGTTTGCTTTGGGCCCACAATTTGAGAAGTTATAAGGCCCATCATGGTGAGAAAGCAGGGCCATGTGAACATAAGGCAGCTTGCCACATAGTATCCATAGTCAGAAAGCAGAGAAAAATGAACACTTGTGTTCTCATTTATATTCAGAGCAAGACTGTGGGATGGTGCAAACACAATTCCTTACTTAAACTGCTAGAGAAATGTCCTAACCAATATGCCCAGAGATGCATCTCCTAGGTGATTCTGAATACAGTGACCTTGACAATGGTTATGAACTATGTCAGAATCTTAGAAGCTACATGTCCAGGATAAAAGTTTCATTCTCTTAAAATCTCTCTCCTTATTTCAGATGGCCACATTTTTTTTTACCACATCTTTCTTTTGTGTATATAAATACCTGGAGTCTCTCTGTATAATTCAGATTTCCTTCTTCCTTTTTAAATTTTTATTATTTATTTATTTTTAAGGCATGGCCTTCTTTCATGTTTTATTGGCCATGAACGCTCTATATACTAAGAATAAATTTGAACTCTTGTTCCTAGTGCTTCCACCTCCTGAGTGCACACTCAATTGATGCAATGCTGGAGATAAAATCTAGGACTTTTTAAATGTTAGGCAATCAAACTACCAAAAGAACTGCATCACCAGCTCCAAGTTTCCTTTTATTTAAAAAATTCTATTGTATTGAATGGGAACCAACTCTAACAAGCATAATTGAGCCTAATTGCCTATTAAAAGTCACATGATCAGGTATTGAGGGTTATGACTTCAGCATACAACCTGTTG
>NC_045030.1:45956140-45958967 GCF_008632895.1 Mastomys coucha
AGCATGTGTATAGTAGAAGATTGCAAAGTTGGTCATCAATGGGAGGAGAGGCCCTTGGCCCTGTGAAGGTTCTGTGCCCCAATACAGGGGAATGCCAGGGCCAATTAGTGGGAGAGGGTGGGGTGACAAGCAGGGAGGAGGGAGGCAACAGGGGTTTGTTCTTGTTGTTTTTTGTTTTTGTTTGTTTGTTGTTGTTGTTGTTGTTTTTGGAGGGGAAACTGGGAAAGAAGAAATCATAAATCATATGACATGTAAATAAAGAAAATATATAATGAAAAAGAAAGTGAGGAATCTGTTTATGAGAAGGTGGTAAATGAAAAGGAAGTATAACGTGGATGCCAATTGTTTCTAAAAGCCACTAGGTTCCCTGCCTATTCATTCATGGCTAAAACAAAAGGAATAATATGAGTCCTGCAGGTTTAATTTTCTAAAGCAGTACCATAAGCCCACATGAGTTGTTCTTTCCAGTCATAAGGTAACAATACTCTAATCTCAAAGGAGAGAGGCACTTGCCCTCACCAAACACTAATATAACTACCATTCATTATAGTACTGGTGATTTCCTCAGCAACAAGGAACTAAAATCTCGACCATTTGGAATTCACATAGAATCCTTAATTTCAGAAAAGATATGCTAACACTATACAAGATCTTGTGACAAATCATATATTTCACTTACTGTTAAAAGAAGAAAATAGAATGTACTTGAAAGTAGATGTTCAAAGGGATTGCTATAAACAGTGACAACCTTAACCAAATCATAGAACACATAGTTCATAAAATTATGGAGAATATTTAACTGATGAATCTTTAGAAATTACATTAACTGCTGACTTATGATCTACTTTAGCACAAAAATGTATCTTTATTTTTCCCACATCATATTCATTCATTGAAAAATATAATTGAAATGTGAGAAAGACAAATGTTTGCAAAGTAGATGACTTTCATACCACACATACAATCTAATCATTTCCACTCCACACCAGGTTTCATGGCTCCTTATGAATACAATTTACTATAGTAAGAAAAACTGGGATCAAGTTTAGCCAGTTTATTGTGTGACCATGTATTGATTGGCATTTAGTGATAGATACACATCTGGAAGCAGTTGGCACAGCTGGAGCTACACAGATTCATTGGCCAAAGTAGTCTGTCCTATTGGACAAAGTTTTGTTAACTTCCACCACAGGCTACGATGATCTAAGATCAGCACCGAACCTCCAAAAGCGTGCTGCTGCACTAGGATGACTGGACAGCCAAGAGCCTTCCATTTCCTACAGGTTCTTAAGAATCTAGAAATAGTGTCTGAGAAATGTCATCATTAAACTAGTGTCTAAACAATTTTCAAGTAAATGTTCTCTATAATTTGTACAATGTGTGCCCTTTGAGTGGATTAGGAAGTTACTTCAAGGGAGAATCTTCTTTCCCAAGAAATAGTTAATCATTTATGTTAGTAATCATATCAAAAACTCATTTATGATATACCAATACTTCACTGCACAGGATCAATATTTATATGGGTATCAGAAGAGGCCTGTAAATAAATTGTGTTTTCTCTGGTTGTATATCTTCTTTAGTTTCTTTACTAGAAAGCTAATGTCAGGGAAATTCATTGAAAAGCACTATTACTTTAAGAAGAAAAACTTGACTTCTCCTCCCCCGGGCCAAATTCAGCAAGAATCATTGACATCATCTTTATTTTCTCTGTGAAACCCCTGGAGCAAGAACATCTATCCAAGAGCAGCAAAGTGGCCCCTGTTAACTTTGCTCTGCCCAGGGCCCTCATTCACACATAATATTGTAGCCAGTCCTGTAGCACTTACTTACACTCTCCCAATCCTTCTTAATACCTGTTTCTTTCTTGCAAGTAAAATAATTGGTAGTAATAATTTTTAAAATGCTACCATCTATTTAAAAAGCAATGCTTTGCCAAAATGAAATCAACGTCTTTGTAATCAGACTGTTCTGGATTTTAGCCATTTTATTCATTGCAGGAATTTAGGTAACTTAATCTCTCTTAGCTTTTCCAACTGTAAAATTGGGGGAAATAATGTATTATCTCATATGTTGTTATGGGGATTATGTGAAACAATGCATATAAAGAGTTTGGCACACTGATGATTAAATATTCAATCTAAGCTAGCTATTAAAATATTAATAGTGGTAAATTGAGCCAATGGAAAACTTTTATCTTTTCTTTCTATTTGTCTTCCATCACTGCAAAGCTAAAGAAACAATAAGAAAGATTTAAAGATATCTATATTTCCTCATGCTCTACCTACTCATAGCAAGACAACTGCCTTTCGTCATATTGGGAAGATACTCAGAAGAAAGATAGGAGGGAAAAAGATAGTCTTTGGGGACTCATGCCATCCCATAAAGAATTTTAGCCTGTTATATTTGGACAAGTTCACAATTACTTTCAGTCAATACTGAATCTTCTATCATAATCAAGATTTTTCATTTTTTTCACACCTTCCTCTTGCAGGATTAAAGACCACCAACATGTATATTTGGAAAAGCCTAAGGAGACCATGAAAGAGAATAACAGTGTTGAACTTGCCTACTTACTGCTCTACTTATACGCCATTCCATTTGATCCTCAACACACATACTGGAAATTCCTCTCCTGAATGGTGCATCCGTTAATGTTTGCTGTTCAACAAACCACATAAAATATGGTGGCTGCATATAACAATTACTTAGCTCCCAACTCTATGAGTCTGCAATTTGGGTTGAAATCAGCTGGACTGTGTTATAAACTGGTCTCCAGTCAGTTGGCAGTCAAGGACATCACTTAACATGTCTGGAAATTGGCTAGCTG
>NC_045030.1:45959137-45960080 GCF_008632895.1 Mastomys coucha
CAGAATCATTGTTGGTGGGCTAAAAACATCTCGCAGACACTGTGGCTTGCCTTCTCTTTCTCTCTGGTGACTTTGACACCTCATTCAGACAACAAAAGAACATTTTCATATACCACTTGAGGGTTCATAAAAGTTAGGTCTAGGAGATGTCAAGCAATACAAATGGTGAATATTTATCTCGCTTCTTTCTCTATCTAGGCCTGCCAAACAGTATAATGCTACTACTATACTAGTATTGCACTGTATGAGAAACAGTGGATTATTCATTCAAGATTACAAGGTCATTGGTCTCCACCTCCATGTTTACACTTAATTCATTTCCCTCCATCTATGAATTGGCACTAAAACCATGTTTTAAGCATGAGTTTTGGTTCAATGAAATATAAAACCAGAATACAGGGACCTACAGATTACTCTATGTCTGAAGTATATGTATGCAGTTGTATGTGTGGATATGTGTATGTGTGTTATACATAGGATATAGCAGAGATAGAATGGAAATGTAAAAATAAATCCTGTTTTTCTTGATAAGACTTAATGAGTATAGCTTCAGCCATTACCAGGAAACACACTCTTACAGCAAACTCTCTGATTCTCTAATACATAGAATCTTTTTACCTCCTCCTCATCAATGTTCTATGAGCTTTAGGTGCAGAAACTGATTTATAGACATATCCAATCTGTGCTGAATAGAGACAATTGGCATGCAATGTGGATGCAGGAAAAACCAAGAGGCCTTAACCCTACACAATGAATTACAGGCAACTAAAGAGCACTGAGCAGAGGAGGAACAGTCTTCAGCAGGGACAGACACACCAATTGGTTGTTCAACATCAAAGGGTCAGGCCTGACACTATACATACAAGTAACATTAACAGACTAAGAAGGATACATTTAGGAATATGTGTGTGTACATGTACATATATTTATGTAACAAGAACTA
>NC_045030.1:45961045-45966182 GCF_008632895.1 Mastomys coucha
AAAGAGAGAGAGAGAGAGAGAGAGAGAGAGAGAGAGAGAGAACAGAACTGTGCTTCATTTCCATGATGACGCTCAGGGAGCAAACCTTATAAATCTGAGCTAGAGAAGTACAGATTGAAAACTCCTAAAGCCTTAGTACATAGGACGATATACTCATCGCAAAGGTAATTTGGATTATGACCCAAGAAGCCTCACCTATACCTACACTGGTTCTTGGGAGGGACCATAAACAAAGCAAATGTCTAGGACCGTAGTCTTCTATACAAAACTTATGTTTAGCCATTGAGCACTGAAATAGTCCAACAAGTTGTTGACAGGCTGGGTTGGTCCTTGGTATCTCCCCGGGTGACAGCAACAAGTTAGGAAATGCCACCCTAATGATGTGAGTCAATAGATTATATCCCTTGAGCTTTGGTATCTGTAGAACTAAATGCAGCGAATGATGCAGCGAATCACCTACCTAATCACAGAGCTTTGGGTGATTAGGTAGGTGAAAGGGGTAAATAAAACTGATGACTTTTACACACATATGTTCTGGATTACATTCAGAATTGGCAAGTATTTCCAGCAATCAAACACCATGTGCTGTATACCTCCTGTACCTTCTTCCCTATGATCTATAAAAACAAAAATATAGATGACTTTGATTAACTATTTTTATTGATCAAAGTTTGTTTCTACGGCAGTAAGGTAAACATTTACTCTAAAAAAACAAAGACCCAAATTTTGATGGAATCCCAAAACATGCAGTAGTGAATTTTCAGTTAATAAACTACTTCTATGGTTCAGTGGAGATTATAGTAGCTGGCACAAAGCTTGGAAACTGGGGATTTGCTTGATTCCAATCACTATCATTCAACTGCCAGTGGCATGCAAAGGTCTAATAACTGCAAACAGAATATGTTCTTGATGTCAGAAGATCTTAGGACATTAGGAATTAAATGGATAGTACCAGGTAGTATGTCAAAGAATTGCTCAAATTTCATATACATTTATGAATTTTTGTTATCAAATGAAGAACAAATCCTAGGTTTATGCTACAAGGACAGGTTCCAAAACATCTTCCTCAGAAAGTCTAATTTACAGACTTAGGGGATGCTCATAATAGGAAGAAGGCATTTTATTGTGAGAAGGACATACAAAGAAGAGCTTGCCACAGCTGTAATGAAATATAAAGATCTTCAAGTCCCATCCTTAGCTCTTATTTCTGATGATTCATCACCTGCATGAGTTTGCTCATTCAAATTACAATGCAAGTTAGTTTATAAGGAAGCTAACCCATTTACTGCTACTATTTGGAATTTCCATATGGTTAATTCTTAATTTTATCAACCTCATAGTTTTTGTATCATTATATGCTTAGTTAGTGCCATGTCTCTTAAGAGAATCTAGATTAGATAATAAGGGAGTAAGAGAATCTCGGTCTCTTTCAACTCTGAAATAAAAGAGTGTTTTGTTTTGTTTTGTTTTTTGCATTATACGTCTACTTTGTGCTTGGGCACTTAGGAATTTTACATCCCCAGATAAAAGAATGTTCTACTGGCAAATCCTTCTACAGGAAATTGGGCCTCACACAGCACCTATAGTTGGCAATGCAGCATATGATTCCACTTTCCTAGTTATAGGTTCCAGACTATAGGTGGGCACTCGAAGCAGAAGCAGAATCAACTCTAAAACAGATAAACTAAGCACATTCCACTTTTGTGTAGTACAAACAAAAAGCTACATAGAGAAATGAACAGACTGAGCTGAGAATTCATTACTAAGGCAGATCCATATTTTATACAACATATTTATAACATTGGAGTAGTGGGAAATCTTCAAAATAATGAAGTGAAACATAGTTTAAACATAGTTAAAGCTATGTTTAAGGTCAATATGCAGAAGATGCCAGAAAGGTGGAAAGGTACCAAAGCCACACGGTTAAAGAAAAGTATGGAAAGTCTACCTCAGAAGAAAAGCCCTCTGTCCCAACTAATACATAGTTTAACATTATTCCCAGCTCTAGTGATGCCTGGCTATGCTTCATTTACTTTTTCTAGATTTAAGACCCATGCAAGTGAGGAAGGAGTAGAATTTCCCTCACTGTCTCAAGTCATTCTCCCTTTATATGAATTAGCTTGAACTGAGCTAACTTACTTGTAATCAAGCAAAAATATAATATATCCACTATATTAATGAGACTGAGAAAAGTCAAATATCCTACGAAATCAGCTTCTTGATTACAGACTACAATCCTTAGTTGAAAATGTCTGTCACTAGGTGGCAAAATGCAAATGGCTCATAGCAAAACATATCCTGTTTGTAAAATACTACTTTGAACACTGGGTGAAGTTCCTGATGCCTAGTAGATATTCAAGTGGACACAAAAATTTCTTATATACAAATACAGGACTTAAAGATGTCAGGGTTAAAGACACAAACGTTCAGGGCCGTTGACATGTAACTCAGGGGCAAGGCAAAATTAGTTTTACAAAAAGACAGTATAGATAAAAAGAGGCCATAACTGAGTCTTGGATACTTTCTTCATTTAGAAACAGGACCAAGGAATGGAACAAAGAAAAGTAAATGGCCCCTAGGTATGCAGGGGAAAAAAGAAGAAACAAACAAACAAACAAACAAACAAAACCAGTATCCTGGAAACCAATGGAAAGTGATATCTAGTATAAAGCAATTGCCAGTACTGTCAGATATTTATGAAAAACCCACTAATATGAGAACTAAATGTTAGCCATGGGATTTCAAAATAAGATTCTGTAGATTTAATAATGGGTCATAAAGAAGCGTGAATAAAGAAAGTATGCATTTAAAATACCATAATGAAACCCATTATTTTATATACTAACTTTAAATTTTAAAAAAATAATAGGTGTGAAAATGGCAACAGCAACAATAAACAAATCTTTTAAAGAAATTTAACAGAGAACAGGAAAATGGTGCAATATTTAAAGAGAAATGTGCGATCAATGAAAATACAGAAATGCATTCAGATAAATAGTAGACAATCACAAGATTACCAAGAAATTTGATGATGCAGAACAGAGAAGAAATAATATCAAGTGAAATGTCCTTGAGAAGTCAAGAACAGTAAAAATGAAAGGACTAGACTTGGATGCATATAAAACAAACCCATTAAAATTAGTTAGATATATACAATAGAAAGGTAAAGAAAATTCTTTAGCATATTTACATATGTATATATAGATAGATGTTTTGGTTTTAGTTTTGATGAAATGGAAGCATTTAGAGCATTTGATAAAATGGCAGTTTCAGGGTAGAAAAGCTTAGAAAGGCAAATATGCAAAGGTAATACAGTAGAATATCTAGTCAGTTTTAAGTTTGAAATTTGAGGACATTAATTTAAAATAAGACCTCCTAGTGGATGCTGTAACAAATAACAAGTTACCTTATAGCTCTGTGAGTCAGACCCTAACATGAGTGAAACCCAGATAAAACCAGGACACCAATGGAGATGCCCTCCTTTCTGGGAGCTTTGGGAAATAATCCATTTTCTTGAATCATTGAGGGCTTCTTGGTTCATGTTCTGCCCTCCCTTATCTTTGATTCTAGCAACTCTGAGTGGTTCTCATATAAAATCTCTCTGTCCTCTTCAGTTGTATCCCACCAAATGTAGCTGAGAAACATTCTCCACTTTAAGAGCTCATAGAATTAAATTCAGGAAATTCTCCCCATATCAAAAAGGTCTATAATGTTTGTGATATACATAAAATCCCTTTAGTCATAAAGATTACATAGTCACAGGTTCTTGATAGTGGTTTATAGACAGATTTTGGAGGCTTCTTTTTCCTTTCTTTAACATGGCACAGAATTGCATTTTTCCTGTTTATGTGCAGTCTTATAATAGACAAAGAACATGATATTAACAGGGTTTAGTTTTATGAAGGAATATAGATGAAATAAAGATGGGTAAAAACAAAGGCCAAATTGTGAAAAATCAAGATTCTTAAAGGTGCTTTGTTTATGATTTGGTCGTATTAGTTAAAGAATATGAACCTGGAGATGTAGATGTTAAGAAGAGCAATAAATAAATAAATAAATAAATAAAATAAACAAACCTGGGGTGACATATAAAATGAGAAAGATCAACAAAACAACCAGCAACAAATACTTGAGGGGGTATAGGAAAAGGGAAACACTCAATCACTGTTAGCCCTATTGTAAACCTGTCCGGACCCTCTGGGAATTAGTGTGGAAATTTCTCTAGAAGCTAAGAATAAGGACCTAGCTATGTCATTCCTTGGCACATGTCCAAAGAACGGTACACCCTACTTCACAGATACTTGCTCATCCATGTTTATTACTAGTCATAATATGCAGGGAATGGAAGTAACCAAAATGGTCTTCAACCAAGGAATAGATAATGAAAATGTGGTATACACACACTAAGGAATATTGTGCAGCTGCAAAGAAAATTGAAATCATCATTTGACATAAATGGGTGGAATTAGAAAAGATCATATGATGTGAGGTTATCCAGACATAGAACCTGAAACAAAGTATATTCTCTCTCTCTCTCATTGAAGGCTCCCAGTTGCAAATCTTCAGATATGAGTACATATCCAGAAGCAACTGTAGAAACCCAGAAAGTACAATGCAATCATTGCCAGGAAAGGAGGGTTGGGGAGAAAGAAATAGCAGGATAGCAAGTTATAAGCAATATGATCCAGGATATGAAAAAAGTGGGGATTCTAATTAGGGAAGACAAAGGCAGAGGGAAATATATAAGAAGGAAACAGGAGGGTAAGATTATAGGATGTCTTAAAAATTAAAGGATAATACCATTTCTTATTTACATAAATGAAATCTATAATACAAATAAGTATATGTATAAATAGATACACATCTTAAATGAAATTTTATCATCAGGTCTGACAATACTCCTTAGAAAAGCCAAAGACTATCTAACAAAAACCCAACACCAAATATGACATGTCCTCTTTTGAGATGTTGATTAAAGTTGTCCAAGAATCTCCCCAAACATAAGGAGCTACTTCTAATGCCCTTGATTGGCCTCCAAAAGTAGAAGATAAGCCCCTATTGCTGAAGATAATAAGCACTTCAGACACAGGGACAAGAGACTGCTGAGCTGGGACTGGCCTGAATGCCTCCTTCCTAA
>NC_045030.1:45967205-45968327 GCF_008632895.1 Mastomys coucha
ATTGCTAGGAGACTGTAATTATAAAATATAATTATAATTTATGTTGATTGTGAAAACTTTCTATTACATACAAAACAATCATTAAATATTTCTAAATGGTAAAATAAATATGAATGAAGACTAATAATTAATATAAATGTTAAGACATTCCATTAATGAGATAGTTTTAGAAAGAATATTGTACATGTAGAACCACAAAATGTGGCAAATGAGCATTTGCTTGTAACAAGGCAAAAAATATTTGATTACTGTATAATAAAGCAAGTAAGTATTTAATTATAGTATAATAATTATTAAATCAGAATAATAGCTAAATTATATCATAATTTTAATTTTTATAACATTGGTAAATTGGTAAACTAGTTAAATACTATTTGACTTAAAGTTATTTAATTGTGTCTAATCTAAGACAAAGGCTTAACTTATATACTATATTCATTTTTTGAGGAAATTTAAAACTGAATGTCAGTTTGTCATCTCCAATTTCATATGGAGGAAAGAATCTTCAAAATACAAAAACTTCTAAGACAAATAATCTTTGATCTAAATATAATAAAAACATTACATATGAATAAGGTATTTGAGAAAATGGGTCACTGTATATCTTATCTTTCTCTTCCACAAGCCTCAGTTTAACCTTATCATCTCTTTAGTGCTATTACTATATAGTAGAATAGCCTCATGCATTATCTACCAATAAAAAGCCCTAAAAATTATTATTTCTGTACTATTAAGTCAAACATTTTGCTTTGTGGCTATATAAATATAACATAAAATTGTAATAATAACAGAGTAGGGATTGCACATGGTCATTCTGTTGTAATTATATTGATTTTGGTTGGTTTTGTATTGACTTTTTAATATTTTTTATTTTCAAATTAGTTTAGTGTGAGACGATAGCCTAGGAGTTGTTGACCATGGTTGCCCTAGAGGGAAATACCTTTTTGCTGAAGATACCACTTATATTAGGACTGACTTGAAAACTTCTACCCTGCTAACTAGCTTGTATAGAGCCTGAAATTGTTCTGCAGTCAGCTGAAAGAGAAAATCCTGGTCTTTCACAACTTTGGATTTTGCATGGTACAAAACCAACATCACAGGCTATATGTGCTTACTGGTACA
>NC_045030.1:45968338-45969213 GCF_008632895.1 Mastomys coucha
CACGATTAAAGTAAAAAAAAAGGAAAAAAAAAACTTAAACTAGTCAAAATGCAGAGCTATAGTGTCATTCTGAGGGATACAGCTACAATACAACTCCTGCACCTAATACTCAGAAATCATTTCAGAAGAGGGAGGGGAAAGATTCTAAGTGGCAGAGAATTTGGGGAGGGGTTGTGTTGCTCTAAGAATCTGTCTTTTCACAGTGTCAGAAACTGTACCCATAAAAATATCACCAACATGACTACCTAAATGTGAGGTGAACACAGAGAAAGCAGTAAACATGCTAAATTGGTTGGGGGGAAGACCATGATATCTCAGCCTTGCACAATGATTGCTGGCATCCAAGGAAGACTGAGAAAGGGAGAAAAGAAGCACACCAATTGGTTATTCTATACAAAATAGCCCACCCTGAAAACATGCATTTACTATACATATGGCGAAGATTATATTTAAGAGTATAACACCAATAAAAAAAAAGGGCATGAATTTGAGAGAGAACATAGATGGGTATACATGGGAGGGTTTGGAGAGAGGAAAAAGAAGGGGGAATTCATGTTATTATATTAAAATATCAAGACCTGAAAGATTTATATATGCCATCACATAGCATAAACAATCTATGATGTCACTATTCCATCTCATCAACACACTGACTTCATGAGTATCAGTAAAGCATTCTAATTACTAACATATGTGCATTCACGTGTCGAAATAGTAAGCATTCTTGATGTTGAAGTCTGGAATAAAACTAATTTGTAATTTGCCTATTGAAATTCTCATTTACCAAATAAGGTATAAATGTATATATATTGCTAGGAGACTGTAATTATAAAATATAATTATAATTTATGTTGATTGTGAAAACTTTCTATTAC
>NC_045030.1:45970720-45971387 GCF_008632895.1 Mastomys coucha
CAACTTTTGTTTTGTGAAATGAACATGCTATCATATTACTTCCCAAATATTCCTTTATACTCATAGACTGATGCCATACTAATCAAAGATGCCTCTCTTTGCTGCAAATAGGAGATAAGACAGAAACTCACAGCTGGTCAAGGTGCTTAGGACAAGTGACAACTGAGTGATTAGCCTTAAACAAGATATACATATTGTCTTAGTAACTGTTCTGTTGCTGTGAAGAGATTCCATGACAAAATCAACTTTTCTAAAAGAAGCACTTGAGGGCTTGCTTACAGTTAGTTTTACAGGTTTAGTTCATGATTATGACAGTGGGGAGCATGGCAGCAGACAGGAATCCAGAATGCTGGAGAGTTTACATCTTATCCACAAGTAGAGACAGAGAGGAGTAAGACTGGCTGTTCAAATCCCAAAGCCCATCCCAGTGACACAACTCCTCCAACTAGATCACATCTACTCCAACAAAGACATACCTCCTAATCCTTCCAAAATATTTTCACCTTTACTCTTCAGTCAAAATTATTCCTTCATATTAAGTCTTTCCTTAAGTCAGACAGGTGTAATTTCATTAATATTCACATTCTAAAGAATACAAATGAGTAGTGTATAGTTGTATAGCAACTATTACTACCTAATTCCTAAACATTTTCTTAACTAAGAAAGA
>NC_045030.1:45974467-45976625 GCF_008632895.1 Mastomys coucha
ATCCCTGCAGCTTCTTTGGATGTTTTTATAACTGGGATTTTCACACATGTACATGCACATAGGGACATTTATACATGCTTCCTGCTCCATTATAGATCGTACCTTCCTTCCTGCACCACCACCCCTCCAGCCCCTTCCCATACAATCACCTCAACTGATGATAGTTGTCTTAGTCATCCACCTAGGCAAAAGTCCCAGGCCCACCCTCTTCTGATAATGTAGCGGTTGGTGCCAGGGTAAGTGGACAGAGAATCGAGAGCCTAGCAGCAGAGGGTTCCTGAAGGCCTTCCCTCTGTGACTTAGATTCTTTTTGGCTTAAGGCAAAAGCTGGTCCTCTGGCCCCGACTTGCCCTTCTCCTGGGCTAGTGCGTGTGCGTTGGCCAGCAGTTGCCCTTCTCCTAGGCTAGCGCATGTGGATTGGCCAGCAGTTGCCCTTCTCCTAGGCTAGCGCATGCGCTGTCCAGGGAGTGGTCAGCTATGAGGTCCAGAGGCTGCTGCTCTTCACTATGCTTTCTGTTTGGGAAATATTTATCGTATTTATCGTATTGTGCTTCCAGGGAAAAAGTAATTTCATGTGTATATGTGTGTGTGTTCATGTACGTATAAATATCCTGTGAAGATCAAACCCATAGAAGAGTTGTCTCTCCTCTCTTGAATCTTCCAGAGATATCACTTGTTAAAACTTTTGTATTAAGGCCACCAGCCCCCGGCTTTTTAAGTGAGAGTTGGTCTCTGCAGTTAGCCTGCCAGTAACTCTCAGCATCTGTTTGACTTTAATTCCTCTCTGTCTTCCAATCCCCAGTCATATTTCCACCTGGGATGCATCACTTTCACTCCCAGTATTCTATAGAAAAGGAGTCAGGATGCTCTCTTCCCATGAATAGTGCTCAGTAACAAACCAATCACAGCAATTTCTTTGGGCAGTGTACCTATCCACCCTCAGATCCTTGCCAGCTGAACCCTTTCCCTCTTCCCTCCATGTGTTTCTCAGTTTTCCTTTTTGTTTGATTATTCCTCTGCCCCTCCTTCCTTGGATTGCAATGTAAAATTCTCTTACCTTGTCAGATATTATTAAAAATACAGGTACTTTGACCTCTTTCTAAATGAATAAATAAATAAGATTACAAGACAGAATTCCAAGTACTGAAAAGTAGACATAAGCTCTCATTCCTAACCCAGAAACCATCTCTAATTGATAATTTCTTATAAAGGAAAAAAATTGGATTTCTAAAAAAGATCATGACTTGTTATCCAAACCTTGCTTATGGGTACATTCCATGTTAGTAGGTGACTAACACAAACTGAACTAAATTATGGTCTTGTAGATTGTTTTTTATCATAATGCTTTGTTTGGGCATTTTTTTTTACCTTGTCTTTTGCTTATCTACTATGGCTTGTAGTTTTGTTCTTTTATGGGTTGTGAGTATATAGCACATGGCATGTGTGTACATCTCTACGTATATATGGATTTCTCATGCTTTTCATTTTGTGTTCTTTTCTTTTTCTTTTTGCTTCTTCTCTCTTTGCTTTCTTTTGTTCTGGTTTGGATTTTTCTTTTTTTATTAGATGTTTTATTTATTTATATATAATACACTATCTCCTTCCCTGGTTCTCCTACAAAAAAAGAAAAAATAAAATAAAATAAAAAACTAATATGAACCCCTCCTCCCACCCCCCTCTCTCTGCTCACCACAATATCCCCTCCTGCTTCCTGGCCCTAGAGCTCCCCTAAACTGGGGCATAGAACCTTCACAGAGCCAAGGTCCTTTCTTCCCATTCATGACTGACTAGGCCATCCTCTGCTATACATATGCTACTGGAGCCATTAGTTCAATCATGTGTACTCATTGGTTGTTTTTTAGTCCCTGGGAGCTCTGAAGGTACTAGTTAGTTCATATTGTTGTTATTCCTAAGGGGTTGCAAACCCTTCAGCTCCTTGGGTCCTTTCTCTAGCTCCTTCATTGTGGACCCTGTACTCAGTTCAATGGATGGCTGTGAGCCTCTACTTCTGTATTAGTCAGGTACTGTCAGAGCCTCTCAGGAGACAGCTATATCAGGCTCCTGTAATCCAGCACTTGCTGGAATCCACCATAGTGTCTGGATTTGATGACTGAATATGAGAAGGATTCCCAGGTGGAGCAGTCTCTGGATTGTCCTT
>NC_045030.1:45977464-45985389 GCF_008632895.1 Mastomys coucha
TGTCTGGATTTGATGATTGAATATGGGAAGGTTTCCCAGGTGGAACAGTCTCTGGATTGTCCTTCCTTAAGTCTCTGCTCCATAGTTAGTCTCTATAACTCCTTCCATGGGTATTTTTCCCCCTTTTAAATAGGAACAAAGTATCCACATTTGGACTTACTTCTTGAGAGTTTCTTGGGGTTTGTGGATTATAATTGGTTTATTTTGAGTTTCTGGGCTAATATCCACTTATCAGAGAAAGCAAACCATGTGTGTTCTTTTGTGATTGGCTTAACTTACTCAGAATGATATTCTCCAGATCCATCCCTTTCTCTAAGAATTTCATAAATTCATTGTTTTTAATGGCTGTATAGTACTCCATTGTATAGCTGTACCACAGTTTCTGTATCCATTCCTCTATTGAGGGACATCTGGGTTGTTTCCAGCTTCTGGCTATTATAAATAAGGCTGCTATGAACATAGTCAAGCATGTGTCCTTATTACATGATTGAACATCTTCTGGGTATATGCCCAGGAGTGATAAAGCTGGGTCCTCTTAATGTACTCTGCGATGAGGTCTCTGGCGGTGTCAGCCTAAGACAGAGGCACCTGCCAAGTGGCTGTGGTTTTTGAATAAACACATAATAAGACCAGTTTGTAGAATCAAAGGAACCGCACGTGACCTTGATGACAGGTAAGATGCCGTTCAGTAGAGTATTATCCACAGATTATAACCTTCAAGTACCATAAGACTTTCTGTACAAGATTGTGCCATTTGAGTATGCCTTTAACCTGTTGCTTTCTAATAAAAAGGGAGGAATTGTAACCTTCCTACTTGACCCTGCCTGCCTCTCATAACCACACCTCTCTGCCCACCTCCTGCTATTTGCCATGCCTCTCTCCTGGTTCCAGTTACATCAGAAGTCCCACCTCCAGAGAGCGAATAAGGAGCTGCTGATTGGGCCAGCATGCTGACGAACTTGAGGGAGGGGCTTTGCCTCACCTATTCTACCTGTTGGCTTGTAACAAAGGGATTATTATTAAATCCACGATGGCTGAGTGATCACACTTGAGTGCTGTCTAATTTTGAACCTTCCACGTGGATTAAGGTAACATAAACATGGCTTCCCAATTTTCTCCTGACACTATATTCCAGAAAACCTATTTTGATTGTTGCCGCTCTAGTGGAATTTTTGGGGTCACTTATGTATACTATCATATCATCAGCAAATAGTGGCGATTTGACTTCTTCCTTTCCAATTTGTATCCCCTTGATCTCCTTTTGTTGTCTAATTGCTCTGGCTAGGACTTCAAGTACAATATTGAAAAGGTAGGGAGAGAGTGGGCAGCCTTGTCTAGTCCCTGATTTTCATGAGATTGCTTCAAGTTTTTCCCCATTTCGTTTGATGTTGGCTACTGGTTTGCTGTATATTGCTTTTACTATGTTGAATTCCTGATATTTCTAAGACTTTTATCATGAAAGGATGTTGGATTGTGTCAAATGCTTTCTCACCACCTAATGAGATGATCATATGGTTTTTCTCTTTGAGTTTGTTTATATAGTGAATTACATTGATGGATTTCTGTATATTGAACCATCCCTGCATCCCTGGGATGAAGCCTACTTGATCATGATGGATGATCATTTTGATGTGTTCTTAGATTTGGTTTGGAAGAATTTTATTGAGTATTTTTGCATCAATATTCATAAAGGAAATTGGTCTGAAGTTTTCTTCCTTTGTTAGGTCTTTGTATGTTTTAGGTATAAGAGCAATTGTGGCTTCATAGAACGAATGGGGTAGAATATCTTCTGTTTCTATTTTGTGGAATAGTTTGAGGAGTATTGGTATTAGGTCTTCTTTTGAGATTTGATAAAACTCTGCACTAAACCCATCTGATCCTGGGCTTTTATTTATTGGGACACCATTAATGACGGTTTCTATTTCATTAGCAGATTTGGGACTGTTTAGATAATTTATCTGATCTTGATTTAATTTTGGTACCTGGTATCTATCTAGAAAACTGTCCATTTCATCCAGATTTTCCAGTTTTGTTGAGTATAGGGCTCTCATGATTTTTTGGATTTCCTTAATGTCTGTTGTTATGTCTCCCTTTTCATTTTGATCTTGTCAATTAGGATAATGTCTCTGTGCCCTCTAGTTATTCTGGCTAAAGGTTTATCTATTTTGTTGATTTTCTCAAAGAACCAGCTCCTGGTTTGGTTGATTCTTTGTATAGTTCTTTTTGTTCGTATCTGGTTGATTTCAGCCCTGAGTTTGATTATTTCCTGCTTTTGACTCCTCTTTGCTGAATTTGCTTCTTGTTCTTGTAGAGTTTTCAGATGTGCTGTCAAAATGCTGGTATATGCTCTCTCCAGTTTCTTTATGGAGGCACTTAAAGCTATGAGTTTTCCTCTTAGGACTGCTTTCATTGTGTCCCATAAGTTTGGGTATGTTTTGGATTCATTTTCATTAAACTCTAGAAAGTCTTTAATTCATTTCTTTATTTCTTACTTGACCAAGTTATCATTGAGAAGAGTGTTGTGAAGCTTCCATGTGTATGTGGGCATTCTATTGTTTATGTTGTTATTGAGGAGCAGCCTTAGTCCATGCTGATCTGATAGAATGGAAGGAATTATTTCAATCTTCTTGTATCTGCTGAGGCCTGATTTGTGACCAATTATATGGTCAGTTTTGGAGAAGGAACCATGAAGTGCTGAGAAGAAGGTGTATCCTTTTATTTTAGGATAAAAAGTTTATATATATATCTATATCTATATCTATATATCTATATCTATATATCTGTTAAGTCCATCTGTTTCATAACTTCTGTTAGTCTCACTGTGTCTTTGTTTACTTTCTGTTCCCATGATCTGTCCATTTCAGAGAGTGGGGTGTTGAAATCTCCCACTATTATTGTGTGCAGTGCAATATGTGCTTTGAGCTTTAATAAAGTTTCTTTTGTGAATGTACATGCACTTGCATTTGGAGCATAGAGGTCAGAATTGAGAGTTCATCTTGGTAGATATTACCTTTGATGAATATGAAGTGTCCCTCCTTATCTTTTTTGATCCCTTTAGGGTGAAAGTTGATTTTATTTGATATTAGAATGGCTACTCCAGCTTTTTTCTTGGGACCATTGGCTTGGAAAATTGTTTTCCAGCCTTTTATTCTGAGGTAATGTCTATCTTTGTCACTGAGGTTGGTTTCCTATATGCAACAAAATGTTGGGTCCTGTTTATGTACCCAGTCTGATATTCTATGTCTTTTCGTTGGGGAATTGAGTACATTGATATTAATAGATATTAAGGAAAGTTAATTGCTGCTTCCTATTAGTTTTGTTGTTAGAGTCAGAATTCTGTTCATGTGGCTATCTTCTTTTAGTTTTGTTGGAAGATTACTTTTTGGCTTTTTCTAACGTGTAGTTTCCCTCTTTGTGTTGAAGATTTCCATTTATTACCCTTTGAAGGGCTGGATTTGTAGAAACATATTGTGTAAATTTTGTTTTGTCATGGAATACTTTGGTTTCTCCTTCTATGGTAATTGAGAGTTTTGCTGGGTATAGTAGCCTGGGCTGGCATTTGTGTTCTCTTTGAGTCTGCATAACATCAAACTAGTATCTTCTTGTTTTCATAGTCTCTGACGAGAATTCTGGTGTAATTCTGATAGGTCTGCCTTTATATGTTACTTGACCTTTCTCCCTCACTGCTTTTAATATTCTTTCTTTGTTTTGTACATTTTGAATTTTGACTATTATGTTGCAGGAGGAATTTCTTTTCTAGTCCAGTCTATTTGGAGTTCTATAGGCTTCTTGCTTGTTCATGGGCATCTATTTCTTTAGGTTAGGGAAGTTTTCTTCTATAATTTTGTTGAAGATATTTACTTGCCCTTTAAATTGAAGTCTTTACTTTCTTCTATACCTATTAACTTTACATTTGGTCTTCTCAGTGCGTCCTGGATTTCCTGGATGTTTTGGTTTAGGAGCTTTGTGCTTTTTGCATTTTCTTTGACTGTTGTGTCAATGTTTTCTATGGTATCTTCTGCACCTGAGATTCTGTCTTCTATATCTTGCATTCTGTTGGTGATTCTCGCATCTATGATTCCTGACTTCTTTCCTAGGTTTCATATCTCCAGGGTTGTCTCTCTTTCTGATTTCTTTATTGTTTCTATTTCCATTTTTAGATTCTGAATGGTTTTGCTCATTTCCTTTACCTGTTTAATTGTGTTTTCCTGTAGTTCTTTAAGAGATTTTTGTTTCCTCTTGAAGGGTTTCTAGCTGTTTACCCGTGTTCTCCTGTATTTCTTTGAGGTTGCTGTTTATGTCTTCCTTAAAGTCCTGTATCATCATCATGACAAGTGATTTTATATCTGATTCTTGCTTTTCCGGTGGGATGGTGTGTCCAGGACTTGCTATGGTGGGATTATTTGGTTCTGATGATGCCAAGTAACCTTGATTTGTGTTGCTTATATTCTTATGCTTGCCCTGAACCATTTGGTTATCTCTAGTGCTACCTGCCTTTGCTAAATCTGACTGGAGCCTGTCCTTCCTGTGATCCTGGTTGTGTCAGAACTCCTCAGAGTCAGGCTGTCTTGGTGACCCTGTGATTCTGGGATCCTGTGATCCTGGGCTTGTTAGAGCACTTGGGAGTGGAGCTTCCTCTGCGTGTTGTGGGACTGGCTGCAGAGCTTGTGTTCAAGGTCTGCTCAGGGCACCAGCTCAGAGAGTCCTGAAGGAACTCAAGCCACTGGGCTGGCAGAGTTCCTGTGTGTCTGGTCCCACTGGTACTATTTACTCCCTGTGTTGGGACAGATGTTGGGTCCTCCTCACCTCTGATCCTGGGTGTGTTAGAGTGCCTAGCAATAGAGCTTCTTCTGAGTGTTCTGGTACTGGCTGTGGAGCATGCGCCCAAGGTCTGCTCAGGACACCTGCCAGCCCAGACAATAAGTTTTTTCTTTTGTTTAAAAAGATTATTAGTATATGTTACATAATAGTGATTTTCATAGATTAATTAAGATTCTACTATGTAAGCATGATTGATTAAATTATTTGTTGTGAGCAATGGATTCAATCTTCTGAAGTCACTCTCCCTTCCCTACAGAACACAGACTGGAGCTGAAAGTTTTACCCTTTTCATGGCTACTTCCTCTGTCAACCTTAGTCCTTTTTACTGTTATCCAACAGAACAACTATGCATTGTCTTATTAATGTACAAGCAATTATACCATATCCCTCTGGATATTCTAGAAGTCTTTAAAGATTTCTTATCAGAGGTTAGAGATGATGACTGCATATGACAAATGATCACAAAATCCTTTATGAGTTGTGTCAAGAACCCAGGGAAGATCCTGATACATACTATGCAAAAATGAGAAAAAGTTCATGTAATATAATACAATCTGCAGAGTTAATGTACTCCCAAACAAAAGTATGAATGTGTTTTTTATGGAAATAGAAAAATAGGTCCTAAAATTCCTATGGAATCTCAAAGGAGATTGGTGAAAAATAAAGGTAGAAGACTTAGTTGTTGTTATTGTAAAACTTGCTTAGCTGCAAAATGAAAAGAAGAATGAAAGAGTATGGTACAAAACAACACTAACATGACTCTCACATAAAGATAATATACATTTAGATGCTTAGAGAAGAGTAGAGAACCCAGAAGTCAGCCATCCCATAAGTGATTTTAACAGGGGTTCTAATAATGCATTCAATGTAGAATAGTTTATTTAAACACATATTTATGAATATATGTAACAACAATAATCAACAAAAAAGATGCCCAAGAATTTTGAATGGGTGTATTGGAGGGAAAATAAAAATTGGGGAAAGGTACAATTATATTTGAATTAAGAAATTATTAAAGAAAAAGTGCTAGAAAACATGAACACTCACACACACATATACAAGAAGGTCTGTTTTCTTCAGGGCCATGACCTTTTCCTGGGATTCTCAGGCTCCATCAAATGGCCTTATACCCATATGCATGTATATGAAGTACACTAAATGGTTTTGATGGGTTCTAAACTAAAAAGGTACTATGCAGACTAAATAAGAGAAACATAGACACCAACTGAGACTCAAACTGTTAAACTACAATCTGTCATAATTATAAGATGTTCTATGTCATTCAGAACTTGCGTGAGTAGCCAACCAATGTCTGTCTTTACTTGAGGCCATACCAAGCAGGGGATCCCATGCCATACACTGCTTAGATGGCCAGGAACCAGATACTGGATAGCCCAGAGACATAAACACAAGTGAAAAAAATTGAAAAAAAAATTCCTAATGATAGTCTGCTATACTCATATATTGATGCCTTTTCAAGTCATCATCTGAGAGGCTTTCCCCAATAGCAGATGGGAGTAGATGCAGAGATCCACAGCCAGACATTATGTAGAGAGATAAAGTCTAAATTGGGAATTCCATCACATCCTTCCTTCAGAGATTCAGGAACCCAAGAGAAGAGAGGGAGGAAAGAGTAAAGAAGTCAGAAGGGAGAGTATGACTCATCAAGTCAATGAAGCAGGGATTCTGTGGGCTCACAGATACTGAAGCAGCAAGCATGGACCCTGCATGGGTCTACACCAGGTCCTCTGGATCTATGTTATGGCTATTAGCTTGGTGCTTTTGCAGAACTGATAACACTAACCATGATTTTGGCTGGAAATCTAAGAGTGGGTGTATCTCTGACTCTTTTGCCTGCTCTTGAGACACTTTTCTTCCTAATGGGTTGCCATATCCAGCTTCAGTTTGAGAGTTTTTAACTTGTTTTATAGTATCTTGTTTTGTTTGGTTGCTATCTCTTAGAAGCCTGTCCTTATTTTAAAGGAGAGGTAGAGTGAGTAGATCTGTGGGACAGAGGGAGATGGGGGGGAAGCTGGGAGATGTGGAAGGGAGGGAAACATAGTCAGGTGGAAGAATTTATATTCAATTAAGAAAGTTACTTGGGGATATAGAAGATGGAAAAGTTACCAACTTGTTTTTACAAGGTTTCATAATACAAACACAAAACATTATACATATATATATAAATATATATATTAATGTACATATATATATTCAAAAAGGAAATTTGTTCTTCAGACAAATGTAATACTTCTATGACCATGTGTGAAGTAAATTAAAGCCAGAAGATATTCAGATTTCCTAGTGTATCTTAGAAGTTATTATGATAGCATTCAGGTTTTTAGTGTTACCTCTCTATGGTTCCAATCTTCATGGCAACATGCCTATAAGTTCTAACCATCATAGTAGGTCCCAAGTGATCATTTTAACTCACTCTATCTTTCCTAGGGAAAATAATTGGGTGAATGTTAAGTATGAATCAATGTCTCCTTTCTCCATAAGACTGAAGGCTAGCCTTTCTTAGATTTTTTAATCACTATTTATGGTAGGAAAATATGTCTGATAATACTAGCACCTTTTGTGGTTTGACTAAAAAGTCATGGCAACATTTGATGTTTAAATCTATAAAATGGTATGTTGATATGTTTTGGTACAAGCATATTCTCCAACCCTGGGTGAAACTATAAAAAATGTTAAAGAATGTGTTTATGTGCTTCAGAATTTGAGAACTTTATATGAATATACTCTTACCTAAGCTTTACCACTGACATATAAGAAAATGATTAAGGCTGAGGAAGTATCTACTTGTCCATAGTTACACTGCCAGTAAATAGTAAAGGCAAAATTTTAAGCTTTACACTTTCCTTCTGGCCCCCATGCTTGTGGCCATTGTATCATACTGCCAAGAAACACATATTGAGATTAAAATGCATGCAAGTCCTGATTTCACCTCAGAGATCTGGAGCAGCTGTACTGGCAAAGCCATCACCATGCTTTTGGATAGAGATCTATTCCACCTTTCCCTGGAAGAGGAAAAGAAAAAAATATAAGAAGAAACAGCTGGTTCAGAGCCCAAGTTCTTATTTCATGGATGTGAAATGTCC
>NC_045030.1:45986260-45987233 GCF_008632895.1 Mastomys coucha
TGAGGCCCTGAGTTCTATCCCCAACCAAAAGGATAAAAAGCCCCAGGATATGAATATATGTGAATAAAACATTTTATTATTTTATTAATCATTCCATTCATTTGCATCTCAAATGGTTTCCCACTTCCCAGTTACCCTCACCACCATCAAACCTGCCATCCCACATCTGCCCTCCCCTTTGCCTGTATAAGGGTGCTCCTTCATCCACCCACCCTCTCCCACCGCACCACTCCAGCATCCCCCTATGCTGGGCATAAGCCATTTTATTATAACATGTATAATAGTTTGAAAAACTCATGGAGGCAATGTGAATGTTCACTACTAAAGAAATTGTTAAATAAATTATAGTGTACTTGTATTTAACACTGAATGGTATTTGGCTACTAGCCGAGATTAATCCACATGTGTTGAATTGAAGTTTCAAGTGACATATTAAAGATGAAAAATAAATTAGAGAATTCTATGAAATGTGGCTCATAAATGACTCATGTAATATATATGACTGTATCACAGACCCTTTCCTTGAATGTCACACCACCTACTCAATGTTTCTTCTTCAAGATTCCAAAGCACTGCAAATTCAGTATATCTAAAAACTGGGCATAGTGTTTTCTGTCTCAAGACTTAATTGTTTCTTATGTTCACTTCTTTGTTACGATAATATATGTATATGTATACATATATGTATACGTATATGTATATGTATATGTATATAACATGTATATATATACTAATGTGTGTGTGGGTGTCACTCATCATTGGCACCTCCCTTAGCCTAATATCATTTTTCTCTCCAATGGACTTTCTTCACAGTACACATAGTGATTTCTTAACCAAGTTCTATTGATTTTACAACCTAAATCCATCCACAGTATCTCTACTCATTATTTCCATTCTACCACACTAGGCCACATTACCAACACCTCTCACCTAAATGGCTAAAATTTTGAACTGAAATCATTCTTGGAACAAT
>NC_045030.1:45987244-45987953 GCF_008632895.1 Mastomys coucha
GAAAAAAATATAAGAAGAAACAGCTGGTTCAGAGCCCAAGTTCTTATTTCATGGATGTGAAATGTCCAAGTTACTACAAGATTTCTACAGTTTTCAGCCATATTCAGACAGTGGTTCTTTGTGTGTGTTGCTCAACAGTGTTGTGCCAGTTCACAGGAGGAAAAAGCCAGGCTCACAGAGGGCTGTTCATTTAGAAGAAAGCAACATTAATGCTCTATACAGCCTCCTGAATCTGTCTTTTCTCACAAAATGCCTTATCAAGCTCACTTACTCCCAAGATGATGTCATTATGTGTGATTTTATAAAGCATACAACAAAGACCTATTTTGGTGTTAGGTTTTCATTTATTTAAATTTTTAGTTTTAATTATGGACACCCCCCCTCAAAATGAATGCAATGCACTTCACAGAGTTTGTCCATTGGATTTTAGATCATCAGTAGTCCTGGACCTGGTGTTGTGGGGCTTGATTACAGCTATTTAGGAGACTGGTGCTGAAAGATTACAAGTTCAAGATTTGCCCAGATCTTGCATAGAATGAGAGTAAGGCTAACCTAAGTAACTTAGCAAAACCCAGCTAAGACATTATTCTTAAAGGGGGATAGAGAATATAACTCTCTGATAGGGCATTTTTATACACTGGGTGAGGCCCTGAGTTCTATCCCCAACCAAAAGGATAAAAAGCCCCAGGATATGAATATATGTGAATAA
>NC_045030.1:45989280-45990466 GCF_008632895.1 Mastomys coucha
GGAAATCTTTTGCCTTGATCACACTTGATCATACAGAAAGCAATGCATAATATCATAATGTCAGCCAAGAAATTTTTTGAAGTATCTTTTGTTTTTTGGAAGTAACAAAAAGTTTCTTATCTGGGAATGATGATCCACACATAAAGGAATTAAACTTTGATCTATTATTTTACATCCTGTTCTGCTGAGTATAGGAAAAATAACAATAAGATGCATTTAAAATTCTTCATGAAAATGTATCCTTGTGTGAGGGGTATAGGAAAATGATTTGTTCCAGGGAGTTGCTCTAGCAACCATGCCCTATTTATTCATCTTCCCGGCTTGGCTACCAGTTCATAGGTATTACAACTGAAGGTCTTTCTTGATTTTGAGCCATACTAAGTAATTAATGTTATACCTTGAAAGTCCCTGAGTACCTGAGGCATGACAACCCTTACAGACATCTGCATTTATCCTGGGTATCTTTCCTACTTTGCAACTCATCCTGATTCTCCTGTTTAGAATCCCAGTGCTCTGGGTACAGAGTCCTTCTTTAGGTCCCTAATCCTACCAATAGGCAGGTCTCATCATTGCTTGGTGATTCCCGAGAAGTTGATTGTCACTTGGTTCCTTATGATGATGCTTAGAAATTCATGCCAAATATCAGCTCAGAACTGTGATAATATTCTCTCTAACTTCCCTTTTCCAAAGAGTGGTTTTATGCCCCGACTTGACTTCAGTGTTTTCTGGATGTGATGTACTCATCATGGCTCTTGAAAAAAATGACATATCTCTTGAAAAGGGGGCAGGACGCATATTATTAACATGACTTCTTAATTGATGGGAGACTAGATCTAGCTTGGTAGATCAAGTTCATACAACTTTTGAAAAACCTCAGACTTTTAGACATCTCAAATGTAATATTTGAGATAATTCAATATGCATAATATTATCTTGCATTTATGTCAGCTTTTACTTCTCTTCAGTGTTTTCATGCTGTCATTTTTGTTTACACCTACTACATATCAGATCTTACACATCTTAGAATAGGTACTAAGTGAATTAAAAATCTTTTAAGACCAAGAACTGATTGCTCTGTGATGTGAATATTCTGGAGCAATTGGCATAGCAATTTTGTATAGTATATGCTGTCAATTTTATATTTATACATATGTTATATCTTAATAAAGTTAAGGTTTAATGTTAA
>NC_045030.1:45990488-45991185 GCF_008632895.1 Mastomys coucha
GACCAGTTATGTTTCTTATTCTATGCCAGTGCCCATTTCATTAAACCATCATTTTTCAAACTTTTTTTTTATGAAAAGCTTGCACCTAGATTTATTTGTGCAGAAAGCATAGGGTTATGCAAAATCCTTAATGCACAGCCATTCCAAATACCTCATCTTTACTTTCATTCATTTTACATATTAGTATTTTGTGTAAAGTTTTACTTAAACCAGCACTACACAACTAATTATTGTTCTTTAAAGCAATCAGTAAAATAGATATAAAAGAGGGAGGTGGACTTGTAGGGAAAAGAAAAGTGACCAATAGGATAAGAGACAGAAAAAAATGGCTAAAGAATGAATATGGTCAAAGTACATGATACATATGTAAGAAAATATTATAATGAAATATAATGTTTTATAGAATAAAATTCCATATAATTTTTTATAATTGTTTAAAATAAGCGGTGATTTGCCTATGTTAATTTATAATGTAATTTATAAAATAATACTCAGTTTTGAGACAGTCTCACAGTGTAGTCCTGCTGACCTGGAACTCATATGCAGACCAGGATGACTTTGACTTCCCAGAGAACCACCTGTGTCTGCCTCCCACCTTCTGGGGCTAAAGATATGTTCTACCACACCCAGCTCATTTTGTAATTAGAAATGAAGTAGGCATAGAGGGAGTAGAGTTCCTCAGTATTCATATTGGTTA
>NC_045030.1:45991195-45991988 GCF_008632895.1 Mastomys coucha
ACTAGATGTGCATATGTATAAACAGAATTAAAAAGCAAGCTGTACAACAGTCTTTAAAGTATGACATTTTAATAAAGCATGACTATGCTTTTTATATACATTAAGACCTCATTAGTTAAGAGTACATGATGTTCAACCATGAGAACCTGAGTTTGATCACCATCATCTACATAAAAGCTAGGTGTGGCCTGCCACACATGCATCTATAAACCTAGCTGAATGGAACAGAAACAGGTTGATTGCCAGGGTTTGCTGATCAGCATCTCTAGCTAAAACAGCAAGTTCCAGGTTAAGAAAGGACCCTGGCTAAAGGCAATAACAAAAAATGGCAGAGGATGACACCAAGCATAATCCCCTGGTCTTGCCACACAGGGTGGGGCAGTCTTTGGATTCTTCCTCTTTCAGTCTCTGCTCCACAGTTTGTCTCTGAAACTCCTTCCATGGATATTTTTTCCCCTTTCTAAGAAGGATCAAAGTATCCACACTTTGATCTTCCTTCTTCTTGAGTTTCTTATGGTTTTTGGATTGTATCTTAGGTATTCCGAGCTTCTGGGCTAATAGCCACTTAATCAGAGAATGCATAACATGTGTGTTCTTTTGTGATTGGGTTACCTCACTCAGGATGATATTCTCCAGATCCACCCATTTCCCTAAGAATTTCATAAATTCATTGTTTTTAATAGCTGAGTAGTACTCCATTGTGTAGATGTACCATATTTTCTGTATCCATTCCTCTGTTGAGGGACATTTGGGCTGTGTCCAGTTTCTGACTATTATAAATAAGGTTGCTTTG
>NC_045030.1:45991999-46003988 GCF_008632895.1 Mastomys coucha
CTTCTTCTTGAGTTTCTGATGGTTTGTGGATTGCATCTTACGTATTCCGAGCTTCTGGGCTAATATCCACTTATCAGAGAATGCGTACCATGTGTGTGCTTTTGTGATTGGAGTACCTCACTCAGGATGATATTCTCCAGATCCATCCATTTCCCTAAGAATTTCATAAATTTATTGTTTTTAATAGCTGAGTAGTATTCCATTGTGTAGATGTACCACAATTTCTGTATCCATTCCTCTGTTGAGGGACATCTGGGTTGTTTCCATTTTCTGGCTATTATAAATAAGGCTGCTATGAACATGGTGGAGCATGTGTCCTTATTACATGTTGGAGCAATCTTCTGGGTATATGTCCAGGAGTGGTATAGCTGGTTCCTCAATAGTACTATGTCCAATTTTCTCAGGAACCACTAAACTGACTTCCAGAGTGGTTGTACCAGCTTGCAGTCCCACCATCAATGAAGGAGTGTTCCTCTTTCTCCACAACCTCTCCAGCATCTGCTGTCACCTGAGTTTTTAATCCGAGCCATTCTGACTAGTGTGATGTGGAATCTCAGGGTTGTTTTCATTTGCATTTCCCTGATGACTAATGATGTTGAACATTTCTTTAGGTGTTTTTCAGCCATTCCGTATTCCTCAGTTGAGAATTCTTTGTTTAGCTCTGTACCCTATTTTTAAATCGGGTTATTTGGTTCTCTGGAGTCTAACTTCTTGAGTTCTTTGTATATATTGGATATTAGCCCTCTATCAGATACAGGATTGCTAAAGATCTTTTCCCAATTTGTTGGTTGCCATTTTGTCCTATTGACAGTGTCTTTTGTCAATTCGTGATCTTAGAGCATAAGCTATTGGTGTTCTGTGCCTATATGCTCGAGGCTCTTCTCCACTTTCTTTTCCATTAGTTTCAGTGTATCTGGTTTTATGTGGAGGTCCATGATCCACTTGGACTTGAGTTTTGTACAAGGGATAGGAATGGATTGATTTGCATTCTTCTACATGCTAACTGCCAGTTGATCCAGCACCATTTGTTGAAAATGTTGTCTTTTTTCCACAGGATGATTTTAGCTCCTTTGTCAAAGATCAAGTGACCATAGGTGTGTGGGTTCATTTCTTGGTCTTCAATTCTGTTCTATTCATCTCCCTGCCTGTCACTATATCAATCTCATGAAATTTTTATCATGATTGTTCTGTGGTACAGTTTAAGATCAGGGATGGTGATTCGCCCAGAGGTTCTTTTATTGTTGAGAATAGTTTTCACTATCCTAAGTTTTTTGTTATTCCAGATGAATTTGAAAATTGCTCTTTATAACTTTGTGAAGAACTGAGTTGGAGTTTTGATGGGGATTGGATTGAATCTGTAGATTGCCTTGGGTAAGATGGCCGTTTTTACTATATTAATCCTGCCAATCCAGGAGCATGGGAGTTCTTTCCATCTTCTGAGATCTTCTTCTATTTCTCTCTTCAGAGACTTGAAGCTCTTATCATACAGATCTTTTACTTGCTTAGTTAGAGATACACCAAGATTTTTTATATTATTATATTATATTATTTATGACTATTGTGAAGAGTGTTGTTAAGCATCCATGTGTTCATGGGCTTTCTATTGTTTATATTGTTATTGAGGAGCAGCCTTAGTCCATACTGATCTGATAGTATGCAAGGAATTATTTCAATCTTCTTGTATCTGTTGAGGCCTGATTTGTGACCAATTATATGGTCAATTTTAGAGAAGGTACCATGAGGTGCTGAGAAGAAGGTATATCCTTTTGTTTTAGGATAAAAAGTTCTATAGATGTCTGTTAAATCCATCTGCTTCATAACTTCGGTTAGTATCACCATGTCTTTGTTTAGTTTCTGTTTCCATGATCTGTCCGTTGCAGAGAGTGGGGTGTTGAAATCTCCCACTATTATTGTGCTCTGTGAAATGTGTGCGTTGAGCTTCAGGAATGTTTCTTTTATGAATGTAGATGCTCCAGCATTTGGAGCGTAGAGGTTCAGAATTGAGAGTTCACTTTGGTAGATCACAACTTTCATGAGTATGAAGTGTCCCTCTTTATCTTTTTTGATCAATTTAGGGTGAAAGTTGATTTTATTCGATATTAGAATAGCTACTCCAGCTTTTTTCTTGGGACCATTGGCTTGGAAAATTGTTTTCCAGCCTTTTATTCTGAGGTAGTGTCTGTTTGTCACTGAGGTGGGTTTCCTGTATGCAGCAAAATGTTGGGTCCTGTTTATGTACCCAGTCTGATAGTCTATGTCTTTTTTATTGGGGAATTGGTCCTATTGATATTAATAGATATTAAGGAAAAGGAATTGTTGCTTCCTGTTATTTTTGTTGTTAGAGTTGGAATTCTATTCATGTGGCTATCTTCTTTTAGTTTGGTTGGAATATTACTTTCTTGTTTTTTCTAGGATGTAGTTTCCCTCCTTGTGTTGGAGTTTTCCATTTATTATCCTTTGAAGGGATGGATTTGTAGAAAGGTATTATATAAATTTGGTTTTGTCGTGGAATATTTTGATTTCTCCATCTATGGTAATTGGGAATTTTGCTGGGTGTATAGTATCCTGGGCTGGCATTTGTGTCCTTGTAGGGTCTGTATGACATCTGCCCAGGGTCTTCTAGCTTTCATAGTCTCTGGTGAGAAGTCTGGTGTAATTCTGATAGGCCTGCCTTTATGTTACTTGATCTTTTTCCCCTCACTACTTTTAATATTCTTTATTTTTTCATTTGGTATTTTGACTATTATGTGGCAGGAGGAATTTCTTTTCTGGTCCAGTCTATTTGGAGTTCTATAGGCTTCTTGTATGTTCATGGGCATCTCTTTCTTTAGGTTAGAGAAGTTTTCTTCTATAATTTTGTTGAAGATATTTACTGGCCCTTTAAATTGGAAGTCTTCACTCTCTTCTATACCTATTATCCTTAGGTTTGGTCTTCTCATTGTGTCCTGGATTTCCTGGATGTTTTGAGTCAGGAGCTTTTTCCTTTTTGCATTTTCTTTGACTGTTGTGTCAATGTTTTCTATGATATCTTCTGCACCTGAGATTCTCTCTTTTCTCTCTTGTATTCTGTTGGTGATGCTTGCATCTATGGTTCCTGACTTCTTTCCTAGGATTTCTATCCCCAGAGTTTTCTCTGTTTGTGATTTCTTAACTGTTTCTACTTCCATTTTTAGGTCCTGGATGGTTTTGTTCAATTCCTTCACCTGTTTGGTTTTGCTTTCCTGTCATTCTTTAAGGGATTTTTGTGTTTTGTCTTTAAGGGCTTCTACTTGTTTACTCGTGTTCTCCTGTAATTCTTTAAAGGATTTTTGTGTTTCCTCTTTAAGGGCTTGAACCTGTTTACTTGTGTTCTCCTGTATTTCTTTAAGGGAGTTATTCATACTCATCTTAAATTCCTCTCCCAAGCATTAAGTATTTCATCTAAGGTCACTCCCATTGAATCCTGAGAGTCTCTCACCTCCTGGTATCTGTCACTTTCTAGAGGGTCCCCCCCAACTCCCACTCCCTGAAGGTGCATATTTCCAATCATTCTGCTGGTCCTCTTGGCTTCTCTCCTGTCACAGCCCCACAAATATTACAACTAAACCAAGTTTACCTTCAACTAACACCATCCTGTTTCACTGTTGGTATGATATTCTTTTTATTAATTAATTAATTTTTACTTATTCACTTTAAATCTTGCTCACTGTTCACCTCCCTGTCACCACTCCTACAATCTTTCCTTAATCTACCCCCTCCTTCTCCTCTGAGGTAGTGGGGGTCCCCTAGGTATCCCTGGACCCTGGCACATCAAGTCTCTGTGAGGCTAGGCACATCCTCTCTCACTGAGGGTAGACAAGGCAGCCCAGCTAGAAGAACATATCTCACATACAGGGGTATATCTCCCAGCATGCACTCTAGTTATTTATGACCCACATGAACACCAAGGACTATATCTGTTACGTATGTGCAGGGAGTGGTACAATATCTTAACCTCTTTTTTTCCTTGTGCTATTGCCAATATTCTTTGACTTACACACAAGCACACATAAGTGTGCATATACATGTGTGTGTATCTAAAGACATAATGGAATTAAGTCATATTACTATTTTAAAATCTGGTATATATCAGCAACAAATAATAAGAAAACATTTAAACGTATTTTACCTTTACATATTCATTCCATAATACTTTGCTTTTTACATAGATCTAACTTACTACCTCCCTTCTCTGTCTCGAAATTATTTCAATAGTACCTACAAAGTACATCTATTGGCAACAAATTCCCTCATCTTTGTCCTCTGAAATATTTTAAAGGCTATTTTAATTGATAACTAAAACATGAAATCTGTACATATCAGTAAGCTATCATGTAATGTTGTATATCTATTTACAGTACATACTATTTAAATAAAGTTAAACATATCTATTCAAACATTTATCATTTATTTATTTATGGTGAAAACATTTAAAAATTCTAGCTTTAAAAAAGTATATTATTCTTTCTACATTTACTCTACTGAGCAATAATCACACCAGAAATTCTTGCTTTTGACTACCTATAGCGAAGTTTCCATTGGTCCACTTATCTCTAACTATTCTTCTCCCAACTAGAAGTTGAGAATTGAATGTAATTGTGAGAGGTATGGGGAAAAGTAGGGGGAAAGACATGCTGTGGTACTTATCTTTCTCTGACTGCCTTATTTCACATAACATGATGATATTTCAGTTCTCCTTTAGTTTTAGAGAATAATTTAAGAGAGTCTTACGTTACAAAGTGTTACTTTGTCCTGTCAACAATATAAATGCCTCATACTGCTGTTTTCTTGCTTGCACAGTTCCTGACAAGTTAAATCTAATTCTTATCCTTGTTTATTCATATGTCAATGCTTCTTTTCTGTATCTCTTCCCTTGGTCTCATTACATATATATGATGTCTTATAGCATTACCCAACAATTCTTAGTTTGGTTTTTCTGTAGTCATCCTTTCGCCTTCTCCTTCTCCTCCTCATTATCCTCCTCCTCCTATTTCCCTCCTTCTCCTTCTCCTTTTCTCATTCTTTTTCTCCTTCACTTTCTCTTCCTACTCCTTCTTGCTTTGAAAGTTTTGAATTTTATGTCCTCGTGTATTCTCTCCTGGATAGATCTAGTCCACCACAGAAAATGATCTTACTAAAAGACACTCCTCATCTCTCCAGTATTTTTTAAATCTCTCTTAATTCCTGCTTACTCTTTCATAGAAATTTCATCTACCTGTTTATATTATCCAGCTGATCTTTACATAATTTTTACTTTCCAAATAAATCACTGAATATATTAAGTATGGTTCTTTTTTAAGTTCTTGGTCAATTTCTCCATACTTATATTGAATCTGAATATGGTGCTACTAATTGCTCAGTTTGTTTTCAAATGCCTTCAATATGCTTCAAAAGTTTTTGTTACTCTTCTTCAAAGATGGACATAAAGTATTAAGGAAAATGAGCCATAGTAAATAGGTTTTTCTCTAACGAAGCTGTACAGTATATGGAGGAAGAAACATTGTAGGGTCTTATGATTAGGTCTCTGTCATGCAGTGTGTCTGTGCCCCCAGAGTGAACTTCACCAGTACTTCGCAGGATTTCCCCTTTCCATAGGATAGGATAAGAAAAGACAGTTAAAATTGCATATTCCCTTTCCTCCACATAGACTATATGCTGATAAAACTCATAAAATTGTAGAAGTACTCTATAATTAAGTCTTCTTGGAATTTTCAAGTTTCATACTTGCTTGCACTAAGCCTCCTGTAATGTGCCAATTATTGTTAGACTTTTCTACCCCAGGCACTGTTTCCCACAGAGCTTTCAGCTTCTGGGTTTCTGCTTCTATAGATTATGGTTCTTGTCTTTCCAATTATTGGAGCAGTAATTTGCCCTGAATCTTCATTCTCCTCAGATATCTAAAAGGAGCTGTTGAACTTTTTAGCTTGTTTACTTTCCAGTTTATTTAGTAAACAACAACAGTATTAACATCTAAGCTTTACATACAAGACTAAAACCAAGTTGGTTTCAATGACTAGGTAAGGTATATGATACCAATTGAGAAACAAATTATAATTTTCCTTTGAAACTAATTTCTTTGTGAATATATATATGATGTTTTAAACCTTATTTTCAAAAATATCTACATGAAGAAGATTCTAAAATGAAAGTCTTGGAATTTTATATCTAATAGGTCTTGCCCATCCTTTGGGAAATCAATGCTTTCTCATCCCAAGCAGACAAAAGGCAATTCTACTCCCGAAAGAAGGCAATCATTTTTGGACTTCAACCACTTTAAAGGGAGTTCATGTTCCTGCCTGGAGCAGCTCAGGTACAAATCTGAAATATTTTACTTTTTTAGTGTTTTATCAGGTTTAACCATTAAGGGAAGCTTTTGCAATGCTTATTCTCAAATTCAAGTAAATCTAAGATGATGGCATAATACCATAGAGAATGTCAACTAGATGGTGGCAGTAGTCTTGTCAAAATACATTATAACTTTACCAACTTTGAAGGCCCTGCCAAAGACAGGACCAATTTGGCACCAGTCAGGTTATACTGAAATACTGTTTCCTCTATTCAAGAAAGCAACCCTGGATGCCAAGTGCCTGATTTCCCTTATTTATCACTTCTTTGTTACACTAATATGTTTTCAGAAGTCCATTGTATAAATATGAACACACTGCCTAGGGAAGAGAATATATTAAAATTTCTGTAAAATTAAATTCTTTAGAAATTAAAATACAATCAAGAACACTTAAATTTTAATGGATATGAGAAAAAGGAGGAAAATTCCAGATAAGAGAGGGAATGGGGCACTGGAAAGGATAAAACAGTATCAAAAAGGAATTCAAAAGTTGACAATTTATCTATCCTTCAGGTCCCAAATGGACAGGTCCCAAACCTGACAGATTGCCTCCACTGAAAAAAGAAACATGGGTATCATTTTCTTTTTTTATTATTATTATTAGATATTTTTATTTACATTTCAAATGTTTTCCCCTTTCCTCATTTCCCCTCTGAAACCTGCCCTATCCCATCCACTGCTCACTAACCCACCCACTCCTGCTTCCCTGTTCTGGCAATGCCCTACACTGGAGCATCAAACCTTCACAAGACCAAAGGTCTCTCCTCTCATTGATGTCCCACAAGGCCATCCTCTGATACATATGCTGCTGGAACCATAAGTTCCACCATGTGTGCTCTTTGGTTGGTAGTTTAGTCCCTGGGAGCACTAGATCCATGGGTTAGTTCATATTGTTCCTCCTAAGGGGCTGCAAACCCCTATAGCTCCTTGGATCCTTTCTCTAACTCCTCCATTGGGAACCCTGTACTCAGGCCAATGAATGGCTAAGAGCATCCACTTTTTTTTTCAAGACAGGATTTCTCTGTGTAGCCCTGGCTGTCCTGGAACTCACTCTGGATAACAGGCTGGCCTCGAACTCAAATATCCGCCTGTCTCAGATTCCCAAGTGCTGGGATTAAAGGCCCGTTGCCACCACAGCCCTGCGAGCATCCACTTCTGTATTTGTCAGGGACTGGCAAAGTCTTTCAGGAAACAGTTGTATTAGGCTCCTGTCAGCAAGTACTTCTTGGCATCAACAATAGTGTCTGGGTTTGGTGACTGTATATGGGATGGATCCCCAGGTGGCACAGTCACTGGATGTTCTTTCTTTCAGTTTCTGCTCCACACTTTGTCTCTGTATCTCCTCCCATGGGTATTTTGATTACCCCTTCTAAGAATGACCAAACTATCCACACTTTGGTCTTCCTTCTTCTTGAGCTTCATGTGGTCTATGAATAGTATCTTGAATATTCCAAACTTCTGAGCTTATCAGTGAGTGCATACCATGTGTGTTCTTTGTGGTTGGGTTACCTCACTCAGGATGATATTTTCTAATTCCATTCATTTGAGTAGTGCTCCATTGTGTAAATGTACCACATTTTCTGTATCCATTCCTCTGTTGAGGGACATCTGGGTTGTTTCCAGTTTCTGGCTATTATAAAAAGGCTGCTATGAATGTAGTGGAGCATGTGTCCTTATTACATGTTGGAGCATCTTCTGGATATATGCCCAGGAGTGGTATAGCTGGGTCCTCCAGTAGTACTATGTCCAATTTCCTCAGGAACCACCAAACTTATTTCCAGAGTGGTTATACCAGCTTGAAATCCCACCAACAATGAGGGAGTAACAACCTCGCGAGCATCTGCTGTCACCTGAGTTTTTTATCCTAGCCATTCTGACTGGTGTGAGGTGGAATCTCAGGGTTGTTTTGATTTGCATTTCCCTGATGACTGAGGATGTTGAACATTTCTTTAGGTGCTTCTCAGCCATTTGGTGTTCATCAATTGAGAATTCTTTGTTTAGCTCTGTACCCCATTTTTAAATAGGGTTATTTGGTTCTCTGGAGTCTAACTTCTTAAGTTCTTTGTATACATTGGATATTAGCCCTCTATCAGATATAGGGTTGGTAAAGATCTTTTCCCAATTTGTTTGTTGCCATTTTGTCCTATTGACAGTGTCCTTTGCCTTACAGAAGCTTTGCAATTTTATGAGGTCCCATTTGTCAATTCTTGATCTTAGAATATAATGTATTGGTGTTCTGTTCAGGAAATTTTCCCTGTGCCTATGTGCTCGAGGCTCTTCTCCACTTTCTTTTCTGTTAGTTTCAGTGTATCTAGCTTTATGTGGAGGTCCTTGATCCACTTGGACTTGAGCTTTGTACCAGGAGATAAGAATGGGTCAATTTGCATTCTTCTAAATGCTAACCACCAGTTGAGCCAGCACCATTTGTTGAAAATGCTATCTTTTTTCCATTGGATGGTTTTAGCTCCTTTGTCAAAGATCAAGTGATCATAGGTGTGTAAGTTCATTTCTGGGTCTTCAATTCTATTCCATTCATCTACCTGCCTGTCACTATACCAATTCCATGAAATTTTTATCATGATTGTTCTGTAATACAGCTTGAGGTCAGGGATGGTGATTCACCCAGAAGTTCTTTAATTGTTGAGAATAGTTTTCACTATCCTGGGTTTTTTGTTATTCCAGATGAATTTGCAAATTGCTCTTTATAACTATGTGAAGAATTAATTTGGAATTTTGATGGGGATTGCATTGAATCTGTAGGTTGCTTTCAGCAAGATGGCCATTTTTACTATATTAATCCTACCAGTCCATGAGCATGGGAAATCTTTCCATCTTCTGAGATCTTCGAATTCTTTCCTCAGAGACTTGAAGTTCTTGCCATACAGACGTTTCACTTGCTTAGAGTCACACGAAGGTATTTTATATTATTTGTTTTGTGAGAAGTGGTGTTTCCCTAATTTCTTTCTCAGCCTGTTTATCCTTTGAGTAGAGGAAGGCCACTGATTTGTCTGAGTTAATTTAATATTCAGCTACTTTGCTGAAGTTGTTTATCAGGTTTAGGAGCTCTCTGGTGGAATTTTTGGGGTCACTTAAGTATCATATCATCTACAAATAGTGATAATTTGACTTCTTCCTTTCCAATTCATATCCCTTTGATCTCCTTTTGTTGTATAATTGCTCTGTTTAGGACTTCAAGTACTATATTGAACAGATAGGGAGAGAGTGGACAGCCTTGTCTAGTCCCTGATTTTAGTGGATTGCTTCAAGTTTCTCTCCATTTAGTTTGATGTTGGCTACTGGTTTTCTGTATACTGCTTTTACTATGTTTAGGTATGGGCCTTGAATTCATGATCTTTCCAAGACTTTTATCATGAAGGGGTGTTGGGTTTTGTCAAGTGCTTTCACAGTATCTAATGAAATGATCTTGTTTTTTTTTTCTTTGAGTGTGTTTATATAGTGGATTACATTGATGGATTTCCATATATTGAACCACCCCTGTATCCTTGGGATGAAGCCAACTTTATCATGGTGGATGATCCTTTTGATGTGTTCTCGGATTGGTTTTTGAGAATTATATTGAGTATTTTTGCATCAATATTCATAAGGGAAATTGATCTAAAGTTCTCCTTTGTTGTTGGGTCTTTGTGTCGTTTTGGTATCAGAGTAATTGTAGCTTTGTAGAACAAATTGGGTAGTGTTCCTTCTGTTTCTTTTTTGTGGAATTATTTGAACAATATTGGTATTAGGTCTTCTTTGAAGGTCTAATAGAACTCTGCACTGAACTCATCTGGTCCTGGGCTTTTTTTGGTTAGGAGACTATTAATGACTTATTCTATTTCTTTTTTTTTTCTTTTTGGTTTTTTGAGATAGGGTTTCTCTGTATAGCCCTGGCTGTCCTGAAACTCTGTAGACCAGGCTGGCCTTGAACTCAGAAATCCACCTGCCTCTGTCTCCAAAGTACTGGGATCAAAGATGTATACCATCACTGCCCTGTGACTTCATCTATTTCTTTAAGGGTGTGTGGCTGTTTAGATCGTTTATCTGTTCCTGGTTTAACTTTGGTACCTGGTATCTATATAGAAAATTGTCCATTTCATTCAGATTTTCCAGTTTGGGTAAGTATGGGCTTTGGGATTTCCTCAGTTTCTGTTGTTATGTCTCCCTTTTCATTTCTGATTTTGTTGATTTGGATACTGTCTCTGTGCCCCTGGTTAGTTTGGCTAAGGGTTTATGTATCTTGTTGATTTTCTCAAAGAATCACTTCCTAGTTTGGTTGATTCTTTGTATAGTTTTTTTGTTTCCACTTGGTTGATTTCAGCCCTGAGTTTGATTATTTCCTGCAGTCTACTCCTCTTGGGTGAATTTGCTTCTTTTTGTTCCAGAACTTTCAGGTGTGCTGTCAAGCTGCTAGTGTAAGATCTCTCCAGTTTCTTTTTGAAGGCACTCAGAGCTATGAGTTTTCCTCTTAGGACTGCTTTCATTGTGTCCCATAAGTTTTGGTATGACATGTCTTCAATTTATTAAATTCTAAAAAGCCTTTAATTTATTTCTTTATTTCTTCCTTAACCAAGTTATCATTGAGTAGAGAGTTGTTCAGCTTCCATGTATGTGTGTGCTTTCCGATGTTTTTGTTTGTATTTAAGACCAGCCTTAGTCCATGGTGATCTGATAGAGTGTGTGGGATTATTTCAATCTTCTTGTATCTGTTGAGGCATGTTTTGTGACCAAAATATTGTCAGTTTTGCAGAAAGTACCATGAGGTGCTGAGAAGAAGATATATCCTTTTGCTTTAGGATGAAATGTTCTATAAATAGCTGTTAGATCCATTTGCTTCATAACTTCTGTTAGTCTTACTGTGTCTCTGTTTAGGTTTTGTTTCCATGATTTGTCCATTGCTGAGAGAGGGGTGTTGAAGTCTTCCATTTTTACTGTGTGGGGTGTGATGTGTGCTTTGAGCTTTAGTAGTTTCTTTTATGAATGTGAGTACCCTTGCATTTGCAGCATAGATGTTCAGAATTGAGAGTTCATCTTGGTAGATTTTACCTTTGATGAGTATGAAGTGTCCCTCCTTATCTTTTTTGAAAATATTAGGTTGAAAGTTGATTTTATTCGATATTAGAATGGCTACTCGAGCTTGTTTCTTAGGACGATTGGCTTGGAAACTTGTTTTCCAGCCTTTTACTCTGAGGTAGTGTCTCTCTTTGTCACTGAGGTGGGTATCTTGTATGCAGAGTCCTGTTTACATATCCAGTCTGTTAATCTATGTCTTTTTATTGGAGAATTGAGTCCATTGATATTAAAACATGTTAAGGACAAGTGATTATTGCTTCCGGTTATTTTTGTTTTTAGAGGTGCAATTGTGTTTATGTGGCTATCTTATTTTTAGTTTGTTAAAAGATTATTTTCTTGTTATCTCTAGGGTGTAGTTCCCCTCCTTGTATTGAAGTTTTCTATTTATTATCTTTTGAAGGGCAGGATTTGTGGAAAGATACTGTATAAATTTGTTTTTGTCATGGTTTCTTTATCTATGGTAATTCAGAGTTTTGCTGGGTATAGCAGCCTGGGCTGGCATTTGTGTTCTCTTATGGTCTGTATGACATCTGCCCAGGATCTTCTAGCTTTCAT
>NC_045030.1:46008318-46023781 GCF_008632895.1 Mastomys coucha
GTAGGATTCTTGCGTTTGCCTTTCACCATCTCTTGATTTTTGATGTTAGATGTTCTTAGTGACTCTGATCAGAGCTTGTCCTGTCCCTAACGCCCTGCAAGACCCCTGAGATATTCGTGGGGCCTGTGCCTCCCAGCTGGCTGCTCTGGTCTTAGAAACTTACAGGAGAGAAGATGGCAGCTCTCACCGGAGACTCTGGGTCAAGGCAGTCCCTGGAGGCAGGCCCTCCACTTGCAGGGAAGAGGGTAGCTAAGGTTGCTGATCCACCTCTGTTACTTGGAAGCTGAGAGGATCCTGTCCATGCTGCCCTAAGGCTCCCCTTGGACTCATGGGGCCTGTGCCTCCAGGTTGGCTGCTCCCGGCTTAGGTCTTTGTGATTTCTTTATTGTTTCTACTTCCATTTTTAGATCTTGGATGGTTTTGTTCGATTCCTTCACCGTTTGATTGTGTTTTCCTGTAATTCTTTAAGGGATTTTTGTGTTTCCTCTTTAAGGGCTTCTAGCTGTTTACCTGTGTTCTCCTGTATTTCTTTAAGGGAATTATTTATGTCCTTCTTAAGGTCTCCTATCGGCATGAGATGTGATTTTACATTCAAATCTTGCTTTTCTGGTATGTTGGAGTATCCGGGACTTGCTGTTGTGGGAGAACTGGGTTTTGCTGAAGCCATATAGCCTTAGTTTCTGTTGATAAAGTTCTTGTGCTTGCCTTTTGCCATCTGGTTATATCTGGTGTTAGTTTTTCTTGCTGTCTCTGGCTTGAGCTTGTCCCTCCTGTGGGCCTGTAAGCCTCAGTCAGCACTTCTGGGAGATCAGTTCTCCCCTGGTAAGGCCCATGCACAGAGGGATGTGCAATAGCCCCAGCTCCTGGGTGCAGATGGAGGTTGTAAGGACCCTGTCCCAGCTGCTCCACCAAAACTGCAGCCTGTGTGCTCCTGGCTGGTCCTGTCTTAGACAGTCACCAGAGAGAAAAATCATCATTTTCTTTCTTATCTGCCTTTTCCTCTGTTAAGTAGAGGCTAAAGAAAAACACCAACTGGAGGTGATAATAATGGAATAAATAGACAATAAAGAAATGGACTAATGGAACAAACAGAAAAAAGGTACCCGCCTCAGACTTCTAGTAAAAACTTCTTGGAAAAACTAATATCCATTAACACATGTTTGACTGGGAAGATAAAATTCCCCAGATTAGATAATCTGCCTGATAGCTTCCCATTTTAATTACTAATAGTGTTCCTTCTAAACTCAGAAGTATCCCAGACCAGGTGATAAAAGACATATGTATCTCTGTAAGACTGGGAGTGGTGGTGGTGGTCTGTGAGTAGACTAGCAATGGGCTGAGCCACTAATTCCCTTCAGGCCTGGGGTTAAAGTGGCTAGAGTTTTTAAACCTACTAATTGACATTCTGAGGACTTGTCCATGTATTATGATGTAGAAAGAATGAGAGGGATATAACAAATGTAGGCCCCATGGCCATTTTGATTGAGGGCATCCAAAGAAGTGGAATATGTACGATGAAAACTTCAGCAAGTCCAAGCCCTAGAGGTCAGGTTGAGAAGGGAGTGTACTCCAACCTTTAGTAGTGACTCAAGTCGCAACCAAAGGTAGCAGTGGCTCACTCAGCCTAGTCTTAGGGATAGATCTGACCCACATATACAAACAGGCTGGATTGACATTCATTGATGAGACTGGCATTTAGCCACCCTGCAACTTATTAGGAAGACCTTAGTCCCCACAGAATGGCAAGCTCAGGACAGCACCTAGAACAACCAAAGAAGAAAAAAACTTAATAGACTATTCACAGAGAAAATGCAATATAAAAATTGCTATACTGATGTATTAAACAAAAAGATTCATTTGATTATAAACATTAAATTCCAGCCCTCATACAACCAGGGAGGAAATCATTTTAGAATTGATAACTTGTGTTTTCCCTTCCCAAAGTTCATGTTCCCATTCAAATTGCACTAAATCTTTAGAGACACTGCCTTCTGAGCCTAAAACCTATTTCCCCACCTAATTCTTGTCTCTTGGTAAATACTTGTAATGTATCTAGGAAATCAAAAGCATAATTTCTTTTTCAATATATGCAAAGACATTCATCTCCTGCAGTTGAGGGGGTGAGTTGAATGCTATAAAAACTCAGAGTCGGGTGCATGGCAGCTTTAGCGTGGCTGCTTGTCCCTCTGGCACTGCTTTTATTTCCCAGCAACAGCATTGATGGAGGTGGAGGCAAGGTTCTGGCCTCCTGGTTGCTGTCAGAAAAAGCCACTGTTATCTCATTGTACACTGAGGAGCAGGTGAAGAGAGAAAAAAAATTGAAAAAATAATGAAAGCCTCCCACGAGCCTTTTTGCCTCTAAAATCTTAACCCAAAGCCCCGGACCCTGCTATTCTGTCTTCTGCTGTGTGCATAGAGAACAGGTAATCAGGAAAGCTAATCAAAAATGCATTCATTACAGCAGAGCGACAGTGGGTGAGAGTGACTGAAGCTTTCATTTGGCAAGAGGTTTCAGGACTGGCACAATGTGGGCTCCATAACCCTTTGGCAAACCTTTAGCACTTCCCTACTGCCCTCCTCCCTTCCCTGCTGGCCTAGCAATCTCTGTCAAGTGCAAGCCTGCTTTTCCATTCAAGGGAATCTAATTCTTGCACTTGACAATGCTTCCCTTCAATCACCACAACCCTGCTCTGTGAAAGCTGCTTTCTGTCTAATAAGGCCTCTGAGTAGTTTTCTAATCCTTTAAAGGTGTTTTCTCACTTGAAAAATACATTTTTCTTTGTTTTCAAAACAGGAAGCCGTGGCTTGCCAGGGCTAAAGAAACCCAAATGTTGACAGAGTCTGCAAAGTCAAATGCCTGTGCTGCTTTCTCCAACTTAGGAAAATGGTCTCCCAGAACCCTCAAGATCAAAAAATAAAATAAAATAAAAACAAAAATCTCCAAGGAGACAGGCTAAAATACACAGTTATGTTACTGTGTTATGGACTAATAACAATTACACATAACATCATTGGACATTGATTACTGGTCAGGCATCATCATCCTTGGTCATATCCAATGCTCCTGATAGCCTTGTGAAGTATGTATTACATTATCATGAGCTTCCTCATCACACAGATGGATATGGTGAGATCGGAGATCAGATCAACCTGTAGTCCTTGGCCTATAGGACTTCAGCAGAGCTATTTAAGTGGCCTGACACAAAATCATAAATTTACTGAAAACATTATTAAGATTCTTTTTGTAATTTTATTTTTATAATTAGCTTCTTTGTGCAGTCAGTGACATCATGTCCCAATGTGAAAAAAAAAAAAAGACATGCCTAAATATTAAATTCAAATATAGGGATCTGACCTCTAGGCAATTGTGGCTCTTAATCCTCCCACCTTGGTTTTGATAGGAAAAGACAACTGTATTGACACACATTTCAGCACATCTCATCTAAAATAATAAAGGTAACTCTACCGGGGCATTTGGTTATTATTTAGGAAATAAATATTTTACAAGGCATATAAATATCACTCCTTCTGCTGGAGGAAAATATGCTTTAGCTAAGGTGAGGAGAGAAAGATTTACAAAAACAAAAGTCTTTCCAAAGTTTGTATTTGTTGCATGCAGTACTCTCACACTACTGATTGAGGACTTACTGAGCTCATACTGACATAGAAGCAACTATCTGGTCTTTGCCCTTTGGAAAGACACAAATAAGTTGGAATGCTAGTATATACACACAAAAAGAGGGGCGGAGAAGAAGAATAATTTAGAGGCATGGGGAAAAAAATAACTCATCAATATCTCAAACTTGATTTCATCTTTACCTCTTACAGCTGTGTGTCCCTGAATAAATAATAATGATAACAATAACAATAATAATAATAATAATAGTAGTAGTACCTAACTCAAAGAGGAGCTATTCAGATTGGATGTGCTAATATATTAGAGCACTTAGGACACGGCTTACACATTGAAAGTATTTATAAACAATAACTAACACTATATTTATTTTTGCATATATAAGATTTTGTAGTTTACATTGTATAGCCAAAGTTTATTAAAGGAATGAATGATGATTTTGGGTAATACAATGAACATCTGATGTTACTTCAGAAGTATGGTAGGAGATGGTAATAGATTAGAGCATCAGGGACTTGAGAAGGTCAGAATCTTCCTTTGAAAAATAAATATCCAGAAGTTCTTTTATTGTTGAGAATAGTTTTCACTGTTCTAGGTTTTTTGTTATTCCAGATGAATTTGCAAATTGCTCTTTCTAGTTCTGTGAAAAATTGAGTTGGAATTTTGATGGGGATTGCATTGAATCTGTAGATTGCTTTCAGCAAGGTGGCCATTTTTACTATATTAATCCTGCCAATCCATGAACATGGAAGGTCTTTCCATCTTCTGTTATCTTCTTTGATTTCTTTCTTCAGAGACTTGAAGTTCTTGACATACAGATCTTTCACTAGCTTAGTTAGAGTCACACCAAGGTATTTTATATTATTTGTGACTATTGTGAAGGATGTTGTTTCCCTAATTTCTTTCTCAGCTTGTCTACCCTTTGTGTAGAGGAAGGCTACTGACTTGCTTGAGTTGATTTTATATCCAGCTACTTTAAAAGAACTTCTGGTGGAATCACCATCCCTGACCTCAAGCTTTACTACAGAGCAATTGTGATTAAAAACTGCTTGGTATTGGTGCAGTGACCAGCAAGTGAATCAATGGAATAGAACTGAATACCCAGAAATGAACCTATACTCCTATGGTCACTTGATCTTTGACAAAGGAGCTAAAACCATCCAGTGAAAAAAGACAGCATTTTCAACAAATGGTGCTGGATCAACTGTCAGTTAGCATGTAGAAGAATGGAAATCGATCCATTCTTATCTCCTTATACAAAGCTCAAGTCCAAATGGATCAAGGACCTCCACATAAAACCAGATACACTGAAACTAATAGAAAAGAAAGTGCGGAAGAGCCTCGAGCACATGGGCACAGGGAAAATTTCCTGAAGAGAACACCAATACCTTATGCTGTAAGATCAAGAATTGACAAATGGGACCTCATAAAATTACAAATTTCTGTAAGGCAAAGGACGCTGTCAATAGGATGAAACGGCAACCAACAAATTGGGAAAAGATCTTAACCAATCCTATATCCGATAAAGGGCTAATATCCAACATATTCAAAGAACTCAAGAAGTTAGACTCCAGAGAATCAAATAACCCTATTAAAAAATAGGGTACAGAGCTAAACAACGAATTCTCAACAGAGGAATACTGAATGTCTGAGAAGCACCTAAAGAAATGTTCAACATCCTTAGTCATCAGGGAAATGCAAAACAAAACAACCCTGAGATTCTACCTCACAATATTCAGAATGGCTAGGATAAAAAACTCAGGTGACAGCAGGTGCTGGCAAGGTTGTGGAGAAAGAGAAACACTCCCTAGTTGCTGGTGGAATTGCAAGCTGGTACAACCACTCTGGAAATCAGTTTGGTGGTTCCTCAGATAACTGGACATAGTACTACCAGAGGACCCAGCTATACCACTCCTGGGCATATACCCAGAAAATGCTCCAACATGTAATAAGGACACATGCTCCACCATGTTCATAGCAGCTTTATTTATAATAGCCAGGAGCTGGAAACAACCCAGATGTCCCTCAACAGAGAAATTGATACAGAAAATGTGGTACATTTACACAATGGAGTACAATTCAGCTATTAAAAGCAATGAATTTATGAAATTCTTGGGGAAATGAATGGATCTGGAGAATATCATCATGAGTGAGGTAACCCAGTCACACAAGAACATAGATGTTATGCACTCACTGATAAGTGGATATTAGCCCAGAAGCTCAGAATACACAAAATACAATTCACAAACCACAAGAAAATCCAGAAGAAGGAAGACCAAAGTGTGGATACTTCGATCCTTCTTAGAAGGGGAAACAAAATACCCATGGAAAGAGTTGCAGAAACAAAGTGTGGAACAGAGAACTGAAGAAAGGACAATCCAGAGACTGCTCCACCTTGGAATCCTTCACATATACAATCACCAAACACAGGCACTATTGTGGATGCCAACAATTGCTGGCTAACAGGAGCCTGATATAGCTGTCTCCTGAGAGGCTCTGACAGAGCCCGACTAATACGGAAGTAGAGACTCACAGCATCCATTGGACTGAACACAAGGTTCCCAGTGAAGGAGTTAGAGAAAGGACCCAAGGATCTGAAGGGGTTTGCAGCCCCATAGGAGGAACAACAATATGAACTAACCAGTACCCTCAGAGTTTCCAGGGACTAAACCACCAACCAAAGAGTACACATGGTGGGACTCATGACTCCAACAGCATATGTATACCAGACGATGGCCTTGTCGGTCATCAATGGGAGGAGAGACCTTTGGTCCTGTGAAGGTTCTATGTCCCAGTATAGGAGAATGCCAGGTCCAGGAAGTGGGAGTGGGTTGGTTGGTGAGCAGGGAGAGGGGGGAGGGAATAGGATTTTTTTCCGGAGGGGAAACCAGGAAAGGGGATATCATTTGAAATGTAAATGAAGAAAATATCTAATAAAAAGTAGAGTAAAAAATAAAAAAAGAAAAATAAATATCCTAAAGCCACATCATTTTAATTCCAAGGAATCGTTCATCTACATTATGTATAACTATGTTTTATTTTTAGTACAATACTCAGGAAATCATAAAAATGACAAAATAGCCAATTTTACTTGAAAAAATTGCTTTAAAGTTCCTTTAAGTGGCAAGCACCTGTGCTGAATATAAAATAAAATTCAATTTACCTAATTCATTTGCCACTCAAATTTTAAATGTATGCGCATTACATAAAACAAGATTTTCCCACATTATAATGAATAGAAGCAATTGCTGATGTCCATTTCTGCTTTGTTGGCATTTACAACCTAGCCTCTTATCATGCTGTGGCCAGCCACAGATGTACTCAGCCAATTTCTATATTCTTGAGAAACAGGAAATGTTACCCTCACTCAGACCTTCAGTTCTTTTCAACTGCCACCAGTCTCTTAATAGTAACACAAGTGCCATTTCCCCCAAGAACATTGTGGATATACTAACTGCTTTCATGTGAGTGCTCACACATAGAGAGGATCTATGGGAAGTTTCAAAGGTGAGAAGGCAAGAAGGAAAAATGTATTCTTTTTTCCCTCCTTATAGCTTCAGCACCAAATCTTCCCTATTATGCTCTGCACTTCAGGAGACTGTCTTAATCACAATGTGTAACCACCATCTTCTCTAAGGGGTTGTCAAATCTGATCAACTAGAAGGGCATTTGGTCTCTTTGTTCTAGAATCGAAACTTTTTTCTCCCTTACGTTCTCATTGATTAGTTCAATAAAAATAACACTGGTTTATGCTTTTATTTAATTCAAACCCTTGTCTGTTGATTAGAAAGAGAAATATTCAGCATACATTCTTTTGCAGGTATTGCTTAAGGTGTTGGGATTATAGCAATGAAAAGACCCTAGGTAAAATGAGTGTCTTTTATAATAATCCCCTAAGACTGTAGATTTTTGTCCTTTTTGTCTCAATAGTGAATGGAAAGGTCTGTTTGAAATACTGCTGTTTCCACAATCAAGAACTCTTTGTTGAAACTATCTTGTAGATGTTTATCTCCACAGTATATGTGTACCAGTCTAAAGTGTTGTGTTATTAAAAAAAATATATGAGAAAAAGAAGTCTCTACCTTTGTGGATGTCACAATCTAAATCAAACAGAATTAGTTAAATATTTAACTGAATTATAGAGTTATACAGTTTCAATACTGAATTTCAAACATGTTAGAATGATTACAAAATACTTAAGTTTAAAAATATTAATGAATTATAAAATGTATATTTTACACATTTATTAATGGCACTGTTGTGAATTCAAAAAGGATTTTGAAGTGACCTAAAACAAAAGGCCCAGAAGTTTATTATCTTAGTTTTTTTACTCATAAATCTAAAGTAAATGCCACTCAAATGTAATAAAAATAATATATTGCAAGATAAATGAGAGGTTAACTAGACAGAGTCACTGTGGCTCTCTACTTGCTTAATTTGTCTGCAATTATTAGAAACTGCCACTTGATGGTGGTAATAATGCCTCAGTTTATAACCATATGAAATGCATTGGCAGAAATAGGATTTATAGGAATAAGGTTACAGTGTATTTCTCCGATCACAAATTTTACTTTTCAAAAGTTTTGGGGCATAATTCATGCTTAAAGAGTTTAAAGAGCAGGCTGGCTGGAGAGATGGCTCAGCAGTTCAGAGCACTGGCTGCTCTCCCAGAGATCCTGCATTCAATTCCCAGCAACTACATGGCGGCTCACAACCATCTGTAGTGGGATCTAATGCCCTCTTCTGGCACACAGCTGTACACACAGATAGAGTACTCAAACCTTAAATAACTAAATCTTTATAAAAAACAACAACAACAACAACAACAACAACAACAAAAAACACCTTAAAAAAATAGACTGGAATGATTGCTTAGTGGTTAGAGCACTGGCTGCTCTCCCAAAGGACCCTGGTTCAGGTCCCAGTACTCAGAGGGCAGCTCACAACTGTCTTGTAACTTCAAGATATGACATTTTCACACAGACATACATACAGGCAAAACACCAATGTACATAACATAAAATTTTAAAAATTGCAAGAATTTATTTTTTAAAAAAGTTTTAAAACCTTAATTGATTTGGTGAAAAAGTGCTTACCATATAAATATGAGGGCTTGAATTCAGATCGCCAGCATCCAATTAAAAAGCCCAGTGTGCCAGTGCATATCTGTAATTCTGGCACTAATGGGAAGGGGAGAGGCAGATCCCTGGGGTGTGCTGGTCAGCAATCTAGCTGAGTCAGTGAGATCCAGAATTAATGAGAGATACTGTCTCAAAAGTTATGGCGAAGAGCTGTAAAAGAAGACATGTAAAATTGTTCTCTGGCATCTGGGCAGATACACATACCCAAATAGATGTACATGAACACATATACTTGTGAACATCCATGTACAAGCGCATGTGCACACGCGTGCGCATGTGCACACACACACACACACACACACACACAGAGAGAGAGAGAGAGAGAGAGAGAGAGAGAGAGAGAGAGAGATCTTAGAATGCTGTCATTTAACATTTTTTGTTTGTTTTCTACTTTATTGAGGGTTACCTGTGTAATCCAAGATAGCATAGAATTTCCTCTGGTAGCCCAAACTAGCTTTCAACTCTAATACTACTGTGTCAGCCTCTGGAGTGCTCTGGAGTGCTGAAGTTACAGGCAAGTAGTACTATACCCAGAGTCAAGAAACTTAAGAAAATTTAGAACTTGACTAAGCCCATGAAACCCCTCATTTATTAATTTATTCAACACAATATTTATTGAGACACCTCTAGTTATTAAACATTATACAAAGCATTTAAAAATAAAATTCATGTGCAAAGGAGTTGACAATAAGGAAAGCATCTTTTTTAAAAAAGAGGAAAATCAGTTCACATGCTAACTTGTTAATAATGGGAACTGTGTAAGTACTTTCCATTTAACATCCTTTGTTTGATAGATGCTTTTGAGAGTCTTTCTTTTCATATTTGTATGAAATGCTTCTAATTTTGACTTTTTTCTCAAATCTAGGAATATAAATAATTCTTACTTCAAAAAGTTATTTATTGTAAGGATTCAATGGGGCCAAACATCTAAACCACTTACCTGAATATCTATCCTCAGAAAAATAAACAAATTTCAGCAATCATTGTCATTATCACCATGATAATTGTCTGCAGTACTATGTTAGCATCATCATCACCAGTAAGAAGAATATACCAGATATGTAAGTAAGTGAAATTCAGAGTTAAGGACTCTCTGCTTTCTCTTTAGATTTAGAGCGAGAAAGGCTTATTTAATTTGTTGTGTTGTTGTGTTTGCTTGCTTGCTTGCTTATTTGTTTTTCTGGTCATTTTTAGAGGTATTGCCTCAGTGTAATTTTCCCAGTATAGTAAACCTGATCATAGAATAATCTCTCAGCCCATGCTCGATCAGTAAGATCATGCACACCTTCGTTTGGCCTCTTGCCAAGACTAAGGGCAGTCCGGTGAATTTCCTTTTTCTCTGCGCCCCTGTAACTTCTCTTGAGACCAAAGCTACACCCTAAGGGAGGCCAAAAGAAGCAGCAAGAAACTGTTAACTGGCCTCCCTAGGGGAAGCACCTTCCCTTACTTTGGACCTCTGGGGGCCCTTGGTGAATAAGCTTGCTCTCTGGAGGCTGAAGTCAAGATCCCAGAGAACTGAGGAGGGAGATGCTCCACACCAGACCATTCTCATCTAGAGCAAGTACTGCCCTCGTGAGCGTGATTTGTGTAGTTGCTTTGCTTTCTCTGTCATAGAATCCCTAATGATGTTTGAACAAAGGGTCCTGTGTTTTCATTTTGCTTTGCATCCCACAGATTAAATAGCCAGTCCTATCTGCAGTGAGTAGTTTCTAAAAAAAACAAGTGGGCTACACACTGAGTGGGCCTTGATCTCTTAGTTCCCTCCTTCCTGCTGCCACTCTCCCCCTTTCTCTTTCTTTGAGACAGCATCTCACTATGTCACCCTGCCTGGTCTCAAACTTTCAATTCCAACCAGACTGGCATAAAACTCATAGCAATCTTTACTGCCTCTGCTTCCTGAGTTCTAGGATAACAGATGCAATGTATGTACCACCAAACCAGGCAATTTCACATTCTACATCTGAGTCCTTCTAAATGTCTAAATAGGAATCATGAGAATGACTGCAGAGGTATTTTTCATATTCTCTTCTCCATGCATATTTTCTCAAAAGTAAAATGAACAATAAGCACAGTCCTTGGCATAGCAATGGCACTGCAGTGACCTTTTAGTGAGTCTGAACAAAGAAGGCAGTACAGGAAGCCAGAGTGGCTGGGATGCTACATGTGATTTAGGGATGTGGTAGATAGCCTGTCTTGCCTAAATTCTTCACCCCCAACCTATTTCTAGAGAGTCCCTACAAACATTTCCATTAAGTCCATGGCATGAGATAATCAATTAAGAATGGGAATGACTCAGTATGAATTGGATGATATCAATGTCCTGTTTACCCTTTTCCTCCTTCTTTGTCCTTCTGTCTCTCATGTTTTCTATGTAAAAGTAGATGAGATGTATCCCCAACTCACAGACAAATACACTGAGGCTCAAAAAGTTAAATGACTGCCAGAGGTCACATTCATAGTGGTTTTGACAGAACTATGATTAGAGTCAAGGTTTTCAGAGTCTTGGTACAACACTCATGTCTCTAAAGATTATATATATGTGATATATATATATATATATATATATATATATATATATCTTGTAAACACATTGTCACTTGGAGATGGATTGTCCTTTATTGTGTGTCACATACTCATTGTTGTCTTGTGTTCCTTGGGCTGCCCATGAACTCTCTACCTTCAAAATGCCTATACACATCCTTCCTCTAGGATCCATGAACAAAAACATCACTTATCCCACTGACCTAACCTGACAGTAATTACACACAAAAAAAATTTCACGACCTAAAGAAAATCTTCAGTGAATTTTCTGGTAAAGTACAAAACTCTGCCGAAATTCATATTTTCTAAACAAACACCAGATTTTCTTGAATTAGAGCATTCATGGGTTTTGTTTGTTTGTTTGTGCATTTGTTTATATGCTTAGTTGTTTGTCTTGTAGGGTTTTAGATGGGGTCTTACAATATGCCTCTGGAGTACATGGAACTCACTATGTAATAAGGACAACCTCAAATTTGTAGCAACCTTCCTGCCTCTGCCTCAAAAGTGGTTATATAATTTATACATTTTCAATAAAAAAAACCACTGGTTTTAATTTTGTGTATAATCACCCAGAACACTGAAAAGTGTTTAATAGTCCTTTTTTCTTTTGCTTCAAAATACTACTACTATGCTCATGAAATTGATATCACAATGATTCAAAATGATATGCCCACAGCACAAAGATTATAACAGATTAAAATTTCATAAAATCAGCAATTGCTATTCCTCCTTAAGAATTAGCCACAGGCTAAATTTCAACTGTCTCTAGTTATCTTCTTCATTCCTCTGAAGACTCTGAATTCTCTTTCAAACAAGAAACTCAAAACTTCCTATACCAAAAAAATAAATAAATGTTTAAAATTAACTTATTCTTCAAGATAGCTACAATCAACCCCCAAACTGATAAATTAAGGCAGCAGAAATTAAAAAGTGAAAGTGGTAAGCCACCAAATAAAAAGTCCTCTAGGTGACCCTGAAAACAACTACCTTGTCTCACCTAAATGCACCCTACATGTTGACACCTGAACTCACAGGTCAGTTTTGACAGTGAAAAAAGGCATTATTCATAGTTGGCCTGGAAATATGGGCGTAAACAGAGTGACCTTGAGCAAATTAGACAGCAGGGTTGTGCTTCTTTAGATCACATACAAAACCACACCACTGCCAGAAACCTGTTGTAATTAGTTATCAGTCTGCAGTGTCTTAAACCATATATCAATTCTCACATACCTATGGCTGACCTGGACTGAGGCACATAGACTATAACTGCTGAGGTGGGTTTGCCTGTCCTGGAAGTGGCTCTGTTCCATAGCTCTTTCATTTTACTTGGACAACAAACTAGCTGACACCTGCTCTTCTCATGACACTGACCAAAGATGAGATGACAAGCAGAAATGCAGGAAGGACAAAAGCTGGAATTGGTATACTGCCAATCTACCCATTGAGAAGAACACGGAGAAAGTCACATTATCACATTAAAGGAAAAGAAATAAGCTGCCCATAATAATATCATGGTAAATGTATAGATTCTGAAATGGATGGATAACTAATAGAAGTTATTTGATCTAACACAGGTATTTCTCCTATCTTAAGCCTATTACTACTTCCATATATATATATATATATATATATATATATATATATATATATATATATATATATATATATATATATAATGTCCATTTGCCTCCTCTGATGTTATCTGCTCACTTTGTAGCATGCAGATATATGAATTTCAGAATTCATCAAGTAACCAGAAGCTTTTCCAGTTCAATGTAAAGACTAACTTCTTAAACAGTTGGGGACCAGCATTTTGTCAACATTCCTAAATGCAACCTTTCCCAAGGTAGAGCTGGCAGGTCAGGCTACTTTAGGTTGAGGGGTTAATTTCTCCCTGATTTGCCCATAGTGTATTTTAGTGACATTTTCTAACCTTCCCAAAGGAGTAAAAAGGTGTACATTAATAAAAATGTCAACAATATCATCTGTAGGAGGTAACGTGCAATAATTCACAATAAATTAACACTTCCCACCAGAGAGATGTTGCAGCTTATACGAATGTCACTTTGTGAGAATCGGGAGTCCCGGAGCCCTGCGATTTCCATCTGCAGTTTTCAAACCCATTCAGAACCCACCAGGGGATAATTACTTCTTAAGATGTGCCCATCCCAGCAGAATATTTTTGTCATAATTCAATTTTCTCACATACTCAGTCTCACAGCATGAAGAAGACTCTGGTCTGCTGGATAAAGCCCTAAAGGGATAGGAGATTTTATTCTTCACCATTCAGCTGTGTGACCTTTGGGAGTTCACTTAACTTCTCTGATTTTTTAGTTTCATTGTTTATGGGTTTCTATTTACCAATACATTTGGTAAAATGGAAAGTATTTATTAGTTTCTCACCTAGAACTCTCAATACACCACCAATCTCTCAGAACCTAATCAGTGAACTATCAAATTGTAACACACCAAAGACTAGACTAACGCAAGTTGTCAGGGTCTTCTAATATTTCTAATAATTTAATAATAAAATTATTACTGTTCACTTTATCAAAGAGCAAATCAATAAAAAGACACATTTTAGGAATTATTTGTGGCCATTTTCCAGGCAACATATTTTCACCTAATTGTGTGTCAATCACATGAGTTGGTTGGGAATGGGAAAGTGATCCTATACTAAGCCCTGTAAATGGGACACAGACACACAGACATGGACACAGACACACACATACACATACTTTGGTGACTGATTCTCAAAATGTAGGAAAGAATGTAGCATTCTTTGTCTGTAGAATTGGATCCTGTATAGTCATGGTATTTTGTATGAGCTATTTCAAGATGATGTGAGACAGATAGAAAACCAAAGAATATTCTAGCCATTTTGCCTTCATGCAAGAAATAGAAGGGGAAGAAAGGAGATCTTGGATCAAATTGTTGAACTACTGAGTCAAATCGATTGTGAAACTAAGCTGGCTGTACCTCTTGGCCTCTCAGGTGTATGAGCCAATGCATCTCTATTATTGGTTATATGAGTTTTAGGAGCATGTACTTGCCTGCAGCATGAAGCATCCTAAATGATATAGGAGATGAAAAGGTCAACTTGTGGTCACTGGCTCCAAGGATGCTTAAAGAAGGTGCTGTAAAAGTGTTTAGTGCAGGGAGGAAAGTAGGAGATGAAAGACATTAAAAGTAAAAGAATACTTCAAAATGTCTGTATCCCAAAACCTCCTAAAGATATCTTCAGGGCAAAATTCAACCTCCAAATGCTTATGTAATCAAGCCATTCTGAAAATATTTCTGATACTTAATGATTCCCTATTATTATTATTCCATTATGTATGACTTCCTTTTAAGGAAGTTGCTATAGTTCCACTTCTGACACATAGATACACTCTATTAGAAGAAGCTCCAGCTTAGCCCATGCCTGCCACTTCATCCAAACAAAGTCTACTCACATTGCAGAATTTCAACAGTTTCCTGAGAGTTTATATCATAAAAAAAGATAAGATGAAAGACAAATCCCATAATAGGTCCAAAATTGTTTACATGTTATATCTAACCCAATGAAGCTCCAGATGTGGCTGAATCTTCTACTGTTCTGAAGGAAAAGAAAAGCAAGCAAGCAAGCAAGCAAACAAACAAACAAACAAAAAACCATACCTAGATAAAGAAATTCAAGAACTTGCCATAAAAATTCAGTTGTTTCTAACGTCATGACTTGACTAGCAATTTGGACAGTATATCCGATCTTGGAATAATCCCAGATCACGGAATTTCAGGACTATAGAGCACACGAGCAGGAAGAGAGCTGAGATGCCACCCTCTTCCACTTGGTTTTGTAACAGTTTGGGACTAGATCAACATTAAGAGGGAAACCTTGATTCCCATAGGCAAGACCCCTCCTGTGTGCTGTAATGGAACGTAGCACATACCTTTTTCAGATCATTTGCCATATTGCCTCATGCCAGTGAATACATGTGCTCTACACTTGAAATTCATTGCATGCAAAAATTTTCTCCCTCTCTTCTATCCCTGGTGATTAGCATAGCCTGTCATAAAGCAAGTGGTCAATAAGTGTTGCCGAAGAAATCGAAGTTTCAAGTGAAATGACAGGAAAATTATCCTCCATCGAGCAGAGCAAAAAAAA
>NC_045030.1:46023848-46027199 GCF_008632895.1 Mastomys coucha
TTCATTACCTTTAAAATGTATAGAAGTAATTCTCCGATGGATCAGGATCATTCCAGTTGCTATTTTCCTTATTTGTTAGTGATAAAGTTAACAAGCATGAAACTTAATATATAGCTCCCCCACCCCAAACACTATCAGCCAGCATCTCTTTCTGCTTATCCAAATGTTCTTAATCCAAGCCTTAGTGAAGTATAAATGAAATGAAAAGAAGTAGTCTTCACATTTTGATAAAAACTGTAATCAACTCTGCTTTGGGGAGGGGGTTCTGTTGTCTTGCTCTGTTTCTGTTTTGTTTTTGCTGCTTAATCTGAATCACAGCCAGCTTAAAATTATGTTGCAAATCATAAACCAAGTATATAACCCTGAATCTAGTGGAAATATTTGTTGACTACAGAAAGACAATTAGATGTGAGTCTTTGCCGATGATTTCTTGTGGCTATGAAGCTACTAATATAAACTCCAGCCTAACATTGGAAAATGAGACACAAAGTTCCAAAGTGTCTCATGGCTCCCTTGAACATGAGCTTGATATCTAAAAACATCACATGTGTACTACGAGCTTTTCAACCAATAGCAACATACATCTGCCTGTTCCTCTTGGCTCAGATGAGACTAGACCAATAGCTGCCACTAACAGCTAAACATTGAAAGGGGAAAGAAAAGGGAACTGGTAAGGGGAGAGATGAAAATACAAGAGATGGGCAGCATTAAAGGGAAATGATGTTGATAGAAGATAGATTTGCCAATGCACAGGTCCTGGAGGCTCCTCCTTTCTCACATCTTTTGTTCCTGACCTATTCACAGTACTCTTCAAGTCAAACGAGAGTGGAGACAACCACAAATCTCTTCTTGCACCTTTTCTCATGGCTGGCCAAGCATAGATAGGGACTTCACTCATTTCAGGAGTGAAGTGAGTGTGCTGAAAACCACTAACCATTCCCCAACATGAAATCTATTACCCATCCACCTGAAATCAAAACTGAAACCTACTCTGTGGAGTTATTCCTTTGGGTCATAGCATTCAAAGTTCCTATTAAAACACCAACTATTTTATCTCAAAACCAGATAGATAGACAGATGGACAGACAGACAGACAGACAGATAGATGGATGGATGGATGGATGGATAGATAATGACAGAGTAACTCAAGGAAGAGGTTTTCTAAGTGTGTCAGTTCAGTATTAAATTGTCACTGCCTGCCATTAAAACGTTAGTAAAGAATCACCTGCTAGATTCCCTCTTATCTCCAGGAACTGCTGAGGAGCTACTATGAGAAGATTTTGGTATGAAACACTGGTGAAGACATAGAAGAGACAGAGGTTGTGAGGAGGGATGGTGGGAGAAGGGTAGATGACAACAGTGGGAGCTTTTGAGAGCAATTTGCAAGGTGAGAAAAAGAGAAGTGAATTTGGAAATGTAACATGTATTGATTCTTCTGTGAGTCAGGTAGTGAATTAGATGCTTTTATATCCATTATTTTACGTAATTCTTACAATAGCTTTACAAAGAAAGAAAAAGTAATGTTCCCATTTTGAAGACAAAAACACTAGGGTATAGACTCCTGAAGTTGGTCAAGGTCATATACTACCTACGTGTGTGTAATCAAAGTTAGATTTGGACTTTTACCCATGTCCTGGGTCTATGCACCCCAGTAATACTGAGTCACTCTCCACATTTGTCAAGGGATAGGCAGCCTTGTCTCTTCTAACCTTATTGCTCTAGTCTTCCTTCCAGGAAGGAAGATCTCAAGTTTATCCTTCCTTACAACAATGGACTGTCAAAGTTGAGACAGGATTTGTATGAATGATGGAGTTAGAGATCAGGCATTGTCAGAATTGTCAGCAATGTGGGAAGAGCTGAGAACCACTTTTCTGGTTTGCCACAGAGTCTGGAGGCCATTTATTCTCAGCTCCAGTCTAGGCATTGCTAAAGTCAAAGATCTGAGGTAATGAGTGCAGGGACGCCCCCCCCACCCCGTCCCTCATCCCTGGTCCCATGTATATTAGTTTGCTTTGCTCTGACATAAAGGCTCATTTTATCCTCTCAGACTAGAAGAAGATAAAAGGAAAACAGTCGATGTAGAGAGGATAAAAAAAATTTGTGTTTTACAGAGATAAGGTAGGAATGAGAGAGGTGACTGAAGATACCTTTTTGTCCCAAGAGGGGAATAGCGCTATGGAAAAGAGGGGCATACACAAAATGCTGTGTGAAGGAGGCTGCTCCTCACCAAGACCCAGGGTGAACTCTTAAGAGTTCCTAGATTCTTCTCTCCTCTTAGCTTGGAGAAAGGCAGGAGAGTTGGGTGAGAATGGTAATCTCTGGAGTCTGCACTCAATGGGGAGAGGGAATAGTTGATCTGCCTAAAGTCAACATGAAGGGAGCAAAGCAGCTAGGGGTGGTTTCCTCCAACCTTAACTTTTAATCCCCACCCCCATCCCAGCTCACTCCCACACTTCTCTCCTTGGTCTGCAGGACTGAGCGTCCTTTTCATTAACCTTTTAGCTCCCACCTCCATACACATACTGTTTTCCTATACCCTCTAAAGCAGTCAGCAGTCACAGCCCCCGCAGCTGGCAAACCTGCCTCAGCACTTGGGTAGGGGGGAGGGACACACCTCCCAATGCTGCGGGGATGGGGGAATACGGGTGGGGGTTGTTCACTTGCCCTCGGATCTCTTTCTGCTGTAAAAGCTGAGTCGAGCGGCAGAGACCAGGCATGCGCAGCATCTTAGGGCGCATTGTGATGGGAACTGCTTTTCTGAGTCTCTTCACAAAGACTCAAGAGTAACCACTAACCACCCCTCCCGACCCCTCATCTTTAAGACACACATACAAATGTAGAGACACTGCAGCTTTTTAAAAACAGGAAACTGGTTGCAGCTTGAAAGTCTGGTCCACGTGAGGACTGGTGTATTTCTGTTGAGCCCATCTCCGGTGTTGACATACGCCAGGCTTTGCAGTCCAGAGCTGCAGTTTGCAGTGGAGCTAAGCGGTGTGCGGCTTTAATTCCACGTCAGATCAACTTTGATCAATATCCCCCTACCGGCCCAATTGGAAGAACCCAATTCACCGGAGCTGAGCCTTTGAGGCTTTTAGCTCTTTTCTTCTTCCCCACTCTTTAGATCCACCATCTTCGAGGGCGGGGGAGCCCTTTGGTTTTCTTTATAATTTCTTTCTTATTTCTTTATCTCTTCCCTGTTTTGTTTGTTTTTGTTTTTGTTTTTCACGATTTTGGTTTTGCTCCGGTTTTAATTCTCTCTGTCTGTTTCTGTCTGTCTCCCTGTCTCTATCTCTGTGCCCGTCTCTGTCTCTGTTCTCTGTCTCTGTTCTCTCTCTCTCTCTCTCTCTCTCT
>NC_045030.1:46027602-46031317 GCF_008632895.1 Mastomys coucha
GAGGAGGCGGCAGCGGAGGAGGATTAGTGTGGGGTGGAAAGGAAGAGTGAGCGAGCGAGAGCAAGTTGAGGGGAGGGGGTGTAAGAGCCGGCGAATTCTTTTTCTTTTTCTATTATTATTTTGACGACTCCCGAGTTGCGCCCATGCTCTTGTCAGCTTCGTTTTAGGCGTAGCACAGCCAGGCAGAAGAAAATGGGGCAAAGCGTGCTCCGGGCGGTCTTCTTTTTAGTCCTGGGGCTTTTGGGTCATTCTCACGGAGGATTCCCCAACACCATCAGCATAGGTAAGCTCCCCAGAGCCAGCCAGAGGGGGCCAGGCTCTTCTGCACCTGAAACCCACTACCCTAGTGGGGCTGGGGGTATCGCAACGCGAGTCCCTGTCCTGCATGGCTTGGGGACGGTGACTAGGGATGGGGGACTGAGCTGAGATCTTGGAGACCTGAGCTGCAAGGAACTGACGAGTGTGGGGAGCATCCGAGATGAGAGAAGGGGTCTCCCGGGGCTAATGCGGATGGACGGCCAGGTTTTCTGAGCTGACCGAGGAGCGAGGGAGTCAAGCTGGAGGTTGGGATGCTGCAAGAGGCTAAGAGTCGCGGCTTTTCAGCTCGCTATTCTGGACTTTGCCAGGGCATGCTTGCAGCCACTGGAAGTTGTCCCAGGGTAATACTGCCTGTCTGGCTGCGCCAGGACGCATACCCTGGGCCCAGGTCGCCCCGTCCCGCGTCTGAGGCTTCAGTGAACAGGATAGTGTTAGAGGAAATGGAACCCACTTTGAATCCCCCAGACCAAGGAAGTAGCTGTGTGGATGGAGGATGGGGTGGGAAGTGGGGGTGATACAAGGAGTCGGGCAAGCAGGGAAGTCACGCAGACCAAGGATTCATGAATTGCGGCTGTGTCTGTCTGGAGACCAGCTCCAGTAGCCGGAAGGGAGTTCTCCCCGCCTCTGCCTGTATTTGCAAGTAGAGAAGTTAGAATTGTTGCTTTTATTGAATTGACCCCCTGTATTGTCAGGGGGGAAGGTTGGGACAGCAAGGGGAACGAAATTGTTTTTCTTTTCACCCTATCCCTGTACCCCAGGGGGGAAAAATGAACCAGCTGTGGGGATAAGGGTGGGGGTGGGGCTGAAGTCAGGGTTCGGGGCCAGACTCAAGATTTAAGGAAGAACCAAGTCCCACTTTTAGTTCCTTCATCCTTCCCCTACAGCAGCCTCCTCTTTCTCCCTTCTTTTCAGTTCCCTCCGTGTACAAAACCCAGGTTTTTTACAGTGGAAATCAGAGTTTCCAAGTGTTGAAAGACACACAGGTTGAAAAATCAATCCTCAATTGAGCTTCCCAGTAACACTGAGGTAGCCTAGTAGTAGCTCATGCTTGCTACTTTCTAACTCAGGCTGAAGTAGGGGGGACACAAGCCGAATCTCGATTGCCTTTGCTTCTAGGTGGACTTTTCATGAGAAACACGGTACAGGAGCACAGCGCTTTCCGTTTTGCTGTGCAGTTATACAACACCAACCAGAACACCACTGAGAAGCCCTTCCATTTGAATTACCACGTAGACCACTTGGATTCCTCCAATAGTTTTTCTGTGACTAATGCTTGTAAGTAGATCTGCGTTGGCTCCCTTTGGGACCTTAGGGGACCTCATTTGCATTTTGTTTGTGATGCATGGGGCTTTGCATACATGTGTGCTGGGGAATGGGAGGGGGGAGTGATCGCCTCCATAAGCAGACTGAGGCAGTAGTCGATCCTAGGTTCACGTTGCATAAATCAACCTTGAAGGATTCTCCTGTGGGCCCGAAAGCAGTGGGCAAAACTCTGTGATGAATTATGTTTGATGCAAAACTTCCACTTGCCTCCCTGCTAAACTGGTGTTCTCTCCCCCGCACCCTTTTTGGTTGGGGGGGAAAAGAAAGAAAGAAAGAAAGAAAATAGCATGGTTGTTCAAGGGAAAATTCAGATGGGATTTTTAAAAAAAGAAGCAACAGCAGCTTCTTGATTGAGTGAATGCAGGGCGTGCAATACTTGAGTGGTAAAGCTATGTCTGCTGGTAGGAATGGGCTGAGCTTGATGATGGCCTGACACATAGGAACAAAATATGAGACCCCTGCAAACAAGTGACCTTGAGGCATAGATCAGGCTGGATTCCCTGGCCTCTTTCTGTCCTACCCAGAGCACTCTGATAGAAACTGATAAGACTACAGACTGATTGCAAGTGATAAATGCTTGTCAGCCTAAAAGCAAGAGGGAAGACAGTGCCCAGGTGACTTTTGGAAAAGCCAATCCTGTCTGTGCCACCGTGCCTGCTCGTGTGAGTACACACATGCACACACGCACGCACGCGCACACACACACACACACACACACACACACACACAATTGTTAAGAACAACACAGTTCTTAATTTAGAGCAAGAAGATGCTTGAAGCAGGAAAACCCGAATACTCAAAAGGGGAGTTTCATCAGCCCCAAAGCCATTTCTGAAATCCATGCTTGTACCCATGGTTATCTCTTTCCTAAGGGGAAATTTTAACAGTAAAATCACAGGAACTCAAATGGCTAATAGTTTGTTGGTCACAGGTTTTTGCTTTTGCTTAGTTTAACTTGAATTTGTGTCAGAAACACTGAATTCTTCATCTAAGCTCACTTTGTTTCACTAAAAGTTTCTCCCAAATGAAGCCACTTAACACAAAGTATGCCTTGTTTCTCTGGGACGGTGTGCTTTGGATTCTGAAGTTTCACCACATTTTGGGAAATGGTATTTGTGTCTGTTGGAATTTAACTTTGCATGTGACTTTCTTCAAATCCTTCCATCTGTAAAGCTATGTAATCCATAACAGTCCTTAAAGAGGACCTCAAGAGTGCATTTCATTGGGTTTAAAGACTGGGGCTGCAGGGAAAGGGGAGTGAAGAAATACTTTTCAAAAAAAAAAATGTAACAGTTATCAGCCTGCAGGAAAAATTAGCTGAAGGTGCAGATTCTTTTAAGAACATGTTCCGAGACACTCTGTATTTGACATTCTTTAGTTTTCCAACACTGACAAAAAAAGAAATGTATTAACTTTAGCTAAGTGCGAAAGTTACAAAATGTCTGGGCTATAATTTCTGTCTTGCTTTTGTAATTCCCGACCTCTCTCCAGCATTTACGAGGCACATCTGATTCTTAATCCTGCTGGGCTGTGATCTTCTCAAGGGGCTGAATCTGAAAGGCAGTTTCCTAAATATCAATTAGAATAGATTTAAAACCAAATACATGAATCCAATAGGGTGTGTTATCATTAGCAAGGGATAATACATAGTTGATCTCCCTTCCCTGTCTTGCCACTGATGAACTCTGGGCTAAGAGGGCCATCTGGCTTCTCAGGAATGAATGATTTCCAAAGCTTTGGGTCCTGTTCTTCTGATCAAACTGCCCTGACACTCCGCAGTGTGCCTCCAGCTATCAGAACCACCGTAGCTGAACAACAGTCAGGAAATGACCTCTGCCATGAGAAAAATCTCAGCTTGAGGAACACGTAATAAATCATCCACATTGGTGTCGAGGTGTCTTAATTCCTTACCTCTCAGGGCAATAAGTGACCAGTGAGGGGACAGGAAAGCCAATGGATCAGAATCTCTCAACTTAAATCCTTAGCACTCTTACTTACAAGGCTGGTTTACAGTTGCACACTTGACAGTCAGTGGAAGAGATGATGAGGTAAGATTCACTAGGCAGCAAAAAAA
>NC_045030.1:46031652-46047350 GCF_008632895.1 Mastomys coucha
ACGCTGGCAAGGTCTGTCCCATCCCTCCCCCCACCCCCCCCCGCCACCCCATGGTTCTTCTTGTGGATGTCAGATACAAGCAAGCAATTCTAACAGTACTTGAACCAAGCAAATGACTGCAGATGCCAGTCTGTCAAGTGATTATTACCCAGTCCCACAGAAGAAACAAATAATTCCAATGCCCTCTGGCATTCCTATCTGGAGAACTCCAGTAAAAACCTCAGATGAGTCCAAATCTGGCTATGTTCGCCTCCTATCTAGTTGAGTGTGGAACTGGACTAACAACAATTAAAGAACCTTCCTTGTCCTGCAGTTCCCGGTTTGGTTTCAGCTTTCTTTGGGACTTGAGCTGATCTTATCTCTTGATCTTCCACCCTGAGGCAAGCACATACTTTCTATGGCAGACGTTTGCAGGCAAACTGAAATGTGAGGGGGTAAACAGACTGCAGTGCCTTCAGTCCCCGCCCCTGCCCTCTGCTTCACCTCTGCACTGTCACCTTTCTCCTTGCAACATATTCAGAAGTCGTCCTCACAATGAATCCAAGGCACCAGTTATTTAAAGACTCTACTAGCAGGCAAGCTTTTTTAATTTTTTTCTGCACAAGCCTCAAGAGGTTTGCTTAAGACAGACTCTAACTTCATTCTGTGCCTTAAGAGGCCAATAAAAGCCTCCCTGGCTTTGAAAGGTGGTTCAGTTGGGATCTTAGCTCAGAAGAGAATTGAAGTTTATCAGAAAGACTCATCTGATTTAGAGCACATGTTCCCATTTCATAGGAATTAGTAGAGTTCGCTGCCTTACTTTTCAGTTTAGCCGGGTAAAGGCAGAGAGAATGCCGGTGTAACTAAAACGGTTTCAGCATTCATCCCTCTGTAAACACAGAAAGGCACCCACATGATTAGTGCATAAGAGAAACAATGCGCACCCATTTTGTAAGTTACAGATCTAGCATTTAGAGGAGGAGCAAAAAGGAACCAAAGCAATGTGATAATTCTCAGACTTACAAGGGTAGGGAAATATCAGGAGATTGCTCAGCCCCATGGTTTGACTTTGCTGTCCTGTTTCCTCGGGAAGCCCCGTTGATTCCCTTGAAGTCCCCTCCTGTGTCATGCTGCTGTGCACTTGTAGTGCACTCCACACTACACCGCCCCAGCCTCTGCAGTGTCAGCTCATTAGCACACAGATCTCATATTCCCTCTCCGCACCGTCATTGCAAAAATTGCTGTTGTACACCTTTACAGCCAACAAATGTGCTCGTGGATTACGTACTGTTTTCGAGAAGCAGGGAAAAGGCAAATGTAACCTGAAAGGTTATTCACAGCAGAATTGTCCTCTAAACGCATTGGCTTAAATAAAAATCTGTTGACGGAAGCTCAATGTGGAGGTTGAAACTGACAGTGGATGGGGGGGGGACTACTTACAGGGGTACCAGCTCTGATGGAGCCCCAGGCAAAATCCCTTTTGTTAGTTAAACCTAACCTATCAACGGCAAGGTTTTCTTCTACTAATTTTTACAAGTGATTTGAAATCTACCTGCCAACTGAGAACTTCCCCCTTTTATAACTGAGCCTGTTTTGCTACCAAGTGTACTTAGCTGAGACAGGCTTCTATCTCCTACCCACAGAGTCACAATCTAATTATCTAATTACTCTAATTGCCAGGAAGGAGCCACTTAACCATTTAGGTCCATTTGGTAAAGAAATGTCTCTCTTGATCACAAGCTCTGCAATTCCATGGGCTTTGTTTTGGCTTTGTTTGACTCTTTGCCTTCCTCATATAAGCTTAGAAACGGGCGATGAATACCCTGAGATCAAGGCTCTTGCCCTGCTATAGATCGTCAAGTCCTAACCATTATCCACTCTGACTCCACCTCCCCCATCACTGAAGGTCTTTGCACTTTTGCTGCCCTGCCTTCTCTACTCTGTCTCCTGACTAGTCTTCAGGAAGCTCACTGGCTTAGCTTTTTGGTCCTTTTGGCCAGCTGGCTTAGCCTACTGAAGCACGAAGGGGACGCCTCAGTGGTGCCAGTCAAAGATTTAAGTCACCTTCTCACAAGGTTTATCATCATTTTTTTTTTTCTTAATCTATGCTTTGTAATGGAGGAGGGAGGATGGAGAGGCTGTTCATTTTGACCATAAAAATAGATGGCAATCAGCAGGCTGTAAAGGTGAGCTTCCTGCAAAGTGTATTACCACTCATACAAGACAGCTTCCTATTGATCTAATAAGTGAAGGCAATGGGGAAAGGAAGGTTTGCAGAAATATAAAAGAGGAAAGAGAATTATTCCATTATTCTGTGTATTTACTTAAAAATGGGGCCGTGTTTTTTTTCTCTCTCTACAATTTAAACTTGTTTTTCTTCTAAGTGAAACTAGTGTTCCATATGCCCCATCTTTTACCTCAGTAGAGATTGTTTTCTTAATTGTATGTTTCCCTCCATGCTCGCTAAAATTGAGTGAGTAGTGGGAGCTGCTTTAATGGTTTTGGCCCCTGAGATATCTCTGACTTCCATGGCTATGGGGATTTCGAGACGCTTCTATTTAGACAGCTTGAGAAAATAAATGAAGGTGCTGAGGTGTTGTTGTTTGTCTTCCTTTCGACATAGGAGATTTGTCATTTTTATACAATTGATTTAAGGATTAAAAGACAACAAAGATTTGTAAGAGATGACCAGACATTTAGGAGCTAGAATTCATTACTTTGGAGCAGGAGAATAAAAGTCCTTATCCAAATGATTTGCCTTTGAATTTCTTAGATGGGGGAATCACTGATACATTTTAGAAGAGCTTTTTGTGAAACTTTGTATCTCCTATGAAGATCAAGAAAATCCTACCAAACCAAATTTTGACTCGATTCCTATGCATGTTGGTAGGTTTAGGCCTTATTAAATGAAATGTCCAAAAGACTGCACATTTAAAGCAACCAATGGAGGCAATAGTGATGCTTCAGCAAAGCAAGGGAACTGTCCATGCACAAAAGCAGCCCTTCCCCACCCCATCCCCCCCAAACCTGCTCAGAGACTATCCAAGCCCCAGATGCAACGTTTCAAATAGCCACAGCCTAAAGTCTAGAATCAACGTAGAGTCAGGGACACTGTCTCCCCAAGGAGTTAATGCTAAGCAAACTGACAGTCAGCAAAATTTGTTGTTTTCATATTTCTACTCTTTTTATCATTATTATTTCTTTTCTTACTCTGGATGTCCATCTCATGCCTATTACCTGGTATCCAATTGCCTACTCACTGGCCCATCTACACTAACTTTACATAGGGACTATTTTCTACACTGAGAATCTAGGTCTTTCTTTTTTCTTATTATACTGTCCTTGCTCTTAGTTCATTCTCCTTAAGGACTATACACTACTTTGGGGATACCAGCTTTTTCCTGAACACAGCAATAAAACCTAAAGTGGTAGAAGAAAGGATTGAAATGCATAACAGGAGATTATTAACTTTAAAACCTGGGAGTATAAGAGGCATTGTGTCTCAATTTCAAAGGAAGATACTCAAATGGGGTGGGGGTGGGGCTCTTAGGAGATGATAACTTATATTGGCTTTTTACCCAAATCAAAGTCAGCAGGCTTTAGTTACAGAAGTCTTTTTCAGGGTAAAGGTAGCTATTCATAGTAAGATGGGTATGAGTACAGTGAAACCATAGACTCAGTTTCAAGTGCAAAACTTGAAAGTCTTTGCGACAATTTTGGGACGCAGCCCAAATACATAGGGTTTCATTTTATTGAAGTGGCTGTTGTAAGATCTGTAACTATATGTGGGCAGTGGCAGGAGATACACTGTACCAAAGGAAAGTCCTAGAGGAGAGAAGAGGGTGGTAGGGAAGCTGAGTCTGAAGCAGAAAGTTTCTATCCTTTGGCATGGCATGTGGAATTGCATTCCAGTGATAGTAGTACTGGATACACTCAGTTCCTAGCCAAGGAGAAGCTCCCTCTCCTTCCCTCTAGCCTTCTCTTACCTTGGCGCAATCATACATTGTGGCCCCTCTGCCAATGGAAGGATCCATCCTACCCTCTTCTGGACTCACACTGCACAGGAGTGAGAAAAATGAATGATGGCCCTCCTCCCTGGCTCCCACATTCTACAAAATTGTTTGCTTGTTTTTAAAGCATTGATCCTCAATGCAACACTGTTTCAGCTTGTTTGCAACAGTCAAAGGAGCACAGATAAGACAGGAAACACTGCTGGTGATGGTCTCTTTCCATATGTTGCACAATTCAGTACAAAATAGCCTTTATCAACCTTTCATGCATGCACCATATGCCTGAAAAGTATGTTGAAGATTAGGATTTAAAAGTTTGCTATGGGCCCAAGGCTTTTCAGTTCTAGCAAGTTCTTAGGTAATGCTAATGCTCCTGGTCCTTAAATCACACTTTTAACAACAACAAAAAAGTCCAAAGTTGAGAGTCTAACTGTATTTACCAAAGTAAAAGTTCTTTGAGTCACGATTTTATCATCAAGATTTGTCCAATGAAACAAAGTTCTGCAAGAGATACATTTGCTTTATTCTGAGTCACATATATCTCAGTCATATTCCCAACAATCCCATGTCCATTTCATCCAGGTAGGTGTCATTATTAGATGCCCATTGAAAACATTTGCTTAGAGTTGGTTTTTGTAGAACGTGGAATGGTGAGCTACAGGGCAGGCTAAGAGAGAATGTAGCTCATGAGTCACAATGACAGTGTCTTGGCTGCTTGCCACATCCCAAAGTGCCCTGTTTAGAAACTATATATGCAAGAGATTTAAGGTTGCTTTGTAGTTCCAACTCTATCTCCATCTTGCTTCTCTGGGTCAAGACATGCCAGAAGGAGGCATGTAACAACTGCTTTTCAGTTGCTCCGCTTCTCTTAAACAGGGTTGGAAACAAGAAGCACAACACAATTCTATCTTTTTCAAGAAGAGACTGAAAAATCGACTCAATTTTCAGGTACTCAAAGTGAGGGAAGAAGTGTAATGTTACTTCTGAACATATCTTAGCTAAGGACTGATCCAAGGAAGCCATTAAAAGAATAGCCAATGATATTTGAAGATTGAAACTGATGAAATCCCATCCCCCAAATACTGTCACTCTAATGGTCTGCTTTTAGTCTTTAATTTAACAACTTTACTTATCTGTATTGTTGCATTAGAAAGGTATGCTAAAATCTGGGTGTGCTGTCTGGAAGGGAATGAGCTAGGTAATTTTTACTCATGCACATTTAAGCAGAATTATTTATTCAGGCTAACACCTATTACCTTGCAGAGTCCTCAGAAGGAGATATCCAGGTCAGGTAAGTAACCGAGAATAAGACAGCTTTCTGCCAAAGGATGGTGGGCTTTAAGAAGGTAGTCAACAAAATACACACTATCTCTTTCTTCGAGTTTGTCCTTAGTAGTAAACTTTGCCCCTTTATTCACTCTGATCTTATCTATATTTGACCATTTTAATGGCATTTGACCCATGGAGTTGCGCTCTTTGGATATAGTGAGCCTGCTGTCTGCTTTATGCATGGTTGTTTGTTGCCATGGATAATCGTGATGTTGGGATTTTCTGTAGTTAATGTGGGAAACTTTAAGAAGTAAAATCAGTTTGTAAGCAAAGGTAATAGGCAATTTTTTAAGCTTTAAAAAAAATTGTTATGATAAACCTCCTCCCCCCTTCAGTTATCCATGGTTGGCTGATTGGTTAACAATAAAACATGTAGAGATCAGGACTCAAGCCATAGAAAGGTAAGTATATGGCTAAAGGTGTTAATATGGTGTTCTCTGCATGAGTAAATTGTAAATTTAAGACAGAACTCTGACATTTGCAGTCAGACAGAACCTCTTCTAGAACCATCCTTTCATTTCACTGCAGTATCCAAAGCTGCTTGTTGATTAGTTTAAGTCTTGGATTTGGTCATTTGCATCAGAATCACCAGAGATGCTGCTTTAAATATGAATTCCTAGTTTATAGCCCAAATGTATGAATCAGAAAATACATGCTTTAGGTCTATCTAGCAAGCTTTGTGGGTGATGCTAATAACATAAATTCAATTTGAGAATCATATATTTAATAAATCCTGATACTATAAACTGAGCTACGCAGATTCAGAGTGAAATCTATTGAATACCCACTTAGCACCAAGTATTGTGCCTATACACTTTCATACATGTTGCCTTTCTGGGTAATTGAACTGCTATTGATCCATGTAATCATTAACAAGTTTGGCTGTCAACTTAAAAATTTTGGGTAGGACTTGAGAAAACTAAAAGACTAGCCTTATAGTCCCTGGGACAAATAAAGCAACAACTCTGAGATGGCAAATAGAAACAGGGAAATAGTTTTCATTTTTACTGTGTATCTTCCTATCTTTGCTTGTTAGCCAATGATGGTTCTTTAAATATGCTATGAACTAGATGTCATGGCAAATGTCAATCCATTTATTAAAATGGATGTGTTGTAATCATTTACTGTAGCATTCATTGTGGCTTTCCTCCCTATGATTGTTATAAACAAATTTAAAACAAGAGCTGATATAATAACTACCACTCCACCGTACAACGTGCAAAACATTGTCCAAGGCATTTTACACATTATATCCCAAGGAATCATTACATTTCCAGGATTGAGGCACTTTCACCCCAATTTTATACAAAATAGAAATCATAAGTGGTTCAAAATTCATAAGCAGCTAGCTCAAGGTTGCACAGCTGACTCTGTGGTAGCAACAAGAGAATTTCCTGCCTCTAGAGACTTACTCAATTTCAAATGGAGTTGAAATCTTAAATGATTATATGCGCTAGACACATCACGTATGTGGAGCATGAGACAGGTATGTTTAATAAGGAAGAGTGAAGCTTTTAACAATCTCTATGTTCCAAAGCCCTCAACATATACAAAGCCTATTTTTAACCCACCATGAAAGAAACAGGATGCCTTCAGTAGTCCCTAAGATGGCTGAATGTGGAAGGTGCATGTCTCTGACATCTATACCACAGTATATAACATACTCTATTTAGCAGCTAATTATTGGTTTGGGGAAAACTGTTAAGTGTTCATTATAACTAGTGAGAAAAATAGAGAGAAAAGCACAAAGCTATACTGGGAAAGGGGAGAAGACAAAATCCATTTTTCTTCATTTCTTAGCAAAATATTAAGGTATACCAGCATAGCAGAACTCTGTATCTCTTGTGCACATATCACATATGTAATCTTATATACACAACACATTATACAGTTGTTTTCCCTTATCTAAATGTCACCTCAACTCTAACCTTCCATCAGACACTGGTGAGGTGTATAGCAAGGGCAGAATGCGGACATTAGTATATATTTGGCAGGTCAAAAGAGGTCTTCTGAGGTGGCTTTCTTTGGAGAAATTACTTAGGTTCTCATATATACTCCCCCCAAATTGAAGACACTATATAAGTGAAGAATCTCCGAAGAATCACCTAGGGTAAGATCTATATTTCAAGAGACAGGTTTAGATCTTTAAGCCAATGTCCAAAAGAATCATATATTCTTATTTGCTTGATGTTGCAGACAGACATAAGCCACCTGGGTCACACCCCAACATTAGGCACTACTTGTAGCTTATCAATAGCCTGCCATAGTAAGAGTGTGAGCAATATGTCTTCTCATCCTAACTCCATTTCCAGAAATAAGAGCAGAACACAAATAAAATCCTGATTCTCATTAAAATAGTAAACAAGGAAACAATTTGGTGTCCTATTTTCGGACTCAGTCATATTCAGTCCCCTGTCTGTTATGTTAAGTGTTCCAGCAGTAAGTGGTCTGTTTTCCAGTTCCCTTGAGGCAGAGAAGACAGCATCTAGTGGCAGAATCTTGCTAACCAAGAATCCCTATCAGTAGCATCAATCTTTTAGGTTAAAAATAAAAATCACTGACATATGTAGCCAATCAATAAATATTGGATACTACCTATTCACAAATAAGAAACTTAATGAACAAGTTTTTCATTTTAATTAGAGATGAATGTCTGAGGTGCCTATAGAATCTGTTCTTGATTAAAACTTTATGAATGCTATGTTTCTCAGTAAAGGCATGCCTAGAGTGTAAATTAAGACCAGCCTCCCACATATATCACCATATAATTTACTTTGAATTCATAAAGTAAATTACCGAAAAATGAGCACTTTAGATCCCATGTTTCTATGGCTTTGGGAAACAATAAAAGGACAGCAGAGATTTATGAAAGTGAGGTAAGACAGGTGCCCAGTTATAGTCTCAGATCTGACATCAACTGCCTCCATCATGGTAGACTTCTATAGCTCTGGTTCTAGTTTCTATTGTTTTTAAAATCGGTCTTTCTGGAAGATATCTGAGACTTGGATCATTGATAGCCTATCTCTAGGTATTGCTAGCTTACTTCATTTCTAACTGAGGAAATACCATCCAAATGAAGGCCCCCAACCATTTCTGTATCTAGAAAGTTCTATTCATGTTTATAGTCCTAGCCCACACTCTTAAGTCCTGTGATCAAATTATCAGATCATAAATCTGGTGGCTAGTGTTTCTACCTAGTTATCACTTACCTTTCCTCATGCCAACCTCTTTCACTTATTATGAGACACTGAGCAAGTTACTTGACTTCATCATGCCTCATATTCCCCAGTTACGAGTAGGAATAATGATAACCCTTATTAGGTTGCTGAGAGTTTGAAATGAAATCACAGACTCATATAAAACATGTACAATAGTGTCCAGCACTCACTGGTTATCATTATTGATATCATTAATTTAAAATATTTTGAGCTTCTAGTCCTAAAAACAGAAGCCTAGTTTCCTTTGAAAACTGAAATCACTTGTCACTTCAGAAACCAGATTTCCTTCCTGAACAGCTGTTCTTTGAGCCTTTCTACAGTTCTAAGTTCTTCTTCAAACCACGGATTATTTTTTTGTCTGCCAAGAAACCCATCACAACACCCCCTCATATTTCCAGCCCACCAACCTAACCTCAAACATCTCTCACCCATGAATCCAAGTTTGCACATCCAGGTTAACTCTTGGCAGCAATAACTGCTCAGACACTCCACCATCAAGAAACTCTGTGAGTTGAATATCTCTGCATAACCTAAGGAAAAATTGCAAAGGAAGGCCTATGTTTTCCTCTCCCAAAGAAACTATATTTTTTTCTAATTCAATATACTTTTAATCTCAAACTGACTCTTCTTGTGTGTATGTGTGTGTGAGAGAGAGAAAGAGAGAGAGAGGGAGAGAGAGAGAGAGAGAGAGAGAGAGAGAGAGAGAGAGAGAGAGAGAGATATGTTACATAGATTATATGCAATTATACCAACTTCCCAAAGGCCCAGGATGCATCCATTTCTCCTATGAAAATGATTCAAAAGAAAACATACTGGCCAAGTACCCAGTGGTCTGACTTTGCAGGCAGGACCTAGAACTTGTCTAGAAATGGGTCTATCCACTGAGGAATATCATGAAAAGCAGAAAAATTAAATTGTTTAGGGGTTTCCTGGTTGTTTCATTTCTACAGACATTGCGTTAGTGAATGAGCTTTTTTTCTGAGCCTGACGAACTGAGAAAAAAAATGTTCTATGCATTTTCCTCCCTGGTATGCACTGCTGTACACACAAGCACTTCTCATCCATCTTCTCATACATCTTCACCTCTTGCTTTCACTAAGCCCTGGATAATTCTTTTAATGCTTCACCCAAAAGATGGTGAAAGCCAGATACAACCCCTCATCTGGTATATTTCTGAGTCTAGACAACTGCTCCAGTGTACAAGAGTTTAGTCTACTCTCTGTAATTGGTATTCTGGATGTCGTTTGGCCTCCTGGTTTCTGCCAGAATGAACCCACTGTCCTTGATTCTTCCTTTTCCAGCCTATAGACATATAGGAACACAAGGACATAAAAAAAAAAAAAAACAGTGAGGAAAGCAAAGCAGCACTTTCCTCTGCCCAGGTTATGTCACTCATCCCTGGTCCTTGTGTCTTCCTTCCTTACATTTTTGCAGCAAAGGATTGTTGTTTATACCTTCCTTAGTAGAAGGCAGTTTCTCCTATTCCATTTGGGGACACTTAACAGACAAATTGTAGCTCTAAAATGTACTACAGGAATTTGAATCTTGACTCTCTTATTAGCAGTGGCCTGAACTTGATAAATCTCCTAACACCTCTGCAAAATAAAGATGAATAAAAGAATAAATATGTTACACAGATGCTGTGAATATTAAATAGGAAGATCATTCATGCATAACATTTACCATGATGTGCGGCACATAGTAAGAGCCAAGTGCAATGGTGGCTCCTGTTAACACAGAATGGTGAGGTGGTGGAAAATACAGATCTCAAATTTCAACTGATCAAGGGATATTTTTTCCTGTCTCTAGCCATTCTCCAAGCCCTGCAAAGCAACTCATCTCCCCTGTGATTGTATAGCAGAGAACAAGCTGGATGGGACAATCTTTGAATACTGAGAAGGCTACCTTGAGTATAAGAGACTTGGCTTGGGAGTAATTTATGGAGAGGGAGAATTTCTGGGATACATCATAAAGTCAGGCTATATACCTGGTAGGCCTCAACCATGCCACAATTAAGTGCAATTCCTGAGGATATAATCCTTCCTTATTTACTGTCTTAGAATGGAGGATGATTTTCTTACTGCCCATGTTGCTTTGGATAAAGGATCAAGGCGCTTTGGATAAGGCAGCACAGAGGGTGGCATGATAACATTGGCATTTGCAGGATTAAAGGAAAGAACAAACTTTCTTCAGATATAAATCTGTATTTTTTTAATGTTTTAGAAGTGGCAGAGTAGAAAAGGAACCCAGAAATCTTCACACAATCAAGGAGGAAAATGTAGTTTGAGTTTTCTCATCAGGCATAGTTTTTGTGAGTTCTTTAGTTTCCGGTGATACAGGCAGTGTTTGGAGCACTACCTTTTGAGTGGATAGCTTTTTTTTCCTTTTGATACTTGCCTGAGTCAGACTGGAAAGAGCAAATGAAGGCAATATGGAAAAGGTTAACAGAAATTTTGCTAACGTGACTTTTTCCTCATTTCAGTCTCCCGTCTCTCCAGAGCAAAGGTTAACCATCTAATTTCATAAATTTGCTGGGGAGGATGCTGCTTAGGACCTCCAGACAATACAGGCAGCTTTTTCCCCCTGTCTTCCTGTCATCTGGCCTTGCTATATGAGCAGCCTGTCTCCAACAGGCTGAAACCTGGGTGACGACCAAAAGCAGCGTGGTTTTTTTCTTTCATATCCCAAGATATTCATGCTCCACCAGCTTCATCTCCTCTTCTCATTATTATACAAGGCTGCTGCTGTTTTTCTTATAGATTTAAAAAAAATGGTTCTCAGCAAAGGGAACTGAGGAGTCCAGGGGCTAAATGACTGTCCTAAGGTCCCCCAGCAGGTAGCAGAATTGGGTTTGCAGTCTGGCTCCTAATGCTTGGCACTTCTCTAACATGTCTTCTTAAACCTGCCTCTAATGCTCTTAGCTTTCCCTGCTGCACAGTGATACTCTGTACAAAAGTGACAACCCTGTCAGTTTTAAATAGGTGCTAGAAAGGAAAACTAAAGTCACAGCAAGTCAATTAGGAATTCAGTAAAGCTCAAGTTTCAGGGGCCATGGGTAATGATAGTGTGCATTTAGTGCACCCAGAACTAGTTTGTCAACATTTTACCACCCTTTGATATATAGTAAAGAGTGAGCAAAACAAAGACTAAAGGTGTAGAGCCCACTTATGTGTCACATAATTTTGGAGCTACATCAAGTACTTCTAATCCAACTACCCCATTTTGAACCTCATGCAGCAAGTGAGGACAAAAACAAGGGATTCATCAAAGATGATGCAAGATGAGAACTTGGACTTCCTCAGTGTGGTCCCTCCCATCATCTTTTCAACCTTCCCACCAGAACGCTACACTAGAGCAACACCGTAGAACCTATTACTTTTATTTTTATTTATTTATTTTTTTTGGTATCTCTTTTCCTTGAATTATGTCACAGTTATAAGTTATAGTATCCCCAAACCAATTTTCATATGTGATCCATCTTTTAGTGAGTATAGAAGTTAAATGTCAAGTTCACGCATGATCAGTGTTTTCAGAAAAAAATACATCAAAAATATATATGTATAAAATCAGCTATGTTGAGCAGAAATCAAGGCTGAGGATATGGCACCATGATATAGTGCTTGCCTAGCAAGTGCAAAGGCCTGGTATAACCCCTGTCCTGGAGAAGAAAGGGGAAGAAAAGAAAGGGGAAAACACTGAGAGAACAAGGAAAAAAGAATAGAAGAAAAGAAACATGGATTTTACCACATTTTCAGGATCATATCCTGTACTTTTATTATATCCTTTTATTATATTGGGGGAGACTTTCTAAATCTCCAAAATTTTAAAAAATGATCAATTATGATTTATACTAACTACATAACATAGTTTATTACATATTGTGATACATAAAACAACTATACTATATATAGTCATGCATTTATATGTATACATATAACACTACTGCCAAATTTGATGCATTCAGGGATTTTTATTCTCATTTCACAGAAGTTCACAATTATGCACCAACTTGCAGTAACATCAATATTCTAGGTCAGGCTTGAAAACATAATAAATAAATAATAAATAGGGACTTATCCTTTCTGCAATGATCACTGGACACAGCAAAAAATAAAAGTGGAGTAGCACATGCTTGCGACCCTAGCACTTAGACAGTCAAGGCAGAAGGGTCATGAGTTCAAGGTCAGCTTAGGGTATACAACAAAACCTTGCCTCAGAAAAGGGAGAGAGATGCTATTCCTATGATACCTCAACTATATAGCTGCATAAACAGTATCTGAACAATGGTGACAGCCATAGGAATGCTGTTATAGAAAGGAGTAATCTTATACGGCCCCAGCACTGATGAGACAGGAAGAATTAGTCTTTCCTAGAAATTAATCCTTTTATTGTTTAATCAATACCAAGTGCTCAGTCCTGAAATTGTATACATACTGTCTTAGTTAGGGTTTCTATTGCTGTGATGAAACACCATAACCAAAAAGCAAGTTGGGAAGGAAAGGCTTTGTTTGGCTTACACATAGACATCACAGTTCATAATTGAAAGAAGTTGGAATAGAAACTCAAACAGGGCAGGAACCCAGAGTCAGAAGCTGATGCAGAAGCCAGGTGTTGCTTAGTTAGCTACTCAACATAGCTTGTTCAATCTGCTTTCTATAGAACCGAGGACTTCCAGCTTAGGGATAGCACCATCCACCATAGGCTGAGCCTTTCCCGATCAATCACTAATACAGAAAATGCCCTACAGGCTTGCCTACAGTCTGATTTTATAGAGCCATTTTCTTAATTAAGGTTTGCTCCTCTCAGATGACTTTAGTTTGTGTCAGGTTGATATGAAACTCTCCAGCACACATACAAATAACATTATATAGACTCAGCACATTGTGTTTATAGGTTTATGAATGTGTGTGTATCTAACAATAATAACTAAAGAGAAATAGGTCATGAATTTGAGAGGGAACAGAGTCCATAAGGTAAGGGTTGGAGAGAAAGAAAAATTATGTAATTATATTTTAATTAAAAATAAGAAAGAACAAAAACTGACGAGGGAGATAAATGTTATAAAACGTGGACAGACTGTATAGAAAGTGTGGTTATGATCTGAAGCCAAATTCCTAACTTCAAATCCTATATATTGCATCTAGCTATATATACATCTCAGTTTCAAAAACACCTTTCCATAATTTTCTAATTTGATCTTCATAATGCTCATTTAAGATATATGCCTCAGGTGTTATTGTCCCCACTTTGTAGATAAAGAAACTAAGGCCAAGCTGTGTAAAACAACCAATGCCAGATTAGAGATTATGTAGTAAAGAAGGAATCAGGACTCAGGGTTATCAACTTGAAGTGCTTTGGAAATTGTGAAGTGCACAAAGTTAGATGTAGTGTGCAGCTGTCATAAGGTGGGATTACAGTCAGAGATGATGCTGGAGACTGGGCTGAGTATTAAGAGCCTCAGAAAACATTTTGTAAGGAAAACGATAAACTGTTATGGATGAAAAATCATGAGCATGTAAACCAACATCTTTGTATTACATATGAGAGACAGACAGACAGAGACACATACAAGAGGCAGACATATAAACAGACACACACACACGGGGGGGGGGGGCAGCACTCACCGAAATAGGACTAGAAAGTACTTCTCTCACATTCCCAGAGTCCCCAAACAATCACTACTGCATTTTATTAGTTGACCTTTGTTGAAAAAGAACAAGTAAGGAAACAATTTAGTTATTTGTAGAATCCACGTAGGCAGGAACCACTTAATTGAGATCTCATGCAAGGATAAGGAAAATATCACATAACGACTATGTTTTAAAACACACTATTTGCATTCCAGGTGTGGGACAGTAAAGAGTCAAGAACAGACAAGTCAGGCAGGAGGGCTCCTCAGATTCTGAGGAGCTGGCTTCTCTCTTCAGCAATGACCACTGCAGCAAATAACCTTTTTTTAATTATTAACACTTATCTTCGCAGCTGTTCCTCTGTTACGAGTTTTGGGGAAAACAAAACAAAGCAAAACCAAACCCAAAATCTTGGTAAAATGGGCAAAATTGCCAGTTGCTTGAAAATAGAGAGGAGTATTCATTTTCCTGTAGCATGCGTGTAGTCCACAGCAGCGAAGGACTCCATCACCAACCACAGCTCTCACTAAACCCTTTGGAGTTTATAGCTCTAGATGGTGAGCAAATATGTGTTGGGCACTTTGATCTTTCCATTAGTTGTTTCAGCTGAGGGAAGAGCAAATAAACACTTGTGTCTTGACAATCTTTTCAAGTTCAATGGGACAGAAAGTTATACAAGGGGAAAGAAAAACAAGAAAAGAATTTTTCAATAGCAGGCTATCAAGGTTACTAGAAATGCCATCTAACAAGGCAGCCCATTTAAAAAATGTAGTCCAAAATGTATTAATATGATAAACCCAAATGAGGTCTCGTTATTCTTAGCTCTATAGTTCTGACTGTCCTTACAAACTGCCACTGCAGCCTAGATAGTGTCCATCATGATTTGGCTTCTGCTAAAATACTCCTTTCTGCCTCCTATTGAACAGGACCGTAGTCCCAAAGACAGCTCTCTCTCTCTCTCTCTCTCTCTCTCTCTCTCTCTCTCTCTCTCTCTCTCTCTCTCTCTCTTTCTCTCTCTCTCTCTCTTTCTCTCTTTATTTTTATTCAGTCATCCTGACAGCTTTGGCAGAGAGAGACTACCCATATGCCTTGGCTTAGAAGCTTTAGAGAAAGCAGGTAGAGAGCGTTCTCTCATGTTGCCTAGATAACACCTCTCGCACCAGTTGTTTATCAGCTAAAGTACAGCTAAAATCAGAGCTCCTGAATCTGAAGTAGGTGGTGAAACTCTAATCACCGTGATAAAAGAAAAGAGGAAATGACCTTTTCTGCTGGTGCTGTTATGCTATGATAGGGGCTCCTTTACGGCCCCTTAAAAGGGAGAAATTCCTGGCAAGTCAAAGTCAGGGCCACTTTACACTGTGGGAAGTAAATATATGGAACTTCTTAACCCAGGAACTATAAATACTGCCAGAGAAGGTTCAATACATTTGTGACTGTTAAGGCAATAATAGGTTATTAAGGAGAGTGAGGCTGTTTGGGGATATGTTTAATCTCTGAGCTCAAAATCAGTGAGGACAACCAGATCCTCTGCA
>NC_045030.1:46047360-46049048 GCF_008632895.1 Mastomys coucha
CATCCAGCGGGACAATATTTCAAAGGAAAAGAAAGAAAGAAAGAAAGAAAGAAAGAAAGAGAGAGAGAGAGAGAGAGAAAGAAAGAAAGAAAGAGGAAATGAGAGAGAGAAAGAAAGAAAGACAGAGAAAGGAAGAAAGAAGGAAAGAAAGAAGGAAAGAAAGAAAGAAAGAAAGAAAGAGAGGGAAAGAAAGAAAGGAGGAAGCAAGGAAAATAGGAAGGAAGGAAAGAAAGAAAGAAAGAAAGAAGGGAAGGCGGCCTGGACCCCATCCCCTTTATTCTGCTACTACAAACCACCTGTGGTGCCAACCACCTCCTCCTTAAGCTTCACCTTTTCCTGTTTGTGAAATAAGGCCATTAGAGTAACTGACCCCCAGAGTCCTTTCTAGCTTCAATAACATTTACTTCAAATGGCAACACAAGCTTCCCCTGGAGCAATGGGGATGATTCTTTACTTAGGACCTCAGGGCTTTCCAGGAGCTCAGACTATGTTCCTGACTCCACCCAATGTGTCATTCAAGCCTAGCTTCCACAGTACATGGACCTGCTCTAAAGTTTGTATTTCATGAACTTTTGCCCCACTCTCTGAGGCCCCCTACTCATTTTAAATGGAACTCCATATATTAGAGGCAACATTTGGTAGACTTTAACACCAGAGATGGCCAGACTTGCTGATGCATACCTGTAATCTCAGCACTTGGGAGACTGATACAACCACAACTTCAAGGATAGACTGGGATCCAAAGCTACTTCAAAGAAGTCATGGGCTATGTAGTGAGGCCCCGTTGAAAGCTCTGGAAAAGAACAAAAAAATAAGAATTTAAAACTAACCAAGCTGTAGATCTGCCTTGAGTGAGGACTCCTGTTCTGCCATTTGCAGCCAAACGTTTTCAAAAATTGTCTAAGTAAGCTTTGCCGTAGTTTTCTCCTTAGTGGATTAACAGCATAATACTGCTTCCCTTCTAGTGGAATTATCAGAATTAAATGCGAAAATTTATACCAGTGCTCAGTATGACACTTGACACACAGTTTATTCTGTCATCGATGTGAAATGTCCTTATTCTCCACTAAGTAAATATCAAGCTAAAACTTAAAATAGAAAAATTAATAAATATTGAGGTAGTAAGGCTATAACTGGTTGATGTTGTCGTTGTTGTTGTTGTTGAGACAGAGTCTCACTGTGCAGCTCTGGATGGCAGGACCTCCTAATATAGACCACTTTGGCCTCGAGCTCACAAAGATCTGCCTACCTCTCACTCCCAAGTGCTGAGATTAAAGTGTTGTGCCACCATGCCTGGCAATACCATAACTTTGAAGCAGTGGCTAATTACTTGGCTTCTTGAAGCTGTATATGTTCTGCCTCCTATAAAGACATGTATATATTCATCAGAATGATTTTGGAAACTGGACACACATGAGACCTTTTTCTGATGAGGCTGACATTTGAGTACAGACATACTACTTAATTAAATATTACTGTCATCTCCCATGGAAACAGTTGAGTTCATGGGGAAGCCTACAGGGTGGCAGATATACAGGGAACTTCCCTAAAATGACTCTTTGATATGGCTCATGTGTTCATGATGTTATGTAATATTTTACCCTTCCTGTTTAAGGTGTAATGTAAAACTGTGAAATGAGAATAAGTCGAGGTAGGTTGCCACTATCTCCTGGCTTGTTGGGTTATTA
>NC_045030.1:46049706-46061760 GCF_008632895.1 Mastomys coucha
TCCATTGGTCACCTTCAACCCATAGTTTATTGGTCCCTTCCCTTTCTTCTTATGACAGATTAGTACAAAAACTGTCCAGGGTAATATAATCTCTTCTCCTGCTTCTCTGAGTAAGAAGCTCTCAGTATTTGGTGGCAAGATCCCATTAGTTAGCTGGCATCTAGTAGTGAACTTAGACTCTAAAATTTAACATATAATTTTGTTGTCTTTGCTCACATTATCTTTAGGCAGTGATGTTGGTGAGACTTTGTGGGTTTAGCTTCTGCCATTTCTAGGAGATTCAAGCTCACAGTAAATTTCCTTTTCCTCTGGTGTGTTCAGTCTTTTTCAGCCCCCTATTCTACAATGTATCCTGAGCCTTAGGTATGGGGCTTATAATACAGATGAGGAAAAGATCAGAAATGAATGTGATCTCAAAGCTGTCTGTCAGGGTCATAATGGGGAAGATAAGAAAGAGAGCATGGCCTCCATTGATAACTGACACTTTGCAGAAAGAAAAGTGTCATGGATCAGATACCTTTTGTATTGCTATAACAAAATACCCAAGATAATCAAGTCATAAGAAAGAAAGGTTGGGGGGGGATTGGAAGGAGAAGAGGCCCTGATATTGGGATGTAAAGTGAATAAGTAAATTAATTAGTAAAATGGAAAGGAAAAAGGTTTATTTTAGATGATAATTTTAGTAGCTTCAATCCATGGTTGCTTGGTCCCTTCCCTTTGTTCTTATGACAGCTAGGTACATCATCTCTGGAGCATGAAGTAGAGGAAGACTGTTTACCTCATGGCAGCCAGAAGACAAATAAAGAGGCAAAAAGAGACCAAGGTTCCAAAATCAACCTCAAGTGCATGCCCCTGGTGCCACTTTTTAAGGATGCTAAAACTTCCCCACATCATAGTCAGATGACTAGATGTGCAACTCATAGAACATTAGGGGACATTTGAGATCTAAATGTAATAACCCAGGAATGAAGCCTGGTTTGTTTGTTTGTTTGTTTTTCAATCTACTCCACAAGAAGTTGGCAAGGAAAATATTAGTAGTGTCTACATTTTATGGTTAAAGGAATAGGTTAAGAAAGTATCACTCTTAGTAAAGTGCCAGACTGGGATGCAAACCTAAGTCTAATTCTCTGTACTTCCCATTCACCGTGTTCTTTCCATTTTAACTAGAACTATGAAGGAATGAGGAGTTCCATTTAAGCTAATTTTCCAGATAATTGAAGCACTCATCTTTTGGCACTGAAAGTGCTGTTTTTCTTTGAACCATATTTTGAAAAAGAACCATTTATGATGCATTCCATCCCTCTGTGCCTTGTTATGCAGAATGAACAGGTCACTGTGCTTTTAATCCTCTATTTATAGTCACAGTCGTCTACCTCTTCACTCTCTGTGAAGAGACTGACAGTGTTGACTACCTCGTAGGTTACTAGACATTTTCTTTGAAATGAGGCCCTTCAAAAGCAGATGCCTAAAATGTGGCAGGTGTCAGTGAGAGAAGAGTATGCAGAATGACAACTACAAAAATTCATTAGCTTGGGTCTATTTCATGTAGGGACAGATAGTTCTAAGGGGTTAAATAACTTTAAAGACAACAAATTTGAGCCTCAAATTGAAATTCCCAGTAAAAACTTAGAAACATCAATAGAAGCTTGAGTTCTGTTCGTTCTGCTTCACTGATCCACCATGGGAAAGAGGTGACAGAAGAGGTCTGTCACAGGTGGGAGAAATATTTCTCCCACTGATACTGTTCAGAACTCTCTGCACATAATGAGAATGAAAGGCATACCTGCAGTATTTAAATTCTGCACACACAATCTACCCTCTCATTGTTTGCTCCAGGGCAGACAACTCCTCCCACCTCACCACTGTGCCTCCATGTTTTAAAAGCCATGAGAGGTCTATTTCAGAAAGAGTTCTGTCTCAAGTGTTGTTCTAAAAAGGTGAATCGTCACTGATCTGGAAACCATGGCCCTTGTGTGATGCATAGCAAATTATTGTGTGTTTAGCCTGTCACTTTCCTTTTCCTTGTCCCACCTATAATTTCAAAGGGGGAAAAAGAACATCTTATACACAAGCCCTCTTTACTTTGCCAACCCATTGGCCTGCTGCAAGTACTTGGATCTTTTCAAATTCCAATCAGAATGGGCTCTGCTTTGCCTTCTCCATCTCCGGCTTCTCTGACCCGGCAAAGTTTCCCATCTTTCATCCTGTCACTTAGCTAATGGTGTGTGTCCTTCTTGCATACATCCCATACTCACTGCTTCCTTTCACTAGTGGAGTCGTCAGCGAGATGCTCGGCAGATGGCTCACTGGCTGCTGCTCTTGTCCCCTCACTGCAGCAATCTGTTGTTCTAAATCAAAATGTTAATGAAAAATAAAAGAACTCACTGCCAATGTCTGTCTGATTTAAATTAATATAGAGTCATACCTTTTGAGGCAGGTTTTTCTGGCACAAGGTTCTCCATACAGGCTATGCATACTATGTGGGTTTTTTTCTCTCTCTCTCTAATTAAAATTAAGCACTTTCATTTCCCCAAGTCTCTTGTGGCACCCCCAACCTGTTCTTTTTAATAATAACAAAGGCCTAACAAACATTTGATTTCAGTGTTCCAGGGAATGGCATCTCACCTGGTGAACATAATTTTGAGAGATATTATATGTGATGTCTAATTATAAACATGCTTTGATTAGATGCTGTTTTCAATACTGAAATGACACGTTTACTAAATGCTTCAAGTGCAGCTCTAAGTTAGGCTGTAGTTATTGAAATCTCTTTCAATCCATTTGTTTTAAAACTGCTGGCAAAATCATTGCTAATTTGCTACTTTATTTACAAGGGCCCTTCACTTTCTATGTACTCAGCACAGTATTCATTTCTGCAGCAACAGGACTGTGCCTCTCTTTAGGGAAAATGTATGTGTGTGCAAGAACATCATCGATGTGAGGCAAATTTTTCAGCATCAATTTACAGAAGGGAACACGATGATGCTAACACACCTGAAAGAGGAAAAAAATCACCTTGTCTCAACTTGACAAAAAGTGTAGAAACCCAAAGAATGACAGCTTCAACCAATTGCAGAAGACAACCCTGCCCATTTATTTCCCCCATGACTTATTTATAGATATTCTTAGGAAGAGTTACCAAGAAGAGCAACAGCGAACAGTGCTTGTTATATATCACACAATGCTATAAGTGATTTAACTTTATTTAATTTCATCCAAGCAAATGTATATAACTTCCATCTGTTTCAAAAATAAAGAAGCTAGTGCATAGTTAAATCTTTTGCCTGAAGTCATGCAACTAGTAAGTCAGGGAGGCAGAGAACACACAGCTCAGTTCTAAGACCTTCACTTTTAACCATAACACCATTCTATATGCCACAAACCTCAGCATCGCTGGAAATTACTGTTTTCTTTTAGATCCATCGAATGCTTGATTTGCTCAGACTTCTGTGTAAGCAGGCATCAACATCAGTGGAGCTTGCACCATGCTAAAGGCGTATCTGGGTGTCACTGCCGCCAAATATAAGGTGAATCAGGCATATCAAGCCTACAAGGCAGGGCAGGAGGAAGAAAAGCCTGTGTTTGAGGATGGGAGGTAATTTACTGATCACTAGGTCCATCCTCTCAGCCCTGTACACTGGGTCTGTGCAATAGCGTGGACAACAGAAGAGCAAAAGGAGCAAGGTGTGTAAAACTCATGTGTAAAGCGGACCACCAATCAGGGGCTCCCTGCTGGAACACTCTGGGTCAGGTCACCCAGACACAAACTCAGTGTTTCTTATACTGGAAGAGGAGCTACCAGACAAAGGAAGCCCAGCCTTCCTCCTGCTGCTCAGAAAGCAGATAATCTTCTCAGAAAGCAAACAAGAGAAAATGGTATGCCTAGGGATTCACTGGTTTTCAGGAGTTGTTTGTTTCTTTGTTCTTTGGTTTTGTTTTGATACAGGCTCTCAGCTAGTAGCTCATACTGGCCTCTGATTACATGGTCAAAGACAACTACTACCTCCCCTAGAGCTGGGAGTTTAACTCTGTTTGTCTAAGGCCCTAGATTTGGTGCAAGGCACTACAAATTAAAAAAAGAAGAAAACGAAGAAAAAGAAGAAAAGAAAAAGGAAAGAAAACCCCTTAAATGGGAAGGAATTGCAAAGAAAGACAGTATTTTTCCCTTCTTAAAACTTATTTTGGCAGTTATATTTTTTGTCCTTCCCAGAGGCGAAAGGAAATAGGAAATTGGAAGGGAAGGCAGGAGATGTTAAATAGTACCCCAGTGTAAAAGCTGGGTTTCCTGGGTTCTATAATCCACCTTGTTTCTAAGGTGTCACAGCCCTTCTGGAACTCACACAGGCCTTTTGTAAACTGAAAAGGTCCTATGAAGGTCTTCCAACGTCAAATCTTTAATGATTTTAGCCCCCTACTACATGTTAATTATAAACCTTAACTTTCCCACTATTTAAACAAGGAAGCACAAGGAATAATTTGACCAAAAGAAGCAAAAAATTGATCTGTTTTGTAGTCTAACAACTCAGGCCACTGGAGCCGGTCCCAGCCCTACGTACTAGATAATTGTTCACCCCTGAGTCATCAAATCATAGGCTCTTTGAAAACGTGAAATAAAAAGAGCCCTAAAGGTCATCTTTTTCTAACCTGCTGAGCACTCCTTTGCCTAAACAAAGCTGATGTAAGTAGTAGATCTAAAGCCAAATTTATAGCAACAGACACCTGGATGTATGTTGCAGGTGCTGGGTTGAGCCTGTAACCTTTGCCCCCCAAACAGGTTCTCCCTTCCTGAGAGTTCTCATTCAGAGTAGTCTCTCTCTTTGCTAGTGTTTATTGATTCCAGAATGTCTTTATCAGAGGGCCTAGATTTTTGTTCTGCCCTGAATACAAACAGGGTAGAAATTCTCCTGGAAGATGTGATAACATCTAAATGCGCATACCATCCATGATACTTGTGACTATAGAGCAGATCATATGATAAGAGCCAAATCAAAGGGATGAGAACCTGAAAGCATAAAATACTTTGAAAAGAATGAAATGGATAACATTGAGAAAGAAGGCATGGGAGGATGGAGACACTAATGTGGTCAACTTACCAGATGTGTTTAAAGTCAAATTTGGGTTTCCATCCCAATCACATTATACAACTAGCTACCTCACCTTTACAATTCTCTTAGCATCCCCAAGCCTCAGTCATTTACATATTGTAGTATGGGATAATACCTATTAAACATGAATGTTGAGGGTATTCTAAGATATATTACAGTATGCTCATAATCTACAGTGTTGTACTTTGATAGCATTAAAGGTGTGTGCCCTTAACTGTGACCCTGTAACACTCATGGGAACAAATAATGTTGGTGTTCAGATCTTCATTCGTAATATGTCTAACTACTGTAACCACTCCTAGAGGCAACCAAAAATTTGATTATAAAGAAGTAATCAGGATATTAGTTATCAAGCACTGAAAACAATGTTCAAACTTGCTTCTTTAAAAACTTATCGTTTCATTTAGCTTCTTTTCTCTATCTTCCTCCTTCTGCATTTCCTGCCTTCTCCTCTGGGATTTGTGTGACTTGCCTCCATTTCCTACCACACCTTCTGTTTCTAGCATTGATATATACATACATACACACACACACACACACACACACATACACACACACACACACACATATATACATTCCTCTAACCTACCAATATTTCTCTTTTATGTCTAGTAGTAATCTCTCCTTCACCAAACTAAGGTTATTTTTAAATTTGTTGTCCTCCTAAATTTCTTCAGGATATGCAACATATTTGTTTATCCATTTTTTACTTTATTAATTTAAAAATATTATGCACAATAATGGATTCCATTATGAAGTATCTATCACATAGGATCAATGTACCTGTTCTTCTTAACACTGTTTCTAACCTCCCTCCTCCATACAACTCGTCTGCTCATATTTCCAAACAGTCCCATGTTTGCCTTCCGGTCGTGTGTGTGTGTGTGTGTGTGTGTGTGTGTGTTTAACTCTAGATTCCCACACAAAAGAAAGCACACACTATTTCAATGTTCCCCTCTTTACACCTCTCCCATGGCGCTCTATCTTTTACTCCTCTCTAGTCTCATTGTTGAGGTGCTTTCCTCCTTAGCTTCTGCTGACATTTTAACTCTCCTCTAATTTTCAACCTGCTCCTTTTTTGCCCATAATGTCATGCAAGTGGCTTCATTCTAGGCTTGGCCCATCCTCATCAGTAAAACAAAGGTTTAGAAACAGGATGATACCTAATGCCATTTCCATATCAACCATTCAGTGTCTGGGAGTGAATGAGATACCCCTGTGATTTCTTGAGTTGACTGTAGCAGGCTATTACATTTTTCATGTTTTACAGCCACTCTTGTCTATGTTAGCAGTTGATGCATGTGTACACAATACATAAAGGCTGGGGTTTTGCTGCTTTGTTCCTATTTAATCTTCATTTTCTTTCCCTCTATATTTGCATTTGCATATATGAAATACCTGTATATTGCATGGTGTCTTTCTTATAAATAGACGTAAGATACTTTCTAGAGTAATATCCTGTTGTTTATGTAACATATTAATGTTTTAAATATACATTGGCAGATGTTCTTCTCCATAATTTGGCTATTCAGAAAACAGAACACCATATTTAGCCTAGTGAAGGCATGAAAAAGTATAAGAGCTAGGACTCACCAATGTCATTATCAAATAGCCACAGAGAACATATTTGAGACTTTCATACTAACATGTTATACAGAAATACACTGTAATAGTATAATGAGCTCTCCTGTTATTTGTCCATGTAATATCTCTTGAAAATATTCAAACAGATACATTAATAAATGTTTACTGATTTTTATTCTTTTACCCATAATTCACATGCTGTACATGATAGTTTCAAAGGAAGCTTGAAACGACAAAGGAAAAGATAGGCTGCCTTTGTCTACACCCTCCCCCAAATCCTCTGCATAAGAAGTTTTTCTTGTTTCAACGGAAAGGCAATAATAATGTAATTCCTAAATCCCAGGGGTACTCAGTAAATATATCTTAGGAATGATAAGATGGGAAAAAAAGCAAACTTCAAGTGTACAAAGTAGAGAATGCTTGTCTCTGCTAAGGAAGGTGGTTGAGAGAGAACAAGGGTCCTTATGCTGCTCCCAAAGCAAGTCATGTTGTAAGAAAAGCAGCTGAGGTTTTGTTAGTTTCTTGCTATTTTGCCACTGAAGAATATATGAATTTGAAAGATCTTGCACATGAAGGAGCTCTCTTGATCCATGGACCATAAATGTGTCAGTATCTCAGCAAGGCTTGATATACAGCCCTCTCACACACACCAGGAGAGTCTCAGTGGCTGAGTCAACAGGCTCTCAGATCTCTGTCAAAAATTCGAAATGTATGAATTTAGATAAACATGGCACACCCTTGAGGTCACCCCTCTCCCTCCTTCTCCCTCTCTTCTCTCCTCTCACCAGTAAACCATCTACCACTAAAACACCTCTCCAAATATGCTAGATAGGCTGATTTTTTTATTGTCTTGGAACATTGTATTGGTGAGCACTCTCCTGGGCCAGAATATTCAAATTAAGAGACTCCGGTAGTCAAGTCACCAGAGAAGCACCAAATATGTGATATAGGTTTACCAATTTTTGAGAGTCAGAAGAAATTAAAAGTTGTTCCTGACTGAAAGCTACACTTCGTGAAGTTATCTTTCATATGTGATTCAGCAATGCGCTGGAAGGTCTTCACATTGTTAAGTCAAAAATGATGTCTTTGAAACCGTAGCACCATTAGTGACTGGTGAAAGGAAAAAAAAACAAACACCACCAACAACAAAAACCCTAATGTCTCTAGGAAAACAAATCCCTTAGAGAATAAATGTTGTCTGAATTGTCATAAAATACTAACACAATAACGGTCTGGAGAGATGGAATGGCAGTTTAAGAGTATCTGCTGTTCTTATAGAGGACCCAAATTCAGTTCCTAGCACTCACATGGACGCTCACAACCATCTATCTGCTGCTTCAGCTCCAGAGGATCTGATGCCCCCTTCTGTCTTCTACCTGCTTTGCATGCATATGGTTCACAAATGTACATGAAGACTTGCACTTGTAAATTCAAATATTCCTGATATCCTAGCTTTTATTTTTATATGAATATCTTAATTTTATGGTTTTAAAAGTAATGGTGTGCTGTGGTCTTATTTTTGAAGTCATAATGTTTACTTTTCTCCAAACTTCTTTAAGGCAATTATGATGTTACCCTTAGAGGTCAATTTTACTATATAACTATATTGCATTATCACAACTTCAGACTTTAAAAGGTTCCACAAAAAGCCAATTTAACCATCAAGAACTCCAGGTGGGTTAGTGCCAATGACAAAGTGTTTGTTGCTATGTGCCAAGCGTTATATTTAAGTTTCTGGCACAAATTACTAATTACTTATAACTTTTGTAAAAACAAGAAATGATCTCAACAGTCTCTCATCCAAAGCAACACTATCTGTTCAATTAGTTTGGGGAATTTTTTTTTTTTTTTATTTTTAAGGTAAATGGATAACAATAATGCCTATCATTAGTAACAGCCATTAAACATTGATTTATGCTATGTCAGGCACCTGCTAAATTCTTTCATGGGTATAATATCATTTAAATCCATATAGCAATCTCTGAAACCAATTCTACTGCTGGTTTCATTTTATAAAAGAGACATTGAACCTACAAAAATGAGAATATATACAAGTCTACAGGATTCTTTATTCAGACAGAATGACTTCAGTATAGAATTGTCTTAATTGTTTATTATGAAGAAACGATATTTAGTAAGCATGTACCATGTGCCAGGAACTGGGCCAAGTACTTTATGTAAGTTGGTTCACTTAATGTTCTCATCAGCCTTCTGGGGCTGCTATATTTAGATATATTTTATAGATGAAAGAAAGAAGGGGATTGGAAGTTAAGTTTTCTCAAGGTCTTATTGCTAGTGAGGGCAGAACTAGGGGATTAGTTTAGATAAGTTTTAGGCTGAAGTCCCAACATGGTCTATTACAAAGACACTAGAAATGTGTACAAATAGACTTTTGAATGTATTTTAATTCTCCATTATTTTCATAATCATGAAAGTCATCCCAAAGACATTGCCAACAGTAAACTATATACAGAGCTTCTTTTAGTCCTAGAGAACACAAGCCTTTAGCATTCTGGTCACCTTTACCTTTCAGAGAAGAGAGCAGGAACAGTTTGAAGCCAGTCTCAAGAAAGCTCCATCAAGGTAGTTTTGGGGGGAGATGAATGAACACTTCTATGCTGTTAGTTCTCCCCTATAATACAAGAATCCAGTCCCTCTCTTCTCTGCTGCCCAAAAGCTTTAACAGCTTGCTCCAACTGAAACATGTCAGCAGTTCTCATTGGAATGCCTTAAAACGATTGGTAAAAATAGCAGATTCTCAAGCCCAACCTCTGAGAGCACAACTTCTACATCTGCATGCTGACAAGTGCACCAGATCACTTGTAACACCGGAAAGTCTGAGCACCACATACAGAGATAAAGCACTCAGGCCCAGTGTTCTGAATTTGGGATGCTCTAACATAAATAAGATTAATTTGTTTTCCTACTATGCAAGGGCGTAATCATGCATGACATTAATAGACCCCATGAAATGATTTTGCATACTACAGTCTCCTCTTAACAATCACAGTACACACAAAAAAATATTAAGGGCTCCAAGAAGTCCTTGAAAGAATGTAAGCAAGTTCTTTCTCAACTCGTAGCTATTAAACAGTATTTGCTTATCTGCCTCTGTGAAGAAGAAAAGGGAAACTCAGTGAGTACTTGGAAAATGTGCTGTAATGCACTTGTGTTTCTCAAGATACTTTTAGTAGACTAGGAAAGTGACATCAGTAGCCCCACCTCTGGTCTCTAGTATCTATGTCTAGAGAGCTCCTCAAATCTGGTTCCTGCATAATCTAGGTACACTGCTCTAAGACACTCTGAAATAAACATCACTTCTCCCAAAGGTAGTGATGATTGAGAGACATCAGTGGAGCTGTGCTAGCAAGGCTGATAGAAACTAAACAAATTCCGAATGTGAAAACTACCTAGTGACTACATTATGATACTTGGTATTTAACCATATGATAGGTCAAAAAATAACAACAACAAAAACAAGAACAGCTTATTTAGATAGTACTAAGTGTTTGCCTTTATGTAACTGGAGCCCAGAAATTATAAACAGAATTAGTACCCACTTCTGCAGCCACCTCAATATAGTGGGGATGATAGGTGGGAAGATCCCCTCTCCCAGTTACTCTTTGGTAGGACTTAAGGAAAGCCACTCCACTCTGACTTAGTCGCTTCTCAAAAAGCCGTGTTTAGAACCAAATGAAGAATCCACACTAACCTTTTATCTCAAATATGAAGCTTAAAATATGTGCCTTCCTATTTCCCCCTCCTCTCTTTTCCTTGCAGAGCAATGTGATGCTAGCTTTGTTAGTGCAGCGAGTAGGCAGAAAATGTTGCTGTTGGGTTTGGAGCAGCTATTCTCTTCTGAGGTCATTGCCCTTTAATGAACTCCAATGCCAGTAACTCAAGGGCACATAGAGGGTATTGAGCTAGCTCTTCAGTTTCACTAACAAGGAAACAACATGGACTGGGGTCCACAGAGAAGAAAGGACAAGCCCTGCCCTCAAGTTGCTCTGAGAAGAATAGTAACAAAACTGAGTTTGCCTAGCTGTGGAAGGTAACAGACAGTTGGTAGAGGCTCAAGAAAGGGATGTAGCTGATCACAGGGGCCATTTAAAGTAATGGAAACTGCATTACAACTAAGAAAAATCACTGAGCCCAAGGACGCCCAATGTCTTCTTTATCTACCCAGGGGGTAAAAAATAGACACTAGCCTAACCTAGGGATGCAGTTTCAAGGCTCAGTTCTAGCAGCCAGCACATTACCAATCACAGGCTGCTTTGTGCTTTTGGGCCCAGCACTGTACTACATATAGTACAAAACCAGTACCACAGAGGTGATCTCTGCCCTCTAGGAGGAAAGCACTGATGAAGACAAACCTCCAGAGCACATGGAAGTAATCAAAAAGCAAGCACTGAGCAGATAAATACCTTACTCACTTCTACCATTCCTGTCCATTTTACTCTCCTATGGAAAATCTTAGATCCCCAAGTCTCCAACCACCCCTCCGTGCTTTGTGCAGAGATTTGGAGATGCTTGTCGTTAGTATTAAAGTATTGATTTCATCGGATTGTATGACAGTCAGTGGTCAGATGAATTTTGGAATAGAGCTTTCCTAACATTTGTTCCTCCTTTCGGCCACTATTTGTTCTGTGCTTGGAGAGCAGGGTTTGTGGGAAAGGCTAGAAGGTGATTTCCAGATATTCTTGCATGAGCAATCACATTCCTGTAAAATTTCCCATCTAAGTCTTAAGTATCTTCAACCCGTGGGGCAAACTCAGGGAAGCTGCTGCAGTCTCCTTCCCACTTGCATTTCTTCTCATATCCAGCAGAGCTCTGGAAATCAACAAGGTTGGGATTCCTCAGATAGATGGATGGTGAACAGTAATTGAGAGGCAGGACTAGACTCTTGCACTTTCCTTTAATGGTATGGTAAGACTCCCCCACCACCACTGAGGAAAAGCCATACCATAATTAAAGATGGCTCTATATGACTAGCACAGGGTTGTTTCTTAACTAAGAAAAAGGAGTGGCAGACAAGAGGATTATATTAATCAAACAGTGTTTCTCCTGATTTCCTTCCAGAACTGTGTATAGGGAGATACTACAATGAAGAGCTATAACAGAATAAACACTTAGGATTAAACTATGTAAGCCATCGCCAAGCAAAAGTAGGGTGTGAAGCTTGGTCAAATCCCAGCCATTCGGCTTAGAATCCACAGGATAACTGTGCTTCCTTCCTAACTGATTCTTATCTAAGTCCTCAAATAGATTTTTAGTACTATCTGATGCTGTCAAAGGGCAAAAGGTGCTGATAGGACCACAGACATTTGTGCAATGCCACCCCCCAGCAGAACAGATAGTGTTCAGA
>NC_045030.1:46061780-46064013 GCF_008632895.1 Mastomys coucha
GTCAAGGCCATGAGATCAGGGCCCTCAGAAGGTCGCTGGAGAGGACAGTGAGTCTGCAGGATGAGTCAGGAGAATTGAGAAAGCCCAGCCAGTCCCAAAAGCCAGACCTCTAACACAGCAGCCAAGGCAAAAAGAAAAAAAGAAAAAAAAAACTGTAAGAACCTGGAACATCCTGATAATGGGGGTGGGGATGGAGAAGAACCAACAGAAAAGATAAACTACCTGTCCTTCGAATTGGCAAAAGAGGGAAGCAGATGCTCTTTACCTTCATATGTCCCGCTTTTAGTGGCCCCTTCAAGGATGCTATTGATGATGACACCTAAGCAGGCATCTCCTATACCACTCTCTGGTAAACACCAAACCCTAACAAATTCACCTTTCTCAAAGCTTCCCACTATCTTTGAAATGGCTTCCTTCCTCAGCATAGCTCTGCCTTGTCATTTCATTGTATCTGATCTGGACCACTTTAACAATTCATGAGTCAATATAGTCCCCACCAGGGCCAAATATTGGCAATTAAACAACTGTCTCTTAGCAACTGAGTAATTCTAATCCAAAGAGTATATGCGGTGAAAGGATTTCAGATGAAGAGGGGATCTGAGAGAGAAAGATCCTGCAAAACCTTATATTCAGTTCTACATGCAGCAGTTCATCCAACCTTCCCTCCTTGTCTGAGTTTAACATGCGACTAGCAAACTGGACAAAAGCCTCAATGCAAATTAAGACCCTGGTGCAACAAGACACCTTCTTATATTGGCCTCGAGCCATAAGAACTTCTTCTGAATCATTACCAGCAGATCGTAAACTTGGTATGGAAGAAGTACATACAGGAATTAAGGGCTCTATTTCAAACTGTGGAGAAGAAATTCTTAACAATCCACTTTTTAAAATGATTTTATTTATTTAAATTCCAAATGTTGCCTCCCTCCCAGTCCCCTCTCCCAGAGTTCTTCCCCTCCCTTCCCCTCCCCTTTGCCCCTGAGAAGGTGCCCCTCTCCCCAGCCATCTTCCATGCCTGGGGCATCACGTGTCTACAGGAACAATCCATTTTAAACAGTTTAAAAACAAACACTGTTCCACAGGTGCTAGATAAGAGAGTCTATAACCTGGAAAGTCTAGCCATGGTCCCAGCTTGTGAATCTACTACTTGGACATGAGTAGAGGGCATGGCTTTGCTAAAGGCCACAGGTAATGATTGGCAATGGAGGCTTTTTCTTGATGAGTGAAGATGAGTTATATAGCTGACACTTGTATTATCTCAAATATTAGAAGCTTTTGACTATCGAGGAAAGTGTTTGACTTGTGACTGGTCTGATTTCCTAACATACTATACCTATTCACAATTGAGTTTTCAAAGAGAGGCATTTAGTCAAAAGTTTTAAATTCTAGAACAAGCAAGCATTTGGTGATCCTGATTCTTTTTAATGAGACTTCTCTGGACAAAGAAAGCTGTGAGCTATGTAACCTGAAAGTAGACTGAGTAGAATCACACTTGTCACTGGTTTTCTCCCTGTGCATATTCTATGCCTCAGCTTCCCTATATTCTTGTCCTTGAGTCTCATTTCTCTTGGGAGTTTAGGGTTCCCATTTGTCTTTTTCAGTCCAGGTGGCTGAGGATGTCTTCAGTCTTCAGTCCTTGTCTCTCTATTCTATCCCATAGTAAGATGTTTTCCCTCCTGTAAGAATCCTGTTTCCTTCTTACCCCTGCCAAAAAAAAATAACAGCTTGGAGACTTAAGAGCTATTGTTATGTATTAAATTCATCATGGCAAATAACGACTCAAATTCCTGGTCCTTCAAATTAGAGCAGCCTGCTTAATAAGAAATATATTTTCTGATAGCCTTTTACGGCATGCTTTAGCTTGTGGCAATAATAGTAATGAACAAGGCGATTACTGGTGCATCTTTCATCACATGGCAGAAATGGCTGACTATTTTTCCCTAAATACAGGGTAGGAGGGGCTTTGGTTCATTTTAGCTTACAAAGGATGTTTAAATCAAAGAGAATCTATTCCTGTTGCCCAGCATCCGTCACTAGATAGTGCTGTGCAGTTTTGCTTTGTCTTTTGTACTTTTGTGCTTTTCTATACTGACATATCTATCTAAGGCAAAGGAGGTTACTAAATTGGTATTTCATTTTTCCTTACTAATGTCCTGAAATGTGCCTACTTCTAACTTCTAGCCCTCAATTCGGGTATGTGTATGTGTATGTGTGTGTGTGTGTGTGTGTGTGT
>NC_045030.1:46064190-46068532 GCF_008632895.1 Mastomys coucha
CCTTGGGGTTAGGAAGAAAGATTAGTGAGCAAAGGTCTTACAAAGAAAGCATGATGCCTAGGGCTCAAACTCCAGTCATCATATAAAGTGCTGGCTGGATCTGGCAATCTACCTTAATTCCAGAGTTCCAAAGGCAGAGACATGGAATCCCTGGGTCAATCTGGCTAGCTAACCTAGGCAAACTGGTGAGTTTGGGGTTCAGCTGAGAGACCCTGTCTCAATGAATAACATAGAGAGTAATCAAGAAAGACTTTTGACATTAGCCTCAGGTCTCCACTATGTGCTCACATATATGCATATGCAACCATACACATACAAGCACTCACATGCATAAACACATGTATGTATACCACACACACCATATATAACAGAAAAAGAAACTCAAAGAAGTTGATTCCATTTTATCCAACAACTACATTATTAAAATATGGTATGTATGGGAAGAACAATATCATAGCTACCCCACTGATTCAATCTGTAATGAAACCCACTACAAGTAATAATAATCTCATACATTCATTTCACCAATAAGCAATGTACTGATCTTAAGCCAAAATGACCAGTAATGAACAGCATTCTTAAAATATTAATTCCTCCTGTAACAGCTGATAAATAGTCACTGGATGCTTCAGACTCTCCTTCAGACCTCCACAAAATCCATTGACTAATAGGGTAATGCCTGGCACAGTCTTTAAGGCTATTCCTGGAATTTTTTCTGATTTGCTTCCAGTCTCTTCCCACGTGAACATCATCTACAATACCATCCTCCAAGTAGCACGTACTGACTGTGTTCATGTGGGCTACCATCAGCCGATTAAGGCCATAGTGATCGCACAGAAGTTTGTCTTAGAACAGTCTGTTCCATGCATTTCTATGAAGCAGAACATCCACGACCTTCAAAAGATGGACGACTCAAGCCTTGTTTCCAAAATAGCATTTGGCAGGCAGCCTAGACTCAGATGGGGACAGGAGACACAGGCTGTGGGCATTATGGGCCAGCCCCCTGTCACATCACCTCAGGGGATCCTCAACCTCATGGGACTCAGTAGAAAAATCTTTTAAATTTGAAAAGCAGAAATTATCTAGTCCACCTGAGCACCCTGGGAGCAGGTCCGTATTCTTAGCTTCATGCTTCAAGCCCCAAGTTTAGAACAAAAAGCTGCTGTTCAAGGTCATTTGATGAGTCAGTCTACTAAGTGGGGAAGGAAAAGAACGGGAGGACAAACAGCCCACAGCAGGGTCAAATTGAGCTGTTGAGCTACCTCAATCTACCAGAAAGGTCTAAGCAAACCATCTGTATTCTTCCCTTGTAGAGAACTTGAGAAACTGTCTGGGAAGGGTGTTAATGAACAGAGGGGAGGAATAATGATGTTAGTGGGCGTCCTTCACCAATCAGCAGTCTAGAAAGGCAAACTTGTGATGGCCTCGTGATATAGGTGAATACATACATGGACAGATGTGATGCCTGCTGTCCTTATCTGAATCTCATCAGAAGACTCACTCATTCTTTCTCAGGAAGAGTCTCATTCTCCAAATGGACCTTTTCCCCTGTCAACTTTGTACTAATGTAATGGGATTCTCCATGACAAACAAAATCAATGCCTATGTCTGAATTTTGAAAGTCTGAATTTAACCTTTAAAAAATATTTATTTTGTTTATCTGTATGTGTGTGGGGCTCAGAGTATTTTCATGCTCCATGTGCATCCAGACCCACACAGAGACCACAAGAGTGTGCAAGATCCTCTGGAACTGAAGTCATGCATAGTTGTGAGCTTCTCAGTATGTGGGTACTGAGAACTGAACTCAAGTCCTCTGTAAGAGCAGTAACTGCTGTTATCCACTGAGCTTCCTCTTCAGGCCCAAATTCACCTTTTGGCCCTTCTAGCCCTCTTGGTAACATTAAAAGAAGCAAATACTTGTGTTTTATCTTTCTCCTTTATGAAATAATTTGACACAGTCACCTGCATTATGGGTTGTCATAAGAAGAAAATATTATTATAGATAAGAAAAACATTTGAACACTCCAATACACTCTAAATATATGAAAATATATTGTCTGTCTTTACAAATACTCAAAGGGAACATGAAAATCAGTTTTTATTAAGCATCTATTATGTGTGCAGCATTTCTACATTCATTAGTTTCCTTAATCCTGACAACAATCCTATGAAGTTGATATTATTTACTGCGAGTAAAATAAGGGATGAAATTATGATAAAATATATCGCTACATTCAAAGTCTTATTTTATCTTATAAATAAGAAATTTTATCCTAAAGAAAAGCACACACAAACAATAGGACCAAAGTTACAAATGACCATGTCACAACAGGTCAGTATAGTATCAATATGTACCTACAATGTAAATTATGTGCAAAATAATATAAAATGTATAAAATATAGTGCCTACTATTATTTATATTACAGCAGTATAACATTTGGAAAATATTCAGGGTAAAAGGTAAACTACTAGTGAGTAGATCCTTAAAAGGTGTCAAATAACAAATCTCCCTATGTTCAAATGATTTGTATGGAAATACAGAAATTTGTTACGATAAAAGAAGTAGCCCTCTAGGATACACACATGTGAAAGAATCTTCAGGACACTACAGATCCAAACTTTCTTCCCTGGCCAAAGGCAGGCAGCTGCTATAGTGGAATGCCTGCTTCTTAGATCCTTAACCAAAGATAGGATGAGAGCCCTGAGAGAAGGAGGAGGTACAGAAACGGTGTTATCAGCAGTTTTATTCTCACATTAGACAAGAAGGATGGGGCTCAAAAAGATTTTTTTTCTGTATATAGGAAGCTGAAAATAAGGAAAAGTGGGATTCAACCCAAAATATATATGATTTTCCTATACCCATGAGTCTTCTAATAAAATGTGAAATCATGACATTTGCAGATAAATGTGGCTCTCAGCCTCCATTGAGGAAGCTTTTTTTTGCCATCTGTGGAGGCTACTACAGAGAACCACAACTATTGAAAATGCAGAGACTAAGTGACTATGGGGTATTCAACCTCATTTGATAAATCTGCACCACAGACCCTGCACATAAGGCTCAGGAAGCATCAAATAAGAGGGGAAAGATAGAATGTAAGGTGCCTGCTACTAAGCAGTAGCCCTTCTCTTGAGGACATAACATGGAAATACATGGTCATCAGCAATTGAAATGAATTGAATTGAATTGAAATGAAATAAACTCCTAACTAATAGTTTTGCTATGCAAAACCCTACATCTAAGGCCTGGAGAAAAGGGCAGAAGGATTGATTGTTAGAGCTAGAAGAACAGAATGCCTGTTGTTTTATAGTATGCTCTAGATATGAGAGGGAGAAATACATCCATGAATTCTCAACAATATAGTTGCCAGAATAAGACCAGCATAATGACACCAGTTGACAAAGAAACATGAACAGAGGCAATTCTATGATGGCTTACCCTTGGATGGAGAGGTCAATGGCTACTGAGTGGAGAATCAATTTCCTGCAGGGATGAGATCCCACAAAGGTTGTTCAATACCAAGTGGTAAGCAGTGTGTGTCTGTGTGTGTGCGTGTGTCTGTGTGTGTTTGTATCAATACTAATTAAAGAAGAAGAGATAATGAATTTTGAAGAGGGCACAGAAGGAGTTGAGGGTGAAGAGTGGATGATGTCGATACAGTACTCATGTATAAACTTCTAAATCACATTTCCTTTCTCCAGCATCATACCTTGACTGATAGTGACACAACTCTTCCAGCCCTTTGTTACTGAAGTACACCTCATTATGACCACTACTCTTGTCATATATACCAAACTTCTGCAAATATTTTGATGAGTTCTAAATATTTCCATTTAATAATGATAGACTGTATGACCAAGAAACAGTATTCCCCGTTAACAAAGCTAAGTGACTTTCCAGGAGCATCAAATTCATTCATAGCCTTATCTTGTTCTCATCATCTCTGTTCGGTTGCTTAAGATATAAGCATCCTTGAAAGCCAAAACCCTTCATATAGAAAAGATCCTATACAAATGGCCTTAATAGCATCCAGCACGTAGCTTAACATATCAGACACATAAAAGAAATGATAAATGAAGACCTTTCTTTTGCATGTACAATGATAAAAGTATATCATCAGTCTTTTAATGTTGTTAGAATCATAGATAAATTTAGTTAAACATTATAATACAAACAAGATAAGAACTTAGATTAAACAGGGCAGTGGTGGCTCACACCTTTAATCCCAGCACTTGGGAGGCAGAGCCAGGCAGACTTCTGAGTTTAAGGCCAGCCTGGTCTACAGAGTGAGTTCTAGGACAGCCAGGGCTATACAAGAGAAACCCTGTCTTGGAAAACCAAAA
>NC_045030.1:46068727-46086465 GCF_008632895.1 Mastomys coucha
AATCTTTAAAAAAAAAAAAAAGAAAGAAACTCTTCCCAATCACTAACTTAGCAACATTTGCTCTACTGTCACATCTAATAGCATCAATGAGAGGGAGTAGAAGACACCTCCTCTCTTTATTTATGCCTCAGTTTCCCTTCTTTAAACCTAAGAGTATTGATCTAGAGTAGTGGTTTTCAACCCTGATTCACATTAGAATCAACCTGAGAGTTGTTAAAAATATGGATGCTAAATTCTAGCCTCAGGGTTTCAGATTTAATTGACGGTGGCAAGGCCCGAGCTTTGATATCATTTTAAAATTCCCCAGTGACTCTAATACACTGCCAGGGTTGAGAAGCAGTGGGCTAGATGATCCCTAAGGTTTCTTCTTACTCTGGAAATCAATATGCTGACGATAGCTGGATCTCTCCTGGTATCACAGCTACCCTGCCTGCCTGTTTCCTACTCTCCCCTCTAATTCTACACACCACTAGATCTATCCTAGCAAGTCACTGCAGCCCAATTACCTATTGACTTAAAATTTTATTTGCTCTTGGGACTTCCAAGCAGTGCTATTTAAATCTGATTTCTAATGCTATGTGGGTCATTTTGCCACCAAAGAAGATCCCCTGATACTAGGATATGTTAGGAAAGCATGAGCTGGCCTGCCCTGCTTCCAGATTGGGAAAAGTGAAGTAGTAAGTGCGAGCGGCCCAGAGGACTCCCAGTGGTCCGTAAGCATAATTCCCAGCTTTCCATTTCACTGGATTCTTTCATGGCAATCACCCTGCCCATTGCATTCAGCCTTTTGTCAAGAATGTCCTTGACACCAAAGGAATTGATTTGTTCTTCCTTTGCTTTAAATAATAAGCCAACAGTTATGCAGGAGTTTTATAGGATATTGATTTAACATACAAACTGCATTATGGCCCTTGAATGCTACAGAAAGAGCCAATACCTCATCAGCCAGGAACACCAATGTAGTGACATCTTAGCATTTTCTTTACTTGTCAAAACACCCATGAGCTGTGGGCTTCTTGTAAGGGAGACATGTCAAGGATTTAGAAATGTCAGATTAAAATATTCTGGGCTATTTTCAAAAAGACATGAGCATTTTTAACCAGTAGCATTCTATCAACAATTCCTTATCAGAATGTAGGGCTGCTAAAGAATGGTATGAATATTATATGGGCAACAGAAAGTACCTCAAGGTCATAAGATCATTTATTTCTAGAAGCACTCTGCCACAAACATTTGCTTGATCTGTATATACGTAATAAGAGCTGAAACAGTATCAGCATAAGAATGGAAGGGAGCCTACCGAGGAATCTGAATAAAGGACATCTCTATTCTACCAAGATCCTAAAATACAAACCTAAAAAAAAAATAGAATTTGACATGACCATTCAGCTATATGTAATTCAGAAGTCCTTCACAGCTGGATAAGAACAGAGGTGCTTTGCTGTAGGCCTTTGGTCAAATTGCCAACAAGACATAAATGTATTTTTTTGCCTTCACTACCAAATACTTTGAAAGAGTAATAATATATCCACCTTGATTATGTGTTCTTTACATTTGCACCATAATGTGCATTATAAAAGCTGGTCACATTAAGATACTAATGGTTCCTTAATAGTCACACCCTGCTGTTAGCTCCCAGTCTCCAGTCTAATGGACATGATTATAACTATTTGCTACTGTCCCCCACCTCCTCACTTCCTTTGTTTTGACATGATCTCCTTCCAGATTCTCCTATAGCTCCACCTTTTATTTTCGGCCAACTGCTTACACAAACCTTTCTTCATCCACTCCTTCTATAATGAACATTTATCTTGATATTCACTTTTAAACTTTTTTTAAATTTTTATTTTTATTTTCTGTGTAGAGGCACTTTGCCTGCATGTATGTCAGTGGGCCACATGAATACAGTGCCTGTGAAGGCCAGAAGAGGCTGTCAGAACCCCTGCAACTGCAGTTATGGATGGCTGTGAACTACCATGTGGGTGCTGGGAATCAAACCAGTGTCTTCTGCAAGAGTAGCCAGTGCTCTTAATCACCAAGACATTGCTCCAGCCCTGCCCCATTCTCACTTTTATAAGTTCAGACATTCTATGACTTACAGGAGTGTCAAAGCTCTCATTCTCTCTCTCTCTCTCTCTCTCTCTCTCTCTCTCTCTCTCTCCTTCCTTTTCACTCCCTCTGCTCCTCTCTATGTCTCTTCTGCAACAAAAACTTCAAGACATCAAGCCCATATTGTCACATCCCTTTGGGACACCTTCATTACAAAGTCCATTGGACCATTCTAAGCCCAGTACCTGTCTTGTACTATTTTGGTTGCTATAATCACTTTCTAATTTGACTCCCATCTTTGTCTTTTTTGAATCTCCTTCATTTTTCCAGGAGTCTTTTCTAGAAAACATAAATGTATATCTGACATAAATATATATCTGACCTTGCTTTATATTTTTTTAAAGTAGAGCTTCCTTATGCCTATAGAATAAATCTATGCATTACCTCAGAGAAATTTAGATACTCAATAAGTTGTGTACATTTTTCCTTTCCAGTTTTACTTCTTTTATCTGTCCCTACCATCATTCCCACTCACAAACAACTCATCCCCACTTGTCTTATGCTATATTACTTTTTAAATATGCCATGCAAGCTCAAGTCACACTGTTTTGGTTTATACTACTTCTAATATCTACAAGAAGCTCCCCCTTTCTATTTCCAAGGAGTATGTTATTTAAATATCACCTTGTCCAATTAAAATGTCAATTCCTGTGTAAAATCTTCAGAATTAATTACGGTCTCCTCTGAACTCCAAACTTTCTATAGATCATAATTCTAGCACTCATCTCCATTCTTCTTATAATTAGCAATGTGGGAGCTCTTTATTTAAGGTCTGGAATTCTGCCTCTGCCTTGATGTTTAATATCATAGATGCTGAAATCAGATAAACAAAGAACTGAGTATTTGTGTTCATAGTTACTGGATGTATGTTTTCAGGCAAGTTCACTGGTATCTCCTGGTTTGGTGTTCTTCTGTTCAAGATATAGGCAAACATAATGCTGCAGGAAGAATAAATGAGATAATCTCCATAAAACCATTACAATACCTCGCACACAATAAACACTCATCACATGTCATCTGTGACTATTTTTCTTCTAGCGCTGACATATAACCTTGCAAAGAATGAGCACTCAATAAATGGTTACTGAATAAATTAACAATAGTAAGGAAGCTCTGAGAATACTTGCTCAATGGGTAATTTCTTCCTTTATTGATTTTTGCATTCCTATCAGCATCCCCAAAATTGGATTATATATTGAATTTCTTTCTCTGACATCAACACATTGCATTCATAGTTGTGATAACCAAAAGCTTTCCACGTGTTCTTTATCACATAATCGTGAACCTGTCTGATCCTTATTCCCAGGAAGTACATGTTTTGAAGGATAGATTTCAAACTTTTTCCCTAGATTAAACCAAAGACTTTTTCCCTACTCTGGTGTTGGGCAAAGAGGATGATCTAATTAATGTGATAGCTATTCATAAGGCAAGCATTAACTTTTAAAGTACAATGGTAATTGAAATCAGGGTGTTTAAAACTATCATTATGGAAGCAATATTCAGCTATGTGTCAAGTTGGGACTTTGGATATTTAATTCATTCTTAAACCCTTCAACCAATAAAAATGGGTTGAGCAATGACATTTCTAATTTTTGCTCCCTTTCACCTATAATCCATTTTGATCTCTTGACCTCCATTTTAGCTATGAATTTCTGAAAGGTTACCTTTAATATTCAACTCACAGTAATCTGTTTAATATCCCTTGACAAAGAATATTCTTTTAGAAAGTCAGATTCTAGGGCTGAGAAGATGGTTCAGTGAATGAAAATTATATTGTATAAGCATGAGAACCTGATTTCAAATCCCCAGAGTATGGTACAGTATGGTAGCTCATATCTGTAAACCCAACACTCTTACAGTAAAACCAGGAGAATTCCTGGAAGCTTGCAGGCCAGCTAGCCTGGCATATTCACTGGTGAACAGCATGGGTTGCTACCTCAAACAAGGTGGATTATAAGGACCAAAACTCAGGGTTGTCCTCTGACTTCCACCTACGGACAAATGCATGCATACAAATGCACACACACACACACACATACATACACACACACAAACACACATGCACATATATACATGTTTGCGAGTACACACAGAGATAAAGAAAATCAAATTCTAACATACTCTAAAACACTTGTTATTTGAGGAAAAAAAATCAGTATTTTTTTTTTAATTTAGTGCTTTAAAGGTCCAGAGGAACATACAAAACTCAAGTCATTTGTGAGTTAAGTATAAAAATCATATACTTGAAACATTATTTTTATCTACATCATCACTGGTGTAGTAATCATCATCGTCGTTGTCGTCGTCATTGTTGTCACTATTAAAACCAATACAACTCCAGTGTAACAAGCTCTGGAAAAATATTTTAGTTCATCCAAACACGATTATAATTATTTGGTGATATTTTTCCATTTCTACATATTTGAGAGTTGTTTCAAATCTTGCCTCCTGAGCATCCCACCTACATTTGAAGGATTTTAAAACTTTCAGGAAAAAAAATATAAGTCTTATTATATCTATCTACAAGGCTTCTCATGGTTTCAATTTTTCAGAGAGATACACTATAGGAGTATAGATACTCTACCACAAGTCTAGAGAAAATTTTTTATCTGTGCATATTATCCATTTGAACATGCACATTGAAAATTAGCTGACAAACATGCATGTTGAAGATTAGCTGATAAACATATCTTTAGTGTCCATCTGAAACCAAATGTGTCTATTAGTAGCCTGAACAAAGATTGGCACTAGCACTTTTCATTTCAATTTAGATTGAAAAAAAAAACATTTAGGATGAATAGAGATGGTGGTTCCTTAAGAATAATAACCTTAATCTTCTTGATATTAAAAATAAGTATTAAAACACAGAGAATACTGAAAAATTCAATTGAGATATAAAAAAACCAATTCAGAATGCAAATAATCATTCTTATGTACATTTGTCATTGATTATCCATGAGAATAGAAAAGATCTGATGTTTTGAGATATGCTAAATCATAGTTGTCTGCAACTTTTAGCTTCCTATATCTTCTCCTGGCTGCCCCTCTCTATACGCATAGCTCAGAAACTGGGTAATATTTTAGCACACAATTTTTTATTCATTTCTTAAAAATCACATATGTATACAATGTATGTAGATCATATTCATTTCACACTCTCCCCCCGCAAACTCTTCTTAGATCCATATCTCTACCCTGTCCAAACTTCATGTTCTCTCTCTCATTATTTTTAGTAACTGACCAAGTCAAATTTTTGTTGCTCATGTAGTCATGGGTACGGAGTCATCTACTGGAACATGGTTAACCTACCTCAAACTTAAAGAAAATACTTATTTTAGATTAGATTTTTATGTTTATGGAAACCTGATAAGGGTATTGTTGGAAGCTTGGAGTTAGGGCTTTCTTACCTTTCTTTCTCAAATGTATCTTCCTTAATTGTCTTTTGTTTCCTCTACAGCCTATATTCCTCCTCTGTTGATTCCCCTTCTCACTAATTGTCTAGCTAACTGATTTATTGCTAGATTTCAAGATTGTGTTGTCACGTCCTTAAATCATTTAAGGTATTTTAAAGCTTCTGTCCTTGACAAGACCATGAAGTTTTTGACAGCTCATACCTATTATCCCCTTCCTTGCTGCTGTGGTACTTGTCATGCACACTATGAGCTACTTCAGGAAAGCATCCCACCATTTCCATCTTTGCCACTCGAGCAGTTACTGCTGTACCTGTCAGTGGAGAGAGTCACTACAGTAATCATTGGCTACATGTATGAGTGGATGGGTGAGTAGATGGAAAAATTTTGTGTTCAAGAAAAGTTATCCAGTTGATTAATGGATTTCACAGCACTATCCAACAAGGAATAGCTAGTAAGTATTAATGAATCCGTTAAGAATAGTCTTTGAACACTTATCTATTATACTCAGCTATTCTGGAAGTAGTTGGGGGTAAGAGACTATGGGTCTAGAATTGATCATTGATTTTGTATATAATTTGCAATTGAAACATAATTATCCGATTACTTGGGTTTGTGTCATCATCTGTGTACCAACTCAGGTTAATTTTTTTTTCTCTAGCCCAAGGGGTGAAAGAAATTGGAGGCAAAATATTGCCATTTTTGTATGAAAAGTTTGTTCAAGGTTTAAGGAATGCCTCATGTATTGGAAGTTGTCATCTGTTATATAATATCTTCTTTGTTCTCTCACCCATACTTTTCACCCAGTAAGAAAGGAGTTTGAGAGACATCATGATTTCTAGCGAAATTGTTGAAACCAATTGGCTGAAGGCTAATGGGGAAAGATTAGCATACCAGGCAGGAGTAACAGTCAAGTCTTCTTGTACTTTCTTGTTAGCCCTCTTCTTCCATTTTAAGGACTGTAGCCTTCCAAATTCTAGCGATATTCCCCTGGTACCTCTTAGGGGGAAAATTCTGCTTCAATAACAATAACAGAGCAGCAAGAATGAAAAATGGAAATGATCATAATAGCATGGGCTTGTTGCCCCAACACTGTCAGCCTCTCAACAGCCAACCCCACAGAGCTGCCCTATGCTTGTCAATGAGAAGATAAAAGGGAAGTGAAGGAGACATTTTATGGGACCATTTCAGCTGCTCATTTTAAATACACCCTTCATCAAATATACTGAGCTGGGCTTTAGAGATCACAGACAGCTGGGCTGCTTGAAAAGGAAAACCGTATTATGGCAAATTGTATTATTGTACATTTACTGAGTTCCAGGGTGTCTGGAAGGGACTCTGAGGTCCAAGGGAACATTTCAAAGCAGTGTTTTGAAACACTGCCATGCTGACTATAAGCCCAAGGGCAGCTAATGGGTTCAGGAACATGAAACTTTGGTGGCTGGGCATTTGGTTAGGGGCTAGCATAGATAATTTTTTAAGATATGCAATACTTGGCAAGTGACACAAAATGAGTATTTTTATTGGGAAGATTTGGAAACACCACTGAGTAGACTGTCTGGCTTCAGTGCAGCTTTCTAGTATTAAGGATCCACTCAAAAGCTGATGTCTGAATCTGTGGTTTTATGAAAGCACAACACTATGCCCAACATCATTCACTCAGTCCTTGTTGTAGCACCATTCATAAGTTAAAAGGCTGAAACCAAGAAATTGCCATAGCAAGGCTGAGGAAACTAGGTTTTATATAGAAGACATGGGAAAAGCATGATGCTACTGCTAGAAGGAATTTAGGGTTGCCAGAGGAAGAGGGCAGTTCAACATATAGCTCCATAAAGCAGATCATTTAATTATATAACGCATGTTAACAAAATGGGGCACACGCTTTATTGAAGCTAGATTGCCATAGGCAACTTACTTGCTTAATTGAAAAGGAGGAATGTCTCACTGGGGGTCAAATGTTAGAAATTCTGTTCAATCAACTAGGACCCTGCTTATCTCCATGTTGAGTTGGGAGACTTTGCAGTAGAAAATTTAAAAGATGGAAGACTGATTAGACACCAGAGACTGACCTCTCCTCCTCTTTACACACACACACACACACACACACACACACACACACACACAAACTGAGGTTGCATCCTCAAGATTAAGACCAAGGTCACCTTGACCCCCCTAAATTGTGATCTCCTTAAAGCTATAGATTACCCTGAAAATCCCAATTACTACATAAAATCATAGCCTGCTTCTACAATTGCCACCATGCTATGATTCTCATGCCATTTCCTTCCTTGCTTCTGCTTTTGTGTCTATAAGAACTTACTACTAACTAAAATTCTATATTAACCTAGATGGTAGGCCCTACCCTGACCAATTTGCATTTTCTGTTAGGAATTTCTCATCAGTTGATCACAGAGCTCCACAGTTTGTCATGCTCTCTTGGAGTAGAAAAGAGGGCCATGGGCTTAGTAAAATGAATACATGTGGCTTAGCAAAAAGATCATATATTTGATCCAAGTTGTGATAACATAATATGTAGGGGTCTAGCATGGTTTCCAGCAAAGAGCGTTCATCAAGTGTCAGTCATTATTATGATTATTATGAAGCAAAAATGTGTGCCGAAAGGACTAAAACTGTCTAGATAGTCTGGATCACTAATCAGATATGAGAGGGACATAAGAATGCTAAAATAACAGGATCAGGCATCATCCGTGGTGGTATACATCTGTAATCCCAGCACCCAGGAGACAGAGGCAGGAGGATAGTAAGTTTAAGGGCAGCCTTGACTAAATAGTAATGTTAACTAAGGTCAGTCTCAGTTAGATAAACACCAAAGAGAACAGGAATGTTTACAAAATGATCAAACTGGGGAAATGGGAAATAATGAAAGTTCCTATACTTCAGTACTATAGAAGTTAGGCCTGGGTCTGTGTTCCAGCCCCGTGCTCCCAGAGATAAGACTCAGATTCAAAATATATTTATAAATACATTGACCATATAGCTAGGCTCTTTTCTGACTAGATATAACTTAAAATATCTTATCTATTCTAGCCTACATTTTGCTATATGGCTGCTTACCTGTGCTCAGGTACCAGGCATCTGTCTCATCACATCTTCCTAGCCAATCTCCCGCCTGGCTCTGTCCCAGAATTCTTTCTCCTCTGGGATGTCCCAACTCCCAGTTCCTGCCTAAGCCATTGGCCATAGGTTTTTTTAACTGATATGTGATGCATCCATACAATACACAAGATATTCTTTCTACAAAGCACAACTTCTCAGCATTTTCATTTGAATTGTACAAGACCTCTTGCCTCTGTGTAGTAGTCCTAGATGGTTTTCAGTGCCCTACTGGACTTCTGGGGACACTTCTAACTTCAGTGCTTCCCATTGAACACTATTAAAAGGAAGCTTATTGGGATATTCTCCTGAATAGCCTGTGATCTTCCTAAATTACTTCCAACTCCCTAAACCAAACTGATCCATGTTGATTCAGTTGCTATAGTGCAAGGCTGTAAGTGAGCCCCAGCAGTGAAAATGCCAAGGTAAGGAAGAAAGAGTAGAATGCAAGGCCAGGAAGCACTGCATGGCAATGCCCTGCTCAAAAGCCAGACAAGAGCATCTAACCCATCTTGTGTTCCATGCACTTAGGACCCTGGCCTTACATAATGCAAAACCTAATTCATTTTTAGGTACCAATGATCACTAATCCTAGAGCATCTAGATGTCATATTTTCATTTAATGAGCCCTCTGTGCCAACATAATTCAGTTTCATAGAAATTTCTGGAACCTGAGTAGGCTGTCATGGGAGCTATTCATGGCCATATAGGAGCATTTTAGTAGTCCTTAAACCATACCATGTGGGCAGCTCTGCTTCAGATCACTCTAGCAAGTTAACTGGGTATAAATTATAAAAATAACAAAAATATGAGAAAATTGCCTACTCAACCTATGTGTAGGACCTCCGGGCTGTCACTTTATTTAATTCTGTAGACATTTTGAACACCTACTCTGAGCCTAGCACTGAGTTGGCTGCTGTGGATACATAGATGACTATGACACATTCAGCAGCTCCCAGTTCTATGGTCCAGCTGGGGCCCCAACAAAACTTGGAGCTGCTGATTTGATTGGCAAAGGAAATAAAACAGCAGGAAAAAAAGGCTAGCAGCTGTTCGCTTATAGTCCCTTTCCATCAGAGACTTCCCTCCCAGGTTTAAACACTTCTTTTTGTTTCACACACAAAGGCAATGAAGTTCTTCCTGTGAAAGCACCTAATCTTAGAGGTAAAAGCTAAACACAGAGGAATGAATTCTGCACAGCCCAAATGAACATTCTTTCCTCTAAGCAAATCAACATTGCATTAGACTTTGAAGAGGAATCCATTAATAAGACATGCTTATAGCATGGTCATTCAAAATATTAGCACAATGGAGAGCCCTAGGAAGAACAGGGACTACAGACCCCAGGTAGTATTTAATTGAAAATATTTCTGTCATAGGTAAGAACCATTAACTTAGCTTTAATGGAATTTTTAAATTTCCACAACAGGAAAAACAAACAAACAAACAAACAAACAAAATGGCATACCTTTGGCCACATATCTATAAAATGAAAAAGGGATCTGAACTGAATGAGCTTGAATTTAGTAATTTCTTTACTAAATCAATCAAATTTCTTGAGCACCTATGTTTCACCTATTGTACCAAGTCTAGATTATGATAGGAATTTAGAGGTAGTCCTTACTCTCATCCTTATTGACAGCCATTAAACAAATAAATTTATTATTATCAATATCATCCACACTCTGAAAGTCAAGTACAGGAAACTATGAGCTCAATCTGTCCTTGTTGAAGTGAATAGGAGAGATCATGGTTTAGGCTAAGAAATAAAAAACAAAGAGCGAACCTGAAAACTGAGTACAAACTGCCATGTGACTGTGGATGAGGCCCATGGGGGAAGAGCATTCTAGACAGTATGTAGAAGCCCAAGCAGTCTAAAGCTATCCCAGCTCTCTCATGCTTCTCTCTCCAGCCTGTACATTCTTTAAAGTAGCAAGATCTCCAATGTGGTTTTTTTTTTTTTGTCTTGTTTTCCAGACTCATGGGTCACAGCTATCTAAGATTAACATTAACCATTCACAAGAAAGTAGAAAGATGTTTGCCAGGGCTGGAGTTAAGAGGGAGGGATGAGGAGTACTTAATGGATACAGACTTTAAATTTTAAAACAAATGAGTAGTGATGATGAGTATGTATTAGTGTATTTAATACCATAGAACTATACACTTAAAATGATTATGGTAGTAAATTCCATGCTCTCTGTATTTTACCAAAATAAAATTTTAACTATGAGTTTTTTAAACTACGATCCCTCACGAATGCTATGATCATAACCAAAGCAGCTCTGTAACAGCCACTATTTCTATTCTATGCACTGTGACTTTTATTTTCTCACAGATTTTAGTTCCATAAGAACATTTCCTCTGGGGAGGCAATGATTGTGTTTGTTTTGCTCACTCACCTAGCCTCAGCATGGAGAATTCTTATTGGCATGGAGCAAATGCTAGGGAAATAGTTGATAGAGTTGGAATCCAACCAAAGCAGTCTTATTCTAGATCAGCCACTGGGAAAAATGCCTCTGTCTTGTAGGCCCCATCCACTTAGGTCTGTATTATCTCTTATCTGGAAACCATAGTATATTCCTAATTTTTATCTTCACTAGCACCATTCATAATCATCTCGTTTGGATGACTCTTCCTGGCATAAGATTTAAGCCTAAGGATAAGTTTTCGGCGCAGCATTCCAAATGTCACAGGCTCAATTTAGTTTACATCCTAGGTCTAACATTTGCTTTCTAGCCATGATGAAACTCATGAAGTCATGTAACTTCTGGGCCTCAATTTCCTCCTCTGTGAAATGAGGAGTTACTTGGAAAATGACTTCTTGTCACTGAGCTTCAGTTTCTGGCTTGTCTTCCAGGTCTCTTCAGGTGCTCTTCATGGATAACACGCTGGAACCCAAAATCTCCAATTCTTAACAGTTTACCTCCTGTGTTAGAATCCCTTACAAAAGAATGTTGAAAATAGGTCTGATAACATGAGAATTTGCTAGATCTTCAGCTTCTAAGAGATCTGTTAGCATGCACCAAATATGCAGAACTCATTGATGTCTCGCCTATTTTGAAAATCCATTTCTACTATAGGTGCCTTTGTGTCTACCAACATCCTTTTTTGCTTAAGAGCTAGAAATGAAGACGAGTGAAGTGCCTTCTCCCAGGGAGGTTAGTGATCACAGGTTGAGGCCATGAATAGTAAGTAGTTGGGGAGAAGCATTAGCTCTATAAAGCTGTCACCTGCTTAATAAGGGCTAGAAGAGCTTATATGAATAGTTCAAAGATATTCTTCTTCTATGTTTACTTTTTCAGAAAAGCAATGCCACACCAAAATTAGGTAGACAGTGGTCCCTGTTTCATAGTCAAATGTATTCCACTCATCTTCTTGTTTCCTTCCATTTCCAAAAGTAATGCATGGGGTGCTAGAATTGTGCCAGATAGTCTCTTTTGTACTCCTTCCTCCTTGTGAGCTATCAACTACCCAAATGCTAACACTCAGATTTTGCCTAGCTGCCCCATAATAGAACTCTAACATCCCTTTGCAAGTTGGCTTTGGCCTCAGTGGGACAGCCAATTTCTAGCCACTTTATTATCTCTGTGCTCATTGCTGTTTCACGGAGCAACATTCTTCAACAGGACAAATACCTTCCTCAAGCCACTCCCCATGGTTTCTACTTTGAAAGGATTTGTACCCTCTCTTCTGAAATAGAACTCACAAATATTACTAACCCTGAAGTTCTGATGGTATTATTATAAGCTGGGTGGAAAACTGACATGTAGAAGGAATAACTCTCCCTGGGATGATGGGCCGGTTCAGAGTGAGCTTCTTAGAGGAAGCTGCATTCTAAGCAGGCAGCCCGCACAGCCATCCTGGCTCTTTGAAATTGAATAGGTGACAATCCAATTACAGCATGTATCTGATCATTTCATACATTGTGGAAACACATTGAGATCAAAAGACCCTTCATTTCACAGGCATGAAACATTCCCTTCCACACTTGGCCTGCTCCAGATGGGACCTTAGCACATAAATAAGACAACACCATCTAGAAAAATAACTCTGTTCATTAAGAGCTAAGGTATCCACTGGTAAATGGCTTATGCCATCAAAACAGTATACCAGGGAATAAGGCAATCGGATGCAAAATGACAAAAATCTCTTCTAAAGAGGCCTAACTGCATTGCAAACTCAAATAGCAAATATGCATTGAAGGCCTGGATAATTGGTCCTTTATCTTCTCCTTATAAAAACAAAGGTTTATTTGCCCTTTAAATGGTCCAATAAAATTAAATTGGCACCCTGTAGTGTGTGCTGAATACATAATCAGAAATAGGAAGCAATAAAAAAAAAAAGAGTGAGAAAGCAACTGCACAGAAAACCAAAAGTTGGAACACTTAGAGAAAAACAATGTAGGAATGGAACATTGTTTGCACTAAGACCTTCTTGTTCCATAGAGAATCCCAGAGCAGCCACTTGTGAAAGCTAGACATTCTCAATTGTATCCACGATACCTGCGAGGCAAAAAGCTGCCTGGGTTTGAAGCACCCACAAAAAAAGAAAAAAGGGACAGAGACAAGGCAGGGCTAGAAAAGAAGTGACTGTCTAAGAAGGAGAAATTTATAACATGTTAAAAGTAAATGAAGTGTTCATAAGACAGGACTGCTTCCTTGTATTCAGAATGTCTTTTAAAGGATATTCCCTGTAATCCTTCCAAAGCTGCTTGTGTTAAGATCTTGAGAGAAAAGCACAACGAAAAGCCTCCTAGTACGTAAGTCTGCAGCAATCCAACCTCCAGCGAAGCAAACGGGGCTTGCTAACTGATGAACAGAAAACACAGGAAATAATAGTCACCAGCATAAACTGTTTACTTTCTGATTTCTAATTTTGATGGCCAGCCACGTAAAGATTTATTTAATGAATGACAACATGGTGACAATACACTTGGGTATTAACAGGATGGATGGGAGAGATGAGGAATTGTGTCATTGTTCAATTACTTCATTTTTGGCATCAAATATATTCATTCATATATTCAGAGACAGAATCATGCCTGGAGGAATTGACTTGGAAATTGCAGAAGGCTTTCCAGAACTTGATTTTGTACAGTGGCTGAGGCGGTCAGGTAAATAAGGAAAGGGAGATGACAGAGCTGAGTCTCAGAGAATGCTTCCTTTAAAATGTGTTTGCTACAGCTTCATGGTGAATGGAGAGAGATCTAGAAGTCATCTCACTACTTCCACACTTGGAATACAGAGGAGTTCTCCTGAATATATTAAGCTCGTGTGCTTCTTGACAGACAGTTTCTCCAAATTTTATAGGGGCCTTTACTAGCATTTCATAGGGCCCAAGGATTCTTTCATAGCTAAAGTTTTATTTTCTCTATAACTTTCCAAGACAGCCACCGAAGGACTCTGCCCTTAGAGTGCCAGCCTCAAATGCCATTATTGCTGCCTGGCTGACACTTCCATTCAGTACCCACCATGTCACTCTGGAGCTGTAACTCCTTCCTAGAGATAGATGAGAAGGAGCTTTGGGCCAAAATGGAAGCCTCAAGGATAAAGATGACAGCATTGTTCCACTGTAAGCACTAAGCACTATAAGAACATGGATTTTTAAAATCAACTTTTCATATGAAAGCCCAACAGACAACTAGACCCAAATGGTGTAGAGATCCAAAAACCACAAATCAATAAAAGAAAAATACTCATAATTGCCTAATTGCTGGCACAGAACTTTGAACCCTCCCCTTGAAAGGGTGTCTTCCATATGACTTCTAGAGCATTTAACTAAGTACAACTATAATTACTACTATTCATATAATAATGGGTTTCCCATAAGATCTTCATATTTTATATTCATTATGGGTAATACACAAAACATCTCTTGAGGCTATATGAATGAACAGTGTCCTTGTCAGCAAGCTTCGAGAAGCTGGATCTCAGAGAAAGGTAAAATGAAGGTCACAGATTGAGTCAGCAATGACTTAGGAAATAGAACTGGAGAACAGTGCTTCTCAGTACCAATTTATGTCATCAGCTCTTTAAATGCCTAAAGTATGAAGCCAAGTTTTCAAAGCCTGGCTCAAAAATGAACAGAACCCATTTCTTCATTCTCCAAAGACTTCTTGATCATCAATAGAAGTGTAATGTTCACATACATGAAGCAAGCAAGCCTCAGCTAGGTTCAGGCATGTGACTATCAAACATGGGCATGGGGACAAGGGCTTCTATCACTCAGAGAAAGCATGGATCTCTTAGAAGCTGAGGGAGCTGCCCATCACTTAACAGAGAAGATGTTTCAGCTGGGTTTCTGAAGATGAGAAAAAGTGACAATGGCGGAAACCTGTGAAATGCCATTTCATGATTACCATGCAGCATGAGCAGATGGAGAATACATATAAAGAACAGCTGGACCTGAAACCACATGAGGAAGAACTTTGGGAGATAAATTTCGATAGCCCCTAAGTTTCAGTAATGGGGAGTTATGTAATACAAATCAAACACATACTACTTTCTCAATACTTGTTACATGGCTATTGCATGGAGCTTCTTGCTTCATTCTTAGCATGAATTTTAAGATGAAATGTTTTTGCATGATATATAATAATAAGCAATAATATGGAACATAGGGCCCAGGTTCAGAGTCCCAATATCTAAAAATGAGATCTAGTGTGCTCAGATGTCTGCCTTAAATGTTCTTAGACAATCTCTGGGGACTACCCTGAATATTTTTTTTAATGACTGAATATGCAGCTTCTCTTAGGAAATGCCATTGTTATCTGAAAATCTGAAACTTTTATTTTTCACAGAAAATTTCAAAGGAATTTCAGAGTTCTGATTCTCCTTCATCTTAAAGCAAATTGATAATTCTGACATGTGTGCTATCAGTGAATATATTTACAGGTTCATACATGACTGGGCAGCGAAGCAGTAGAGGGGCTACTGCTTTTGTCTGCAGAAGAAAGTACATGCTACAAATTTCATGCGCTTACTTAGGGCTAGCTATTTCTAGCTATTTTTAGTCAGATTCTTCCCCATAGAGTACGTTAGGTGCTTCAGACGATATACACTTCCTTTAAAGCCACTGAAGGAGCAGCTGCAGGGTCCGTGAAAGGAGATTCAGATGTTCTGTATTGCAGCAGGAGGTTAGAGTGGAATCCATTTAAATGATGTTCTGCACCAGTGGTTTCTCTTCTCGCTTCACAAATGGATTGAGTTCTAAAACAAGATGTATAACTTGGCAAACACACATGTGGCCCGAGTCCCAAAGATACTCGTTAAAGCCATATAGGTAGGCTAGAACTGAAGGATAGTGCAGCAAAGAACCTAACCCTATTGCATACAAATGTGGGAAAATGTGTTCACCTTCTTAACTCCACACTTCCCTAATCATCTCTAACTGAGCCAGAAGAAAGAGAAAGGCCTTTAGCTCTCATCATAGGGTACCAATTTGATGAGATTCCAAGGCTGTGAGGAGGGACACATTCAGATGGTGCTCATAGGGTCTAAAGAAGAGAGAGGAACTGAGAGAACAGGAAAAGGAATAAGATGTCACCTCTCCCAGGCCATAACCAGTGGAGATATAAATCCCATGGAGGAAAGTAGTGTTTAGCTTGGTACAGAGTGTGGTGAGACAATGGTGCGAGGAGATAAAGAAATGCATTTAACAGATGTGTTCGATAACCAGCACTTCAGTTTCAGAAAACAGTATTTACTTTTGCCATATAGATAGTCTTTAGCATTTTTCGTTCTACTTCATTTATTTTTTAAATGTTAGGTCATGACTCACTATAATGATTTCATAAGCCACTAATGGGTTGTATCCTGCAGTTTGCAAAAACATTACTGTAGGGAAAGGGAAAGAGAATTAGTTTTCATTCGTTGTTGCTATTTTCCCTGAACTATCCAAATTTGGCCTGAAACAAACCAAAAGTATGGATGATGAATGCAATACACACATGCATGTGTATGCATGTGCATGCATGCACAGAGAGGGGGGGAGGGAGGGAGGGAGGAAGAGGGAGAGGGAGAGAGAGAGAGAGAGAGAGAGAGAGAGAGAGAGAGAGAGAGAGAGAGAGAGGCAGAGACAGAGAAACAGAGAAAGAGAAAGAGAGACAGAGGGAGATTAAGATAAACACAGAGAAGAAAAAGATGAAGAGTAAGTGTAAGGTGGGGGTCATGGGTATAAGGTCCATGCAGGAGGTCTTTTCAAGGGGAATTTATGTAAATGTCTATTCCCAGCATGTATGACTACTTGAAACTGCTCAATAAACATGTAGTTTACAAAGTCTGCTGCATGATCGTGCTTAAGGCACATAGGCTACTTGAATTGACATATCTGATCTAAACATGAAGAAGATCAGAACCTACCTTGGTGGATGGCAGTGGTTACTGCTAGCTGCTTTACCCTTCTCCTTTGTCTCTGCTACAATAGCATCCAGCATTATTTTCTCAGGCAAAATGCTCCTTTATTGAGAAATCCCTAAGCAGAGAGACATTCTTCTAGGAGGCAACCTTCAGCCTCAGATATTTTCTGATTCCCCTATGTGAACTATGTTCTATTTATTCTCTTAATGTCTGGTTTCAGTCAGAAGTTGGCTGCAAGCCAATCATACTGAAGAAGCCATATGTAATTCGGATGTATATGTTCATCTCCCACCCCACATTTACAGCCTTATGGAGGCCTTCACCATCTTAGCTCCCAAAAATGGTATTTTCAAACTTATAGTAGTTGGTAGAGAAGACAATCAAAGGCAGAAAGTATTTTCCATGGACACTCATGATAGACTACAAGTTAGTAACTGCCTACATATTGGCAGCTGCCATTCATCCTTAGAAACTATCCCTGTCATCAACAAAGAAGAATATGAAAGCAGCCAGGACAATGCCTAAAACAGAGTACTGATTATATACCGAGTAAATTAGCATCTAAACACTGATATGAGTAGGGTTAGGGGAGAACTTTAATAGGACCTGTTGTTAGTCTAGTACTATCTGTGATGATGAAAATGTTTCATTCCCCACTCCACTCTTAACCACCTGCAGTTATGGAACACATGGAATGTGTCTAATGTGACCAACAAAGAAAATCTGACTGTATTTAGTTTAAACTCAC
>NC_045030.1:46086475-46087565 GCF_008632895.1 Mastomys coucha
CGAGTGTGATGTGAGATGGACCACAGAATGCTTATAGAGGTGAAGGAGTAACTTTCTGCAGTCAGTTCTCTCTCTTTCACCTTCACATTGGTTCCAGGGATTACCCTCAGACCTTCAGGCTGTGTATCCAGGCACAGGCTTGTATAGTGAGTGCCTTTACCTGATGAGCCAGCTTTCCCACACTAAATTTTTGAGACAAGGTTTCACTCTGTAGCCCAAGCTAGCCTGGAACCCACAATCTATACCAGACTAACCTTGAAATCTCATTGACTCTCTTACATAAGCCTCTTGTGTTCAAAGACTACAGGCTTGTGCCCCTATGACACCTAGACAATTATATTCATTTAGCCTTAAGTAGTAACATATGATGAGTGGCTACCAGATTGGACAAAACACATCTAGTCACTAGTCATAAGAAACACATTTTGAGTAACAGCTACTCTTTCGTTGGTAGCATTTTACAAAAGCTAGAGCTTTTTCTAACTGAGCTCCAAGAGCTGAAATGCCTGTCTTCCAAAGAACGTCTTTCTCCTGTTAGCCAAAAGGCTAGAGAGGATATACGACAGCCAATTTTAGAGGACTTAGTTCTCAGATTAAACCTAATGAAAATAGTTTTCAAGCAGATAGCAGCAGGCCCTGGAAAGACTGCTGAGGCTTCTGCTGAGTGTAAGCCCTACAGCAACAAATACCTCTGCCTAGACTTCTGAGGTACACAATTCTGCACAGATCCCGATTCTCAAGGTAGTGAGAAGGAGCCTGTAGTCTACTGAACAACCTCCTGTTCATATCAATGCAAGCAATCATAGTTACATTCAGTGGGCCATGAACAAAAAAGAAACATGAAAGTTGCAGGGGCTCATCTTCTTAGGAAGAAGAAGGGTTTCAAACAAAAAAGAAGGGGGTGAGAGTATAATGGGAATGCAAATTACTGAGACACATTACAAGTATTTAAGAAATTGCTAACAAGCTGGGCAGTGGTGGTGCACATGCCTTTAATCCCAGCACTTGGGAGGCACAGGCAGGCAGATTTCTGAATTTGAGGCCAGCCTGGTCTACACAGTCAGTTCCAGGACAGCCGGGGTTACACAAA
>NC_045030.1:46087770-46089578 GCF_008632895.1 Mastomys coucha
AGACTGAAAATCTCAGGAATCTAATTAAAGTGATCAAAAGTGCATTTAATGTAAACTCACTCTTTTATATACATGGAAATTATTTGGGGTTTGTTTTGTTTGTTTGTTTCCTTGCTTCAGGGTGTTGGACTACTTTTAAATGATGGAGATTGTATAGAATTCTATTGAAATAATAGTGTGAATGGGTTTTTTGTAACCACCAAGCCTGGGTATTGTGAAAAGCGTAATGCCTTTTCGGGAGTAATGTTCCATCAGGGCTACATTTGCTAAATATTACAAGGCTACTAACTTTATCCAAAAAAAGGTCTTCTGGAAACCAGAAATGTTGAGGACTGTGGATTTTAAGAGCTGGTCATATAGCAGTAATTTTACCTACAAAATAAACATATGATTTGATTCCTAACAATAAAGTGTAATGAGTCAACTTTTGATCTTAGGCTATGGCACAGTGTGGAAATTTATAGAAAGAAGAGGTTTCCCTTAATTTTTTCACCAAAAGGCATGTCTCTGTCTTAATATCTCCTTTCCTCTCAGTATTCTCTTTTTTCCACTTCCTCTGCATAAAACTCCATGAAAAACAGTAAAGATACACGGTCACAGATGGTAAGAAATTAATTCCATCTCCATACCTAGGAACAGGTTGAAAGAGTCACAGTCAGTTTTAATCATTCATACTACTTAAACTGCAAGTGTTGGAAGAATGCATTTGCAGAACTAAGGAGCTTTAGCCAGTTTATTTATCAACTAACCTTTCACAACCTGGAAAGTGTTGCGTTGAAGAAAGAAGTAGCTTTTGGAATAAAATGGCCCTTAATTCTGTCATCTTCAGCATTTTGTCAGTAACTTAAATAACACTACCCAAAACCATCTTATCAAATTTGCAGAGCAAAACTCATTTTGTTTATTAATCAAATCAGATTTTTAAATTACCCCAAGAAAGTGGCTCACAACCATGAGGATATTTTAAAGACCATGAGGATATTTAGAGAGGATATTTTAAGGATATTTTAAAGTAGAAGTATTTTAAGGACAAAAAGAAAAATATAGATACCATATATTCATATTTGTGGGTTACCAGCCATGACAGAAATCCTTTATATGTATGTAAGTATAAAAGACCATGGAGGCCAGAAGAGGACATTAGAGTCCCTAGAGTTGGAGTTACAGGTGGTTGCAAACTGCCCATTTGGTGCTAGGAACCTAACTGGGATCCTTTGCAAAAGCAGTATGTATTCACAACCACTGAACCATAACAATCCCCCCAGAAATTCTTATTAATGCATATGGATTATACAGTCAAGACCTCAAAGTAGGAGTGTATTCTATAGAACTACATTGTGGTCTTGTCAAAAACATATCATTAGCATTCTAGGTGGCACTGACAAATATGCCTTGTGTATACCAAAGTGAAGGTAAAACATCACTTCATTTATTTGCTCATTTGTTTTTTGATGGGTTCAACCTCAATGGCAATGGTACTACATCCTGGCCACAAACATAAGGTTTTGACAAACTGGAACATATTCAGAGAAGGATACTTAGAGTGATGATGTGCCTGGACCTAGACCCATGTTACATAACAAAAGAACAGCTAGTACGTGGGGTAGTTAGCTTGAAGAAAAGGAGTTCTACTCATATCTATAGATATCTGGTGGTCTATTATTAGAATATGAAGTAAATACTTGAACTTTGGCCCCTGTTTCAACAGATGGTGAAAGTTACAAGGAGGTAGATTTATGCTCAATAAGATGAGGATATTTCTTTCTTTTTTTTTTACATTTCTTTTTTTTTCTTTTTCTTTTTTTTAT
>NC_045030.1:46090304-46116906 GCF_008632895.1 Mastomys coucha
GTGGAGAAAGAGGAACATTACTTCATTGCTGGTGGGATTGCAAACTGGTAAAACCACTCTGGAAATCAATTTGGCAGTTCCTCCGCAAATTGGACATAGTTCTACAAGATGAGGATATTTCTAATAGAATCATTTAAAAGTAGAATCCCAAATGCTATATTATATGACAGGGTGAGTTTATAATAATAAGCAATACTTAAGAGAATATGGTATGTACAGAAGTTCAAGGTCTACCTGGATAGCATAAGTACAGAAAAATTCTGTCTCAAAGACTGTGTGTGAAAGAATTCAAACAGAATGGGTAGTAGACATGTGAACTCCTACCTGGTAGTTGGGCTAAGTATTTTATTTATGTAATTTCTAAATTGTGAAAATTTCAAGCCTATAGACAATGACCTAACAAACAACTATGGATTAACTTTTAAGAATTGCTTTTATTTGGAAGCCTGCCTTACTGTCTCTCCAAAAGTATGAGCTACCAAATGAAAGAATACTTTTCGAATCATTTATAGCATGTTACCAAGCTTGAAGCTCTTATATGTCTATGACAACTTCTAGGGTTTATTCTAAGGCACTACGAGTGCATCCCTTTTCCATCTAGCTATAGAAATTATTTCATTTACTATGAATGTATCACTGGCTCAATTGGCTTTTCAATTAAGAGTCTTGATAGTTCCCATTTTAAATGAGTTTCGAGTCAAGATGTACCCTTACTATGTTTGAGGATTGACAGTGACATGTGCTAGGTGGCAGAGACCAAAGCTGAAAAGAATGAAAGTCTGTTGAATTATTCGTAAAGTGGATGATAATTCCTGGGACACTTGGTACCAATACGGCTTACTCACTGACATTCAGTAAGCAGCCTTGGTCATTTTTCTAAAGGAATTTCAGCTACTTTCATTTATTCTCTTCACACCCTAATGAAGAAGGCAGGACAGATGTTACAAATAACAGATCTGGAAGTTCAATGAGGTAACTGGTCCAATGAGGCTCAACCAAGGTATTTGGGGTAGTCATAATAACAATGTTTGTCACACAGTAGGAATTAAAATGTTATTAGATGAATGACTAAATTGATGAATAGACAAACAAAATTTAAACCCATATCTTACTACTGAGCTCCAAAAGTTTAACCATATTATCTTAACATAAAAAGGCTGATCCATTTCAATACATTCCTGGACATTTCTGACATTGTTAAAGAAAGGTAGTTTACTCTTAAAGGTACAAAATGATTTTTCCAAAATACAGGCATTTGTATGTTAGCACTGTATTTATAAGCCATTATAGTCAAGTAGGATCAAATGTTGATAATGAGTGTTTTCTTTGTTGGCGTTTAGATACATGCCATGTAATTGCAGAAATAACTAGTTAGACTGTCAGAAGGCAGTGCACTCCTGAGAGTAGAACAAAATGTTCAAAGGAATTAACCCCAAGACAGTAATTAAACCTTAGAATCATCAGCTGGAGAATGGAGCTGACACCTTGTTCTGACTCGAAACTACAAATACCCACTGTGGTTTTGGAACTCCAAGACCAAAGGCGGTCAAGCTGGTGGGGACTGATCTGTATAAACCCAGGGATGCTATAAGATAACTCCCACTCCTTATGAGCTCTACCTTATCTATCTTCTATCTGCTTCCCCTTCTCTTCCATCCCCAGATTAAATATAGACAATAAAAATGCAAGGCCAGAAATGTAAGTATTCATTTGGTAGGCTTTGAAATATCCAAAATAAATACTTTTGCTACGTTTTTACCATACAATGACTCTTTTGAGATTTTATAGACATCTATGTATTGTCATTAGGTTACAGTCTTTTTTTCTTTCTATTTAGGATGGAAGTCATCAGCTAAATTTACGGTTTTCAGGATGTAGGACAGATAGAAGCCTTTTGCATATGGAAAGCAGATTTTGAGGCATTTTGGGTTATCATCACTGTGCTGAAATGGTACTCATGGAACCCAATGGATAAAGTCCAAAGATGCTACTAAACATCTGATTAGTGCATAAGACAACTTGCACAATGAGATTCCAAACAAAACGTAAATAGTGTCAAGGCTGAGCAAATTTGTGATGAGTCATTTGCAAAGTTGCAGTCAATGGACCATTAACAACTCATACACAGGAATAGTTCTCACAGAAATGGATATTGAGATGCTTATATTTTGACTAATCAACCCAACTGAAAAAGGAGAAGAGGAATCTGAAAAAGGAAAAAGTACTGCAAGCCTGTGCCCAGTTAAAGGACTCTTGTCGTACTATAAGAAAGACTGAGAACATGAACTGAAGGTGAATAGATGATAAATATACTTTATATATACAGTGGTTATATATGCAGTAGTTCTCAACCTGTGAGTCTCGATCGGCCCCTTTCTAAGACAATTAGAAAACACACATTGCAATTCCTAACAGTCACAAAATTACAGTTATGAAGTAGTAATGAAAATAATCTTATGATTAAGTGTCACCACAACACGAGGAACTGTATCAAAGGGTCTCAAAATTAGGAAGGGTGAGAACCACTGCTTTAGAACCTGAATAGATAGAGTATTACAAAACAGTAGAAGAAAGGAGGAGGAGAGAAAGTAAAGGCAAATATGCCCTCTTGGGCTCTGTCTTGAGTGACTGGGTGAGGAGTATCATATTAGAAGAAACATGGAGAAGAGGAGCAGAGTAATAGGTTAGGAATGCAAATAAAAAACCAATATACTCAGTCTGTGATGTCTTGGGGGCTGTTTAATGGGGAGTTGGAAATGCACATCTGGAGCTCCTAAGTATCTACTTAAAATTCATCCACATGGAAGTAAAAAGAGGTGAAATGAGCTGCCTAGCACACAGCAGGACCTTTGGAAATATCTGTTGAAAGGACATTATGTTCTGTGTAAGAAGCGGGTCAGCGACAATGTCTTTGAAAACATCTTCATTGAACTGTTGGGATAAGAGGAAACTAAGGAGGAGTGACGGAGGTCAGATGAAGAAAATTTCTTTTTAATTTATTTGATGTATGCAGATGTCTGGTCTGCATGAATGTCTATGTACCAAATGCATTCTTGATGCCCACAGAGGTCAGAAAAGGGCATCAGACCACCTGAGACTGGAGTTACAGGCAGTCATGAGCTGCCATGTGGGTGCTGGAAATCAAACCCAGGTCCTGTGGAAGAGCAGTCAGTGCTCTTAACCACTGAGCTATTTGGAGAGGTCACAAGTGGCCAGACGTTAATGCTATGGAAATACAAAGGAGAATTTTAAGAGGCAGAACTTTGTCAACAATATCAAATGGTGTTCAATAGTCAATATTCATGATAACCATCAATAAAGCTGAATGCTTCAGTAGATATATGGGAGCAGAATATAGGAGAGGTTGCTGAAACTGAGGATAACAAGGTTTCCATCATCACATCAATAGGCAGAATGAGAGAGGAGTTAGAAAAATAGTTTATGTTGGTATTAGGGATTTGGGGTAATTGGAATCTTTCAGGGAATGGTCACCCTGACAGGACAAAGACAGTTTGTAGGTTAAAGACACACATTTGCACATCATAAACATTATGCCTTTTCTCAGTGTATTTCTTCATTATTTGAGTATCAGGTAAAAAAATAAATCATTGAGGGCTTGTAGAATTGAAGTTATATGTATTGTGTGGCACTTGACAGACCGAAAAAGTAAAAGTAGGCTCAATATGAGGTATTGCCCAGGTAAAACAGTGAGCTCCCTTCATACTGAGAGGATCGATCCAGAGTTACCAACCTAATTTCGCTGTTTAGCATATTAGTTTAATATTTGCTACCAAAAATCATTACATCCAATTCACAGTTCTAAAACAACATATGTTTATTATTGTCCAGGTCTGGAGGTTAGAAGTCTAATATAGGTCTTGTCATATTAAAATTGAGGTGTTAGCAGGACTGCATTGTGATCCAGGTGCCGTGAAAAGGAACTCATTAGAATATCTTCTCTGATGTTTAGAGGGCCCTCACATTCCTTGGACCATGAACTCTTTCTGATCCCAAAACTAGCAATGGACAGTTAAATCTTTCTCATATCACTCTAGCATGTACCCTCTGTGCCTCTGTCTTCCATGACAAATTTCATCAGGCCATACAGATGATCCAGGACAACCCCACTATTTTAACATCAGGGATTAATAACCTAATTCCATCTACAGCTTTAATTTCCCTCTAACATTTGATCTCCCTTGCAAATTTGTAGGATTAAGATATGGGCATATTTGGAGAGGGTACAAGTTTGCCTACCACATTGGAGATAAAGGTATGATTATGGGTAGAGATATAATCTTCTCTGTGGTACACATTGTTATAATTATCAATACTACCTTTTCAGAAGAAATATGACTAAATACATATGTAATGCTAAGGAGGCATAAATAATATGGAGAACAGTATACCCTGCCCAAGAAAGCACTTGGAGTATCCATCTCCTACTCACCTTCAATGTATGTTCTCCTCATATACTAGGGAAATTGTCTGTTACCTGGACCACTGTGGTTTTATCATAATCTACTTAATATTATTATTAAACTATTCTTTTTCCATTTTGTTCCAGCTGATGAAGTAAAGTATAGGCATCTTAATTCCTGTTTATGTAAGGATCTGCCCTGCTTGTGAGATGCCAATGGACCAATGAACAAAATGTTGCAAATGAGTATGTCTCTGCACACATTTCACCAGACTATAAATCTACTGTGGACTAATGGAACAGTTTTAGAAATCACTAGTCTATATGATCTCAAGTCTCTCCCAATGCTATGCTTCATTGATCAGCTGGAATTCAATATACTCTGGTATTACATAAAGAAGCTTCTCAGGATCCATCTGGATCAGTTCCTTCATAGCTATATTGTTCTGCTTCATGCTTGCTTCTTATGTTAAATCAGCAAGAGACTTCAGTTTCCTTTTTTCTTCTTAATTCAAAGGAGTATGAAAAGTGTTCTGTAAATGATCCACAATATTATTATTTGGATCTTTGGAATAATTGAGTTGTTTGACACCTTTAATTATGCTTTTTGGACTACGGGTGGCGTAATTAGATGCTATGCTGTACATTAACAGTACCTGTCCCAAGCTTTCAGATTTGGGGGACTATAAATAAAAGTGTGACAGCTGGGTCCAGCTTTGCTTGTCACTCACCACTGAAGGGAGCACAGCTGGAGAACTACAACATAGTTCCTAGGAAAATAGGATGCAGTCAGAAACAACAACCTCAATGAGAAGAATTTCTTTTTCTACTAGGAGAGAGGTGGAGACAGGTATTCCTAAGAGAAAGACAACCAAGCTATTTCATATCGTAAACGTTCAGAGGCCAAGAGATAATATTTTTGGGAGAGTTAGAGGCAGAGGACAATAGCTCATTCTTGAGCCAAATTACCAGGATTCCTTTTGTAATCTATGATTACCCAGAAATGAGAATGTGAAAAGCAGAGAAGAAATGGATCAGACAGGCAAAAGAGAAGACAAGCTGTGCTACCTAGAGATGCAGTGTGAGACTGAGGGCAACAGCAGCTGGGAAGGGTATAAAATAATGTGAAGGCGTTAAAGCAAAGCATACCAAGGGAATAAAATCTGACTATTTGAAATTGACATATTCATATTTTATTTATTTATATCACCTATTGAATTTTCCTGTCAATGATATATAAGATTTAAGAGGACAGTTTCTCCTACCTCTTAGAGGTAGGTATTTAGCATATAGTAAAAGCTCAATAAACATTTTTTGAGTAAATAAAGAGTTAGATCTCTCTATACTTCCACACTAGACACCTCCCATAAATTAGCCCAGTTTAATTTTCACAACAGTGCTGACATAGGCACTATTACTATCTTGATTCTATAAAAAGGAAACAAGCTCAGAGGCACAGAACTAAGTAGCGAGTAACTTACTTAGCAAGTGATAGATGTCAGCATCTAGGCTTCTATTGCTACTTTCCCCATTGCTGGGAATAAACTTCTAGCAAAAACAATTTAAGGGGAGTTTGTTTTGACTCACAGTCCAAGAGTACATCCATCATGGTGGGGAATTCATAGGGGCCAGGAGCATGAGGTGGCTGATCATATTATATTCATAGTCATGTAAAAGAGAGACAGATGTTGGTGCTCTTTTTACTTTCTCCTTTTTATTCAGATTCAGTCCAGGAAAGCAACCCAGGAAATGGTGCCACCAATAGTTAGGGTGGCTCTTTCCATCTTAATAGTCTAACTTCTGAACCTGTGTATATTACAATGGTCCTACCCAAGGCTCACAGACATTAACTAATCTACATTAAATCATGCAGCCAAGAACTGGAACAAAAATCTGCCTGCCTTAAAAGAATGACTTTAGAACATTTAGAACATTGCCAAGATACAAATAATTCTCCCATCAGTGTTTTAACCAAGAATAGCCTTCTAAAATGTAAAAAAAAAAAGGGGGGGACGGGGGGCATGCCACTGGCTCTTGTTGTTTCTGGGTGTTAGAAGGGGCTAAAGAAGGTAGCTGAGATCTGTCTATGTGTCTTTGGATGAGAATTAAAAATTGAAGGTATGTTACTTTCACACTAGGCAAATCCTAATCAACACTGCCCTAGATAGCTCCAGAAGAGGGATATTGAAGAAATTCTGAGAAAGCATTCCTAAGAGCCTAATTCATAAGGCATTGTTTAATCTTGTACAGATACTTTTTTATATTGCAGTTTCTTCATGATAGGTAGTGTCCAATCAGTAGAAATCTGTTCAATCACATGAGCTCAAACTTTCTCTTTTATATATTTATCTTTCTATATAGATATTAGACTTTTGTACATAAAATTTCATTTCTAGCAGGACTGGTGATATACGCTTTTAAGGCCAGTGCTTGAGAAACAGAGACAGACATATCTATGATAACTTGAGGCTAGGCTGGTCCACACAGCAAATCCCTGGACAGTCATGGATACATGCTGAGACTCTAATCCTTAAAATTTTCATTTCAATGGATTCCAACACCAAATGTTTTGAAAGGCAACAAATAAGGAAAACCTCAATAGGTTCCTTACAGCTCACTCTAAGAATGTAAAAGCATACTTTCAGTTCAGTTAAACTTTTGAAAAATTTATACAAGAGAATTTGTATCACTTCCACCCTCTCTCTCCCCCCTTCCAACTTCTTTCAGTTTTATGACCTCTTCCTTTTAATATTGATGTTATATATTGTATATAAATTATACTAATATTAATGTTATTATGTGTACACATATACATTTTGTGTGTGTGTGTGTAAAACAGATTATTCTATTAGAAAGTTCAATGTTATATTCAACTGCATTCTCTACAACCAAGGATGATTGTAAGAATCTGCTCTGAAAGGCCCTGCTAATGTGCCCTATCTCCCAGCTTCTTTCAAAGCTACTAAACTTGTTCTCTTGTGCCAGCTCTCCTCACCAACTGTCTGGTCTCTGGGCCTTCTGTTCATGCTACCTACACTTATTGTTGTGGATGGAACAAAGAAAACCCTCTACAAGTGTCAGTATTTGCTGGGTCTTTGCTTTATATGAAGATAGGAGAACATGGAATGATATTCTCTTAACATGTGTTGTTATCCACCATCATGTGTGTGCCTTTTGGACTTGGGGAAAGGTTGTCCCAACATGTGAAATAGTAGAGAAACATACAACTAAAAATTTATTTGTCATGTTACAGTTCTTTGACTGAGTGATGCATCTCTGGGTCTTTATTGTAATCTAAATAAATAAGCAAATTTAATGAAGTATAAAAGCTCCATAAATGACTTCCAAGTCTCAAAATAATAGATAAAAGAACACAACACTTCTTTTTCTATTAGACAGCATCTCATCACTATAATTTCTTTTCACTTATTTGACAAAAACAAATTAGTCAGAATGGAGTTCTCCATGCTGAAAACATGTTGCATCTCTTCAAAGCCTGTTTTATGCAGGGCACCTGGGTCTTCTTATTGTGATTACTAGTTGGGACAGAGCTGAGAACTATTGGTTATCCTCGGAATCATTTTAGTTGAAGGACCATGATCTCTTGTTCAAGCTTTCTAGTTCCATGACCATTAATAGAGACAGATTCTTTCTTGAATTTTAAGTAAAATAAGGATGCTCAGTTGAATTTGAATTTCAGATAAACTACAAATAAGTTTTACTGTATGAATTTGAAACATGCATATGTTAAAGCTGATTTATATTCTGTATGAAATACAAATTTAATTGGATATGTATCTTTATTTGCTAAAAATGAAAACTATCTCATACAAGCAGATATTTATTAATGACACTGTTGGAGTTGGGCTGCAAGGACTATAAGTTTTAGAGTGTTCATGTCACTACTTACTAACTGAAACATTTTTGGTGTCAAATTAGCAATTAAATAGTAAAGATATCAATGGACTTCATGGGATCCATGGAGAAACTAATGACATAATAGTTTATACTACTTAACACCATGCCTAACTAAATACTATTTATCACTACTATTGATTCTTGTTATTTTAACTAACTTTTATTTCATTTACTTTAACTTTTGCTGTTGTCTGTTTTTCATCATTATTGTTCAGTATTTGACCTGATATCACAAGTTCTCCATTTACGTGATTAAACTTAGAATGGATTTTTCCTTCGTATTTCCTTTCATGCTAACCAAAGTTTTTTTTGTCTGATTGTTTGTTTCTAAGTACTCCCTGTGACTTTCATCTTTCATCAACTAGACGCCATTCTTTAATTAATGAAAAAAGCTTTCCTGTCTATATGTTTTAAGGCCACTTTTAATTCTTGAAATCAAAGGTTGTGGCCTTTTATGCTGGAGATGGTGCTGGAGATGGTAAAGTAAATGATAATCTTTGAAATGCCTCCCTCAAGCTAATGGCTGATTAGGTTACTCAGTGAATAGCCCTAATCAACATAGATTTAAATAGCACATATGGAAAGCAAGCTATCAGAGCTATCAAGAACTCACTTTCTCATAATGTAATGACAAAATGAATTAGATTGATCTCTACTGGCCTTCCTCTTACTTCTCATGTTTTCTTTCCTCATGTTGTGTAGTGACTTTACTGTTTGTCCTCTTAGGGGAGGATCCTAGGTTCTAGAATTCTCTTCTCTAACCCACTCATTCCCATCACCATGTATCCTTCTGCCTCCCTACTCATCACAACAACTAATTGGACACATTCATTTGTCTTAACATGACAATGGCTTTAAAGACTCCACTTTCATCCCTCTCCCAAGCTGCAGACTTTTATTTTAATGCCATAAAACTAAAGAAATGAGCCTAACACTGGAATCTATGGTTTCATAGCAGATATGGGAGACCATGCAGGACCTCTTAAATCACATTGCATTATGCCCATTAATGTCTGCTTCGCATGAATGGAAGGAGGCACTGGTGCAGATAATCGAAAGATCATTTCCACTTGGTTTGGGAATGCACCACACAGTGTTGTTGTAGCTGATTTGCTTTGCTAATTATGTTCTACTGAAGCTAATATTGAAATTGGTTCACATTTTTTAAGCTCCTCTGGGCCAGAAGAGAGATGAGGCAGCAGCATGGCCCACTTTGAAATGAAGGAAAACTGACAATAATGAGGGATCCATGAAATGTCTCTATGTAGGCTAATGAGTCCACTAGATAAATGGAATAGGATCAAAGTAGAACTTGGCCAATTACACCTGGGCACTGGAAGTAACCAACTGCCTCCTGTGGTTCAATGGCCACTGAAAAGGTCAGGCATTCCCATAGCCTGTCGACAATCTGAAATCCTCTAAATTAGCAGTCTATATGAAGAGTCTTTGTGATAATACAACTGTGATCGTAGCACTCTTTGACATCGCAAGAACAACACATTTCCAGGTTGGTCCATTAGCAGTTAGTCTGACTCAATCTGCATCCAGTACAATTGAGTTAGGAAGAAAAGAACTGAAGGTGTGGCCACACTAAGGGGTCACTGGGTAAACATTGTGGGAAGATGAGAGCCTGAAGTGCCTTAGAGGTGAGCAGGAACACTTGAACAAGACCCCTGTTACCTCATCCCTTCCTCAGTTTCTTGACCTCTGTAAACACAGATATTATGTAACTAATGCCAATGAAGATTTTCCTTCTTAATTATTTTCCTGCTGGGCAACTAGACTATGGTAGGATTCTATATATTTTTCTAGAGTCTTGACTTCTTGTTTCTTTGTTGTTCTTGTTTGTTTGCTTGATTGCTTGTTTGCTTGCTTGCTTTTTGACATGGCTAATTCAGAGATTAATTATGCATTGGCTTTCTAACCTTACAAGCTGCCGCAGGGGACAACTGACCTATTGAAATGTGTTCCTCTCTTTCTCATTGCAGTCTGCTCCCAGTTCTCCAGAGGGGTGTATGCTATCTTTGGATTCTATGACCAGATGTCAATGAACACCCTGACCTCCTTCTGTGGGGCCCTGCACACATCTTTTGTCACACCTAGCTTTCCCACTGATGCAGATGTGCAGTTTGTCATCCAGATGCGCCCAGCTTTAAAGGGTGCCATTCTGAGTCTTCTCGGTTACTACAAGTGGGAGAAGTTTGTGTACCTCTATGACACAGAACGAGGTAAGAAGAAACATCTATTTATCTGTGTGGGTATTCACGTGATGATGATTTTCATACTTTGCCACACCTGCATCCATTTCTTCTAATAGATAAAATATAATTCTCTTTTAAATTTGTTTTTAGTATTTAGTATAAATCAAACATAAAAATATATCAATGGTAATTTTAGAACCTAATTTTCCAAATCAAATACATATATCTCCACTAAGAAAAGAGACTTGGGCTAAAGCTCTGGATATTATTTTTGCAAAAGAGCATGCCCAGAAAAACTTTATTTGATATAAAATTCACAAAACATAGAATACCATCAATAAATTTTTTATCTAAAAAATAAAAATTTCTATGCAATGCTATGTATGTACATATGTGATCTACTATGTCTCATAGTAATGAAAGTTCAATCTGGAAAGTTTTAGGAAAGAAATTTTGTGAGATTATGATTGCCTTTTTAACATATATTAATTAATTTGTTGAAATATACACATCATAATCCAACTAAATGTACTTCCCAAGTCCAGTTGTCTATGAGGTTTTTCTCCATGAAACTGAGGGACCTTATCATCATGACATTCCATCAAACACTACTTTTATATCAGTCATTTGCCTGGAGACTAAATGCAGATGGTTCCCTATGACTCCAGGGTTTCAGATTCAGAGTAGGAAGAAAAACAGGAAAGGTCTGTCTTCCTGGTCTTGGCCATACCTACAGCAAAGCTCTTTCTCATCAACATAATTTGAAAAGTTAATTTGTCCCTAGGAAGCCTTGGTTTTCTTCATATTCCTCTTATTTAGCTGTAGCACCAGATCATGTCAGGAAACACGTAAAACCTGTGTGTGCCTAAGATATATACCAGTAAAGGGGATTGAACTTCACCAATCTGGATCAAGATATGAGTGTTCTAATTCAAGATCTGATACTAGCTAGCTTTCTGATCTTGACCAAGTCACCAAAGCTCTCTTGTCCATGGTCTCCTAACCTAAAGTAAACCCCTTTTAATGCAGAATTCCATGCCTCTGTGATTTTTTTTTTTTTTTTGTATCTTAGAACCAATTTAAACTTGCATATTAGCAGTAAGTTAATCCTGCGATTCTACAAGCTGCTATCTACCCTTTTTGGTGTATTCCACCTCTGAGACAGATTGGTATAAAATATAGTTCCAATAGCGGGGAGCAAGAAGAAAACCATTCATGCAACAATTCATGAACAACCGAGAACAATGTCGAATTGAATGTTATACCAGCTTCTGGTTGCTTTAAAGACTGTAAAAATGTAGCATTCCAAAAATGTGGAATTTTCAGAGACAACTCCTTAGAGAAACTGAGTCTCTATGGTAGTACTTATTGAGGAAAGGAAAACAGGAACACCAGTTTAAAGTTGTAAACAAAGAACTACAGGCAATTAGAGAACTCTGAAAATGGCACAAATAGTTTTCTCCAAAGAAGACTCCCACTATGGGTTATCCAATATCAAGGAGTCAGAACTGAGATCATATACATAATAGTATATTGACCGAGAAGGTTGTATTCATGCATTTAGGAATATTTTCATATATATAACAACAATTAAAAGAAAATGAGACTGAATTTGAGAGACAGCAATGGATAAGAGTGCATGAGAGGGGCTGGAAGAAGAGAAGGGAAGGAAGGAAGGTAATTATAGTTTCAATACTTTAATAGTTATATATATGTATATATGCATATATATATTTAAAAGAACATGGGCAAAGGACAATGTAAGAAAGGAGCTCCATGTGTCTAAGCAAAGCAACATTGTTTAAATATTATTTAAAATTCCTAATTTACAATTTACTCAAGGAGTTTTCTTTGGTTAAACACAGAGAATGAATTAGCTCATTTCCATATATTGAATATAATGCAATATGGAGCATTGTAATTTAGTTTTCAGAACGGAAGGTTGAAATCAGCAGTTTCTCTCCTGAAACTGTTAAAATTAAAGATTATTTCTCCTAATGCTATAATTCCATTCATTCAAAAGAAGACCCAAATGCAATACATGCATTCTCTTGTCATCATCTATAAACCATCTCTGCTCATTAGGTCTCTACTATGAAAAAGAAGGCTGACACATACCTATGGTTTGCTTCTTATCTCACTAAGTAGTACGAGCATCTATATTGTCTGGCAGCAAAAACAAATCTTCCTTACTGATGTAAATCTGTTTCTCTCCTCTGTAGCTACTTAACAGGAAGGACTAATCTAATGTTTTTGAGAAATTCATTACATAAACTTTAACATTAATTTCCATTTTGGAAAGTCTTCTCAAAATATTATTACAAAATCTATCACAAAAATTTAAGAACTTTCTATTGCCCACATGGGAAAGAAATACAGTCTGTTCTTTAAGATTCAGTATACTTATACCTCAGCCAACTAGCCATCCTTTTCTCCCTATGAAACCTTATAAGACTCTCTTACTGTATGTAATTCCCATTTTTCATTGTTGTCAAAATGTGCCAGATCCATGCCTCTGATTTATCAGCTTTACTTCCTCTAGTACTGCCTGAAATACTCTCCTTTATTTTGATAATGTAAATCATTTCAGTTTTTCTAAACATATAGGAAATTGTACCTCCCTCTTCATTCATTTAATAGTGGTTTAAGTTTACAATGATAAGCAAGACACATATGGTTCTTACTGTCATAAAGACTACTTTCTATGGGCTAGTGAGATGGCTCAATGGTTAAGAGCACTGGCTGCTCTTCCAGAGGTCCTGAGTTTAATTGTCCGTAACCACTTGGTGGCTCACAACCATCTATAAGGGGGTCTGAGGTCCCCTTCTGACCTGTGGATGTATATGCAGCAGAGCACTTATATATTAAATAAATAAAATTTGTTTAAAAGATTAATAATAAGAGAGACAGACAAAATCAAGTAAATAACAAATTATAATTGTACATTTAGATAATGCACTATGAAAAAAAGATTCTCTACTTTATACATGCTGCCAGAACAATCAGTCCTACCATGTATAGTCCTTGGTTGGTGGTTGAGTCCCTGGGAGCTCTGAGAGTACTAGTTAGTTCATATTGTTGTTCGTCCTAAGGGGCTGCAAAACCTTCAGCTCCTTTGGTCCTTTCTCTAATTCCTTCATTGGGGACCCTGTACTCAGTTCAATGGCTGTGAGCCTCTACGTCTGTATTATTCAGGTACTGTCAGAGCCTCTCAAGGAGATAGCTATATTAGGCTGGCTTCAGTCTCTGCTCCATAGTTAGTCTCTGCAACTCCTTGTGGGTATTTTGTTCCCCCTTTTAAGAAGGAACGAAGTATCCACACTTTGGTCTTCCTTCTTCTTGAGTTTCTTGTGGTTTGTGGGTTGTTCTTCCTGTATTCCGAACTTGTTTCCCCAATGGGAGGAGAGGCCCTCGGCCCTGTGAAGAGTCTGTGCCCCAGTGTAGGGGAATGCCAGGGCCAATAAGTGGGAGCAGGTGGGGTGGCAGGCATGGGGAGGGAGGAGGCAACAGGGGTTTGTTCTTTTTTTGTTTGTTTGTTTGTCTTTTGGAGGGGAAACTGGGAAAGGAGAAATCATATGACATGTAAATAAAGAAAATATCTAATAAAAATATATTTTAAAAAGGAAAAAAAGAAAGATTATAATGCTTAGACCTAATTTGTAAAGGATGCCAAGTGACAACCTTATTGAGGAGGGGCATTATAATCTGCAACTAGAAGAATTGAAGGATACAGCTTAATGTGGAAACAGCCAGGGCAAACAACCTGTAAAAATTAATGAAAGACTAGTATGGGTAATGATTAGTGAGAAGAGAGGTGGACGGTTGAAGGATGATGTAGTTAGAAGAACAGAGATAAGAGGAGAGCTGTATTTTAGACATGGAATATGATCTGGAACCATGGTAAGGAGAGGAGATTCTAAAGTGGGAAGGCATTACAAGATTATAAGGAGAGGTGTCAAATGACCTGATTAAAGCTTCTATAATTCATAGAATGGTAAACTAAGGAAAATCAACAAAGCAAAATAGCCGTTGTAGTCCTGCAGGTCAGAATGATAACAGCTTGACCAAGGCTGGAAGTAGAGAAAAGTCTGAGAAGTAAAAATGGTGATGTTTTTAACTAGACCAGTTTTGAGGAGCAGAAATCTTGCCCACCTCTAAACAGCCAGAACCCCCTTTTGTCTATTCACTATTCACTTGGTGCTTAATATAATGCCTCCTAGAGTTATTTTATTTGGTCAGATATAAAGCACCCCAAGCCCTCATCGCCAATGTGATAGCAAACTGTTCTTTAAATTACACAGTACAGCATTTGTTATATTTGATTTTTTTTCTGTCAGTGATCATCCCTTGCTTCAGTAGTAAAATGTTAGGGAGATATTATAAGATCAAATACAATTGTAGAATATATTAAATTATATGAGACATGGAAGATGAAGAGAGATCGAAGGGAACCCTGATAATCACTTTCAAGGAAGCTAAATATACAATATTGTGACTCTCCTGTTTTGGTCCAGGGATAAATAAGAAGCCAAAGAGTGGGTTATGCTTCTGAGGTCATTTAAAAGATATGTTGCACAAACATGGCCAATTTTCTCTAGTGTTATCAAACACTGAATAAATTGGTGGAATATACTGGCTCTGCTCTAATTTCTGTCTACAGACAAAGGTCTGATTCAGGATTTGCAAGTCACTGCTTCACTTAGTTAATAAAATGACACCTTGCTTCATTAATATCAAGTTAGAAAATATGCATTTGTTTCTACATACATAAAAGGTCACTGCTTAGGAAAATTATGAGGTTGACTAACTGTGTTACCTAGCTCCTCTATAACCTTTCCTTTTATCGACTTCTCTGTTACTTGTTTACCTAGTCCATCTCACAGTACAGCATTCTATGCTTGCCCTCCCTGTCGGGAATAAAACCACAGCTCTGCCTACCCTTCCTCCACACCTTCACAAATCTTCATGTCCTGCATTTTGTTCCTGTTGATTAATAGTCTTTCTCTGCTAATGACAACACCTCAGCTCACCAATTTATTCATGCCAATTTATATGGTTACTAATGACTTCATGTATCTGGGAGAAGAGAAATTTCTATTCAGGCAAGGAACTTCTATAGAAATAGAACCTTAATCCAAAAAAAAAAAAAGGTTTTCTTTTTATTATTATCACCTTTAATTGGCACACACTAGTTATACATATTCATGAGATACAATGTGATATTTTGATACATGTATACATTGTGTAGTGATCAAAATCAAAGTAATTAGCATATGGGTCACATCATCTATTTATCATTTCTTTATAGCAAACACACTCACAAAATTCCCTTGTGGTTATTTTTGAAACATGCAGAATATTGTTAACTATACTCATGTTTCTGGGCAACAGAATACTAAAGCCCAGTTCTTCTTTCTAATTATAACTGTGTACCCATTGACCAAGTTCTTTCCATCTTTTTCCCCTCAGTCTCTGGTAACCACCATTTTATTCTCCACTTTTACAAGTCAACTTTAATCTAAAGCTCTTGGGTACCAGAAATCCAATTTGGGATGCTGCTTACATCTTCTGCATATTCATCCGCACAGAAGATTCTAAAACTGTTCCAAGGAAATGGTCACCTCTTTCGGTTAGTACACACATTGGGGAGGGGAAGTATGTGAAAGTGTTCTAAATAGTAACACAATCTCCTCCATAATAGTGACATACCTGAGAACTGAAGCCAGGCTCTCTTGAGTACCTGAAGCCTCTCCTTGGCTTCAATGAGCATAACCCATGGAGATGAAAGAACCTGGCCCAGCTGTTACTGTGGGCTTAGATAATGAGATAACAGTCTGGGTGCCCTCTGAGACAACTAGTGCCAACCTTCTTTCCAGCATTCAATAAACCCCTGCTGTCTCCCCTTCTGAATCTGAAACTCCCCACCCAGTTCCCAAGTAAGTCTCTGAAAGTCAATAGCCCTTTAAGAGACATTGTTATCTTCTTTTAAAGGTTGTGGTAGAAACCAAGAAAGCTATGGGAATTATCCTGTTGGTCAACATGGAACTGTTGAGCTTTCTCTAGCATTAGGTTTCCCTAGATCATTTGTGTTATTTAAAAGCACAGTTGGTTTCTGACTTTGACAAATTGACAATCCTACTGTGGAAAAAAATTAAAACCAACTGTTGCCATCTCTACTGGTGACATTTGCATTTATTTCAGCATGGACCGTAAGAGAAAAAAAAATAAAGTTTCTCAGACAGCTAAGATGTTGGGGAATTTTTAGCAGGTCCAAAGGAGTGAGAAGATTCCCCAAAATAAGGACAGAGAGAGGCCTTTCCTAGGAGGATTATGAATGCTTCTAGATTGGTTGGGTTTTAATTCTCCTGAGATGAGCAGAGGCTTCCTGTTCTCACACCTTTCTGCATGCTGACATCCACACTGTTTACATGTCTTAACTTCATTTTTTAACTTACCTTCTTTTACCAAATAAGGTGCAAAAACTTTCCTTTTTACTGTTTTTTATTCTTTCTCTTCCATATCTTAGCTGTATTTTTCTCCTCCTCCTCCTCTTCCTTCATCTCCTCCTCCTCTTCCTCCTCCTCCTCCTTTCTTCCTCTTCATGAACATACACACAGACTTATACAGAGACAAAGAAACAAATCAGTAATTCTCATGTTAGTGTGTGTATGTGTATGTGTATGTGTGTGTGTGCATGTGTGTGTGTGTGTGTGTGTGTGTGTGTGTGCATGCATGCATGCAGTGCAAGAGAATTCGTGTTAGGCAAGCTTCTACCACTTAGGTCTGTGCCCATATCTCCAAAACTTTTTGTTTAGGAAAGGTCACATTAAGTTGTCCAGGCTGGTTTTCAATTCTTTCTGTAACAGCTCAGGTAGACTCTGAACTTGCAATCCTGCTCCATCTTCTTCAGTAGCTGGGATTACAAGCCTGTGCACTCTTGCTGGAGTGTATCATATTTTAAAAATAAGAGTGACTACTATTTCTTAAGTATTTAACATGTATACTAGGTCTTGAGTTTATAGATTATCACATTTCATCATGGTAATATTTATATACCTATACACCTGATGGAACCAAGGCAAAAAAATCAAATGATGGTTTTTAGACTTATACAACATCAAAATAGAAAAAGAAAAAGTCACATATCACCCTAGTCTGCCACATTCCACAGACTACACGCTTTGCTCTGGCTAGCATACTGCTTCCCACCGTCTAAATATTTAAAGGCAGCAGGTACCCCTTCCTTAATTTTTTCTGTAGCAGTTCTTCAAAGGACACTGTACTTAGACCCTCCATACATCAATTGTATCTATATAGATACAATCCAGTTTTCAATTTACTTCTTATATCATAGTGATCACAAAAAAGTACAATATCTTTTGGCACAAGAATACCAGGGATTACCATAAACAGACAGCCAAAGACCCAAGTTAAAGGGCAGATGAGTCAAAATGGTAGAAGCAGAAAAAGGACAATGTTTTCGATGCAGGCAGAATGCAGGTTTGGAATGAACAGCTGTGGTGGGGCCTGCATCTAAAGCAAGGAGAACTCACACATCCCTCTCTGGCTAAGAGAGTTTCTGTAGCTCAGAAAAACAAGAATCTACATGTTCATACTGCCAAGGAGCTGTGCCTGGTTGTGTCAAAAAGCAAGGAATGACCAATGGTGGATTATAGCAAAGATTATCTTTCCAGCCAAGTGCTGTGAGTAGCAAGTGCCTCCATCAAAACAAATGTTGTTGCTTTGTTTTGTTTTGCTTTGTCTTGTCTTTTTCTCACCCACTTCAAGATCTAATGAAAGGATATACGAAGGTGACAGATGGCTCCAATTCTAGTCATGTCCTTTTGCCTTCTGGGAAAAGTGAAGTCAAGAGAGTTTTTATTGAAATTCAAGTTACTTTTTTATATTTGAATAAATTAGGAAGGCCCAGAGAGTACATTATCCTGTGAGAGACAGATACTAAATTCCCCTGTTTGAGCAGCAGTAATCAGGGTTGACAGGACCTAAGACAGTTGGTAGTTTCTGCAGCCTGCTTAATCTATTGTGATGAGTCTTCAAATATGAGAGCATCTTGAGAGCCTTACGATAATACTAGTGAATGAATATTTGGACTGGGTTGTGAATAAAAGACTGTGCATATGTCTATAATGAGGGTTTCATTGAAAATGAAAATACTGGAGCTGTCATATTTTTAATACTTCGATTTGCACATCCTTGACTGCTTTGGGGCATAAAAAGAGAAAGTGCCGAGCAATTTGTTGTCAGCTCTTGAAATAAATTATCATTTAAACACGTCCTCTCCACAGAGGTTATTAGCTTAGTAGCTCCTTCATTTCTGGGGTTGGACTATCAGTAGGGGAAGAATAAAAACATCAGAAGACATTAAAGTATCCTTTCAAAAGCTGGATATTAGTTACTGTGGAAATTGTTCTCTTAGTAGCTTAACATATTTTTGCTGTAGCTCTCCAATGCTGCAGATTAGACTGCAGCAACTATTAATAAATACTGTCATATTTTACAGCTGTCATGCAAAGCTGAAAAAAGGCTTTGCTGTGATTAGATCCTGTTTACTGTAATATTTCCAGCTCAGACTCAGAAAGGCAGTTTTCCTATAAAGGTATTTCCATAAGTAGAATATTTTTTCCATCGAATGACATGACTAATTTTAATATAGTGTTAACTCCTTGATCACAGTGAATTCGAGGAGGTTGAATTGATTTCACAGCCAGAGGAACATTCGTCTCCAAAGACACATTTAACCAAAACATCAAATTTTCTCTCTTGGGTTGTCCTTCACGTGTGGAGATGATACTCCTGTCACAAGATGTGCTTTGAGAGTCCTCTCCCTCTTAGGAGGAGAAGTCTATACTGCCCGATTATATTTCTTTTCCTCTTGTCTTCCTGTGACTGACTGAATTATTTTCAAGATGGCTATTCAGGGTTTAGGGTAGGAGTTCCTTTGGTAGGCTAGCTAGAATTCTGTTTCCTGCCCCAGAATGTCATTATTGTGGCAAGAGAAATAAATCTTTCTGTCTCACTACCACCACCACCATCGTGCTTTAGCATGATGTTTAGAACTGTATTTGCATCTTTAGGGAAAGAAGATGACAGCTGGCAGAGTTGCTCTTTTGCTCTGACCTTCCATTGCGTTCATTAAGTTCCTTGAGGAATTAACCCTCAATGATCTGAATATGTAGTTCTTAATAAATGAATGTTCTTCACAGTATTAGGGGCTAGCTGCAATTTGCTACTATTTCTGGGTTTGAGCCTGATTGATTGTTGAAAAGGAGACAGATTGTGTAGTAATCCTGCAACTGTGACTTTGAGGTTTGTCTCTTGGAGCCCTATAGACACCAATTCAAGGGAGGGTAAAGTATGTGAATTACAGAATACAATGTATATAGTCTTTGGCATCAAGCTGAACAGAATAATATGTCCAATTAATTTTAGTTCTTGTGATTTTATTATAGTTTCAAAACTTTACCCCTCATTGGAGGAAGAAATAAATTCTGGTTCCCCAGGGGACATATTACAATATATAAACACATTTTAGTAGTAAAGAAAAGAAATACTGTTAAACATTCTGTAATGTACAAAGACAGTATCCTCTCCTCCAGCATAGAAGTATCTGCTACAAAATGTTGATTGTTCAACCAAAGACTGCATACACATGGTGGGGCTAATGGCTCTGGCAGCATATGTATAGTAGAGGATGGCCTAGTTGGTCATCAATGGGAGGAGAGGACCTTGGTCTGTGAAGGTTCTATGCCCCAGTGTAGGGGAATGCCAGGGCCAGGACGCGAGAGAGGGTGGGTGGTGAGCAGGGGGAGGGAATAGGGGTTTTTTGGAGGGGAAATGAAGAAAGGGGATAACATTTGAAATGTAAATAAAGAAAATATCTAATAAAAGAATAAGGTAAACTGTATATATGTAGTATTATATGTAGGATAAGTAAAATTTCAAGTTATATCTTAGAAAATATTGTGGAAAGTTGTGATTTCAATGAAGTCTCTTTGAAGATATAAGCCTAGTCAATCCCGTGCAAACTACTGAGTACCCACTATGTTTTCATTACTGCTTTTTGTGTAAAGAGAATCATGGAAAAAACACAGACATGACTTTTGTGTGACATCATGCAGAGAAATGGATGTCTATGTGGACTTACAAGAAATCATTGTGTATCTTTGATCACTTGCAAATACTGGTTTCAACCTCACTTATTTAAAATAAACTAATTTATAGAACAAAAAAAGATGTTGATTGTAGGAAGACAGTATTGAGTCAATGGACTGGTTGGTGGAAGTCTTCAAGACACTGGCTATGAACCAATATACCACTAATTGAGAATTTCACTGTATCTTTATTGGCATTTACAACAATGTTCAATATCCACTAGTCCTTAACTATGAATAGTTTACATCATGGCCAAAGAAATGGGTTAAGAGTAATGCACATGAAATAAGTATGAACTAGCACAAGAGCTATATTGTGTGGAGTAGATTTCAAGCCCCAAGGGAGACCAAAAAAGAGAGAGTTCCTGATGGGGCAGGTTAGAGCCATCAGGGAAGGCTTCATGGAAGTCCTCAATGGAGCTGCTTCACCTAGAACCAAAACAAAAAGGCATTTCCATCAGTGCTCTCCAACATAAGAGATCAGGACAAGACATACAATAAAAAAAAAAATTTTAAAGGAGCACTGTGCCTTTTACAAAATGAAAAACAATTATAGAGCTGTTGAAAATAGACAGTGAACAAAGAACGGGAGGGTGATACTGGCAAAATTCCATTTTTTCAACTAATGCTCTAGCAAGAGTGCATTTTACAGCAAACTCAACCAAACTCTCTCCCCTTGTCTATCAGTCAAACACATTGTTTGGTAGCACCACGGCTGCACAGGATGACTCAACTGAAAAAAAAATGTACAAGAGCAAGACAGAATATGAAATGCCAAGGAATAGGGGTGGGGGTGGGGTCCATGAACATGGACGACAGCTTGTCCATTCTGCAAATTCCCTGTGGAGCACCGTCATTCAGGGAAGAAGAAGGGACTTGAAGACTACTTTCCTTCCCCATTTTCAGGGATCCGTTCCAATCAATAAGTTGCCAGTGTCAGCTTTGTAGGCTCCACAAATGATCTGATGAATTCTCTGGTGCTAACTGCCTCAGCAGGCTTTCTCAGCAGTAGAAGAGAGGCTAATTAAGATCCTGTCAGGCAAGAAGGCTGACAGGTTATGTTCCTGGGCCCCATTGAACTTTTAGAAGGTATTTGAACCTCACTGCAGTCAGGCAGCACTTGGCTAGGCACTGATTTCATAGTAGGCCTCCAGTTCATTTCCACAGGTCCTTGCATCAACAGGCCTCCGTTTTGTTAAGGATTTACATCCTTCTCCTTGGGGTAATTAAGCGCCAGTGTGTTTGCTTTCAATTGCATTACTCTGGCTCTCTTTCATTTGAATTTTTAATATGCTTGTAAACAAAGACAACAATTAATAGTCAGGTCATTTTCCTTACTAAATCATGTGTTTGTGTGCTGAGTATCTTACCGACATACAGCATATAGAGGTGAGCTTAGGACAAATAAAGGTAGCTCCACTTCTCACAGAAGGTAGAAAATGGGAGAAGCATATGGAACTCATTATACCAAGTGGTAGGTTAGACTGAAAATATAAATAGCTTCCCCTCCCCCAAATAAAGGTTTATATTACTTCACGGATAACAGACCTGCAGTGAATTCCTAAGTACAAGAGAGATATTTGGAGTTTTTTTTTTTTTTTAACTGAGGATGTCACAAATTACATAGTAGATTGTTTTTTGAGCCCATATTTACCTCCTCATAGGCATACAGTCACATGCAATGCTGGCACTATAACCCCTAAGATTTAAAGATTTAGGAGTATAGCATTCATCTCGGCCGTATAAAGGAAAGAGAAGGCTCAGAAATAGATACATGTTATCCAGGAACATTCTGTCTCCTCTCACATAATCAGGGTTTCTAACCACTGTCAAAGATAAACACAGCTGGACACCCGACACTTTAGCAGATTTTAGTCAGTAACATAGTATTGCAATAAGGAAAGAATTCAGCATAAACTGAAGTCATATTCAATTTTTACAAAAGTTCCTGGGTACTTTAGAGGAAAAAGTGAGGAAACTGGAGTATCTGCATAGCTGTCCTCAATCACCATGTAAGTGAAAGATACAAATAACTAGAAAGCTTGGACCACGGGAAACACATGCTGTTTTGTTAAGCCATACCTACTAAGCTCAGCCTCCTACTATCCAATAGAGACTGGGCCACATAGGCATTATACTTAGATATTGACTAGATGAAATAATAAATTCATTTTTCAACCTTGAATTTCTCAGACAGACATTTTAGAATGGGCTATGATTACCATAGGAATGTGGCCTCGAATTGTGGGAAATTACGTCTGAGATTTGCTCAAGCTCTGCCTGGCCAAGCTTGAGATCTCCTCAACTAGAGGGCTTTTAGAGGAGTCTGACAAGAGTGTAACTAAGGACAGAATCTTTGTCGCCACACACCAAGAACACCCTGTTGTAAGGGGTGAGTGGTCTAGTTAGAGGAATGGAGAGAATGAATCATCAAACCGGAACTCTGGTTCTAAGCCCATCTCTGTCTTAAAATATCAAATTCAAGTTGCATGGCCTTTCGAGCCCCCAGTTTCTACATCTGTAGAATGAAGGATGAATTCTGTCATTCTTCAATTAAAATTGTCCATCAGTACAGGGTTATGTAAGTGAAGGAAACAGTGTACCTCTTCATAATAAACCCACAGTTTAGAAAGACATCCCAGATATGTAAATCAATAGAATCCAGCACAAATGTTAAGTGCTGTAAAATTCCGGAAACTATTACAGCATGCCTTTTCCAATGACTATTCTTCCTGGGGGTTGAATATGCAAATATCTATCTACATTGACTCCTTTAACTATCGAGAGACTACTCAAGGCATCAAAATATATCCTATTTGGTCATCTCTTAGTAATTGTCCTTGAGCCTTTCCAAGTCCTTTGAGACGAGGGAGAAAAGGAAACAATGTCTAGTACAATGGGATAGCCTATTAGATCTCAAACTCTTTCCAGGTAAATTTCCACACCATTATGCACTTGTAACATTTTTTTCTTTGAACAATACTTGCTGAGTTTTTCAACAGTGGCCTGCCTGTCATGCCAGGCTTGTTCTTGCAGCATCTTAAAACATAGTCCCACAGGCACTTTCAGTGTCTGTGCTTCCTGTATATGAAATAAATATCTCTTAGTAGAAATTATACAAGAATTTTTATAGTAAAAGGTGAAGAAGTTTTGTTGCTTGAATATATCGTTTCTCAAAGATTCAAATGACTTACTAGTTAGAAGAGTTAAAAATTCATCTGAATTTTACAGAGGCTGTGTGACCTATTCCCAGTTCTGGATCTGTACATTTAATTTCCCCTTAACCATTTACTTTGATGCCTTCTCTAGACTTCTTTTTCCCCAGAAAACCCTTCTGTTCATATACTTTTTTCAGAAATCCTATCTTTGCGTCTTTTAGATTTATTTTAGGAGTTTGAATGTTTTGGCTACATTGCGTATATGTGTACTATGTGCCTAGTATCTAAGGGTCTCAGATCCCTTTGAACTGGAGTTATGGATGATTGTGGACCACCATGTGGGTGTTGATACTCAACCTGTGTCCTCTGAAAGAATGAATGATCCTAATTACTGAATCATTTCCACAGCCTTGAAACCTTGTCTTTGAATAATCCACTAGTATCCTTCACGTTCCACCACCATGAACTAACTCCTCTACACTAGTGCACTGTAACTGTGAATGTTTCAACATACCACAAGTAAAGCACCCCTTACAGCTTTTAGTCTCTTGCATGTGGCATTTTATTTCTGTCATTTATAGTCCTTATTTAATTTCCCTTCAACACACACATACATGCATACACACATGCACATATGAACATATACACTGTCTTAGTCAGGGTTTCTATTCCTGCACAACATCATGATCAAGAAACAAGTTGGGGAGGAAAGGGTTTATTTGGCTTACTTCCACATTGCTGTTTATCACCAGAGGAAGTCAGGACTGGAACTCAAGCAGGTCAGGAAGCAGGAGCTGATGCAGAGGCCATGGAGGGATGTTCTTTACTGGCTTGCTTCTCCTGGCTTGCTCAGCCTGCTCTCATAGAACCCAAAACTTCCAGCCCAGGGATGGCACCACCCACAAGGGGCCCTACCCCCTTGATCACTAATTGAGAAAATGCTCCACAGCTGGGTCTCCTGGAGGCACTTCCCCAACTGAAGCTCCCTTCTCTCTGATAACTCCAGCCTGTGTCAAGTTGACACACAAAACCAGCCAGTACATACACATATACACAAAATTCTGGAAAATATCTTATCCTCCAAAGTCCTGCTCAAATAGTAGTCCCTGCTTACTGACCTCTGCCCTCTTAGTTATTTGCCTATACCTCTGGCACAGCATTAAACATAAAAAGTTATTATTATTAATATTAGTAGTATTTATTTGTTTACATACTTATCTTCTGAACAATACCACCAGCTTATTGATGGAGTTGTTCTCTTGTTCATCTCTGTGAGCACTATATTAACTGCTGAGTAAATCATAGTGATTGATTGTTACTATTAAGCAAATTAATGAGGGAGTGAAATAACCTTAGCTATAAACAAGATGCAGAATTGCATAGGCTTTGGAGACATAATGAAGGACATGGACATATGCTTACCCTACAGTGTGAATAGAACATGTTCTCAGATCATGCATTAGATAGTTATGTGCCTCCTGTATACTAGCCTAAACATGATTTTGAATCTTCCTGTGACCCAAACTTCATACCAAATATACCATATTCCTGCCCCAACTGAGAAGCAACACAGATATTTGAATGCTAGCAATCTTAGTTAGAGGCTCTAGGTAATGGAAAGATTTTCAAAACTCTGCATGGTTCTTGAACCTCAGCCAGTACAAAGCCATTCATTTTGGGGGACTTTCAAGGGCTAGGATGTAGCTGTTGAACTATTTCATACAAACTACATGAATTATCTGAAGATGGGAGTAAAACGATATTAATCTCCACAGATCCAATTATAAAACTAAAGAAAGAAAATTACTTTAAAATGTTTGTGTAGGTAATGCTACAAACACAAAACAGTGATGTGAGAGCCAATATAGTCTGTTTGTGGTTATCCACACAAGAGGCAAGCCAGACCATGATAATCTAAATGGCATTTCTTTCAGAATAAAACAGTGTCTTATAAAAACAGATATCCTCTTTGGACTTCAGCATAGTTTGACTTTCCTGAGTATGGAAAGTAAAGACTATATTCCAACGAAAGGAATTTTTTAGGATGTCTCTTTGATTATAAATTTCCCATGTATAGAAAATACCATCTTGACTGGTTAACAGGACTGTATAAGATACAAAATCATGGTCTACGAAACCAGAATTAGGAGAAGTAAATACAAAAGTGAGGTAGTATCAAAACATTAAAAGAAAGAGAAAAACCAAAGAAGTACTGAGCAGTACTGTACCTGAAAGCATATTGAATAAGGAATACAAATAAGGGACAAAGATAATGATCAATAAACACTTGTAAGCCTGATAATTTTTGCAGAGGAGATTTGATATAGGACATTGTACTACCTAAACAATTCAAATTACATTGACTGTAAAATTTCCAGGTTCCCACAAGCCAATGGCCGACATATTCCACAGATACACTTTATGCTACTAAAAGGCTGAGCCAAGGCTCCTAAAGATTAATCAGGTTGCTTTCTCTCTTGGAAAGCTCTCAACAGGAGCATGTTCCTACGAAGAAGTATTGCTTGTTTCCACTGGACACAGATCATGGAGGGGAACAGGACAATACTATTTACTAAGGGACCCATCCTTTCATTTTTTTAAATAATTCTCACAATTATTTTTATTCAATACTCCATCATGATCTCTTTTAGTAGAGATTTTCTTAATTTACAATATCTCCTTTCCCAGGTTCCCCTCCAAAAGAAAAAAGAAAAAGAAAAGAAAAGAAGAAAA
>NC_045030.1:46117340-46126758 GCF_008632895.1 Mastomys coucha
TATACATGTGCTGCTGGAACTATGAGTCCCCCCCCCCATGTGTACCCTTTGGTTGGAGTTTAAGTCCCTGGGAGCTCTGAGGATACAAGTTAACTAGGGTAGAAGTTAGACTCCAGAGGAGCAAATAACCAGATTAAAAAATAGGGTACAGAGCTAAACAAATAATTCTCAACTGACAAATACCGAATGGCTGAGAAGCACCTAAAGAAATGTTCAATATCCTTAATCAAAAGGGAAATGAAAATCAAAACAACCCTGAGATGCCACCTCACACCTGTCAGAATGGCTAGGATAAAAAAGTCAGGTGACAGCAGATGCTGGCGAGGTTGTGGAGAAAGAGAAACATTCATTGCTGGTGGAATTGCAAGCTGGTACAGCCACTCTGGAAATAGTACTACCAGAAGTCCCAGCTATACCACTCCTGGGCATATACCCAGAAGATGCTCCAGCATGTAATAAGGACACATGGTCCACTATGTTCATAGCAGCCTTATTTATAATAGCCAGAAACTGGAAACAACCCAGGTGTCCCTCAACAGAGGAATGGATACAGAAATTGTGGTACATCTACACAATGGAGTACTACTCAGCTATTAAAAACAATGAATTTATGAAATTCTTGGGGAAATGGATGGATCTGGAGAATATCATCCTGAGTGAGGTAACCCAGTCACAAAAGCATACACATGGTATGCATTCTCTGATAGGTGGATATTAGCATAGAAGATCGGAATACACAAAATGCAGTCCACAAACCACAAGAAACTCAAGAAGAAGGAAGACCAAAGTGTGGATACTTCATTCCTTCTTAAAAGGGGGAACAAAATACCCATGGAAGGAGTTGCAGAGACAAACTATAGAGCAGAGACTGACGAAAGGACAATCCAGTGACTGCCACACCTAGGAATCCTTCCCATATTCAATCATCAAATCTAGACACTATTGTGGATGCCAGCAAGTGCTGACTGACAGGAGCCTGATATAGCTGTCTCCAGAGAGGCTCTGACAGTGCCTGACAAATACAGAAGTAGAGACTCACAGCCATCCATTGAACTGAGTACAGGGTCCCCAATGAAGGAGCTAGGGAAAGGATCCAAGGAGCTGAAGGGTTTGTAGCCCCTTAGCACAAACAACAATATGAACTAACTAGTACTCTCTTTCATTTTTTTAAGCCTTTCAATAGCACAAAGGTGTCATGATTTATCGACAAATGCAAATTTTTCAAAAAAAAGGAACTACAGCTTTATTAAGTGACTTTTTATCCACCTAGCACAGAATGAAATAGTAACATTAAAATTTTTATTAAACCCATTAAGCTGGAAAGGCTTTGAAAGTTCTTAGGTCTGAAATTTGGGATTCTAAAAAATGAATCTGCTCCATATTTTGTCATGTTCATGAGTCTCTTAATCTGTAATTCTACTTAAAAAGTATTATTCTTTTAAAAAATCTAAAAGCTAGTCCAAGATCTATCACATTGAGCCTTTTGATCCTGCTTCAACTATTTTATCTGCATAATGAGTTATATATTACAATATATAGTTATATAGAGATATATAGATATATATATTTCTGTTTCATGGAAATAAAGGAGAATGACATGGCGTAAGCTAAAACCAAATGCTGAGTATAAGGAGGGCATTCCCTAAGCTAAAATAACAGCTCTGTTAGGGTGTGAGAAGGGCTCATCCTTTTGTTTCTCAGAATCAACAATCCTCTTTGTAAGGTTCTACCCAATCAAATTGAAAGAGTTACCACACCTTCCTGTGTTCTTCAAGCATTCACCTATACTGGTACTCCAACTAGTTCTACTCATTTCTTCTGATTAGCAAGTCAACAAGATAGTGCATCAAATAGGAAAAAACCTACAAATGATTACCAAACAAGTAATTCCTATAGTAAACATCTCAGGCCACATCATGGTTACCAAGAAAAGCCACAGGCACTAGGCTATACATTGCATGTGTGCTTACTCACCTTCAAAATGGATGCCATAATTGTCCCTAACTCATAGGATTGCTACACTGGTTACACATATTAAAAGGTACCTAGGTCAATTCCTGGCACAAAGCATCTGCAACTGTTAGCCATTGTTATGAAGCTCTTAACAGAGCCACAGGCAAGTGATGCTGCCCTAGTCTTGGATCATAGTGCCATGATGCCCATCCTTTCAATGTGCTAATTTTGGTTCTACTTTATCAGAATCAGAACCTGTTCCCATGAAAAGAGGTTGGAAGCACACACAAAATGGAAGAAATGTCTAACAGACAATGGGCTCAGACATGACATTTCTGTAAGTGCAGAGAGCCTCAGGCCCCTAAAAAAGGAAGCCTGTTCAGGGGATTGCTAGACTGGTGATCAGGAAGTAGGGCTTGTTTTCTTCCTGTTGTCCTGACTTCATAGCCAACCTTCCATCGGTTGCTCATATGACTAGTTATAAGTCTATTGATTAAAAAATAATGTGGTTAGAAAAGCTTAGACTAAAGCTTTTTTGAGGGTTTACTCACATATATTTAAGAATAATAGAGTAGAAATGGAATTTTCTTCATTTATATGCAATAGAAATGCCTAAAGGTAACTTAACCTGAGCAGATAACTTCTTTACAAAGCACTAAAGTTACTGACACCATCCAAAATATACAGATGCATTCCTGCTTAACTAAGCTGACACAGCTCAGCGTGTGTCCTTTCTGACATACTTTTAATATTTATTTATTCATTTTACATCACTATCATGGCCCCCTGTCCATCCTCTTCTCCCAGTCCCACCTTTACAAGTCCCTCTTCTCGTAACCCTCTACCCTTCTCCCTAGAGAAAGGGAAGCCCTCCCCTTGGGTACTACCCCACCCTCAGATATCCAGTTGCTGCAGAACTAAGTGCATCCTCTCCCACTTAGGCCCAACAAGGCAGTCCAGATAAGGGAATGGGATCCAGTGGCAGGCAACAGAGTCAGAGATGACTTCCACTCTAATTGTTAGGGAACCTGCATGAAGACCAAGCTATACATCTGCTATGAATGTGTAGGGGACCTAGGTCAAGCCCCTGCATGTTCTTTGGTTGGCATTTCAGTCTCTGTGAGCTACCATGGGCCCAGACTAGTTGACTTTGTAGGTCTTCTTGTACTATCCTTCAACCCTCAAGCTTGTTCAATTCTATCCCCCACTCTTTCATAAAATGTACCACATGACGTTTGGCTGTGGTTCTGTGCATCTGTTTCCATTAACAGCTGGATGAAGCCTCTCAGGAGACAGTTATGCCAGGCTCCCATTTGCAAGCATAACAAAATATCATTAATAGTTTCAGGGACTGGCTCTCTTACATGGGTTGTGTATCAAATTAGGCTAGTCATTGGTCGGCCATTCCCTCAATCTCTGCTCTATCTTTATCCCTGTACATCTTATAGGTAGAACAAATTTTGGGTTGAAGGTTTCTGACATATTTTTAAATCCTCCTAGACTATAGTACATAGTAAACCCTAGAAATTAGAAGCAAAGCTCAGTTTGCAATCTCTCACTTGTTTGGCATAATCTGCTGTATATTCAAAGTTACAAAGATAATCAGGTGTGGTGGTACAAACTATTAATCCCAACACTCAGCACCAGAGGCAAGCATAATATTTCTGAGAATGAGGCCAGCCTAGTTTAGAGAGAGTTCCAAGACAGTCAGGGTTGTTACACAGAGCAACTCTGTATCAAAAAATAATAATCAATTAAAAGGAAATTAGAAGGAGCTAAATTAGAATGTAGTGACTACAGACCAAACCCTGAAGTCATTGTGAAACAGCTGCATGGACCTAGTCGCCTGGCTGTATTAACCTGGGCGGGGGGGAAAGAATTTAATTAGAAAGCAAAGAACGGATATTAGAGAACATGTAGGATATCATTTTGTAGGAGATAAAAAAAATGGATTATTTTGTGGTCTTAAAAGTGAACAGATACAAAGATGTGTTATTGCCTATCTTCACTAATAGTCCTCAAAGATCTGAAACCACACTCTAGCTTCTCTCTCACTTGTTTTTATTCTATTCTGTTTGTTTGAGCCTGGGTTCTTGCTCTGCAGACCAGTGTCATTTTCTATTCACAATCCTTCTGCCTCAGCCTCCTGAGTGCTAGGATTGCAAGTGAGCACCATTATGCCTGGACTATTCCTACCAAGCAGATTTTCAGAAATCTATAGTCTACTAGCCATCTTTTCTTAATGCAGAGATAAGAAAATGGGTCTGAAAATAGCTTCTTTTGGTTTCTCCAAGGCAAATCTTACAATTCAGTTTTCATGGTGGCATTGATCAGCTATATGAAATTGAGCTACAAACATCTTTGTGTATCTGTAAAATTGCAATGTTTATTAGTATCTACTTCATTGAGCTACTATAAAACTTAAATAAGATACTATGAACATGATTAGCAGAGTATCTGATAAAAGGAAATATGCTTAATAACTGGTATCTATTATTGCCTATGATAATGCTCAATCTTCTTTAAAGGCACCAATATTAAACTCCTATTACTATATTCACCAATCATATTCATAAATAAAAAGAAGGAAGACACACAAAACTGGGGCTGTCACTGAACATCCTAGGTGTTTTATCACTATATCTATATGTGTGACTTCTTATCAGTTTAACAAATGAAGAAATGTGAAAAATATTAAAAAGAAAGCAGTGGCAACATTCTTCCCCATATAATTCCCCATAGCCTCTAATAAACTATTTGGAGCTTTGGGGAACTGATTTCTATTCTTAGCATCTATATATTTTGCTCTCTGTGTGTTCCAACACAAAATTAGCAAAATATTTCTATACATGTTTACTCTCATGACTTCACCCAATAAGTAACTTTGATATCAAAAGTTTGTTTGATGGTAATCTAGTGAAAGGGAAGAACATTCAGTTATTCTAATTACTACTGTTCAAAATAACCTACCATTCTATACTTTGGGGTACTTTCCCTATGTATTGTTGCTTTGGGAATGAAATAAATCTATATTCCAAAAGAAGAGAATGGTTTGCCCAAGGTTATACAGCTAATAAAAAAGAAAAAGCAAGCATGGCTAGAGCCCAACCTTCCAAACACCCTATCCAGAAATATTTTTTCTCCATCAGACTACTGCATACCTTTAAGGCAAGGGGTTCTTTTCTTAAGGACCATGAAAGATTCTGGCTTTAGGGGAAAGTCTGAGTGCTAATGAATAACCAGTTCCTCGGACTAGTATCTCCCTTGATGGAGCACTTTTTATGTGACAGGCTTTGTAAAAAGCCTCCAAAATGTATCACCTCCTTCAATCTTCAGAGTAGTTTTAGCAGAGAGTGACTGCCGTGGTCCTTCTTTTACAGATGAGACAATAGAGGCATGGAAAGGTTAAGCGATTTGCTGTCCCATCATTCTCTGGCGAAGGGGTGGAGCTAGCATTGTGCATTCTGCTTTCTCTTCTGTTTAAGATGTTCTTCCTAGAGCTCCACACTGACAGCCACCTTCAGCTCTCCTATTCACAAGGAAGAGATATTATTTTAAAAGCTGCTTTGAGGCAGAAAGATAAGTGGCACTCTCTCAGTTCCTCATACTGATAGAAGAGAGAGGTACACAAAGAAAACACATCTTGCCTAATATGAAAGTCAGAAATTTGTAACTCTTTTTTTCCCCAACAATTTGTAACTCTTAAGGAGATGTGGAATCTAGTAGAGGTGACTTGGGTAGGGAAACATTCTCTCTCCTCACTCACTGGTCGCCAGTTACAGCTGGTTCTTAACCAAATTGAAATGTGAAATCACAGTTGTCAATTTTTAGCTTTTTCCACTCCTAAGATTCTAGTCCCATTCCCACTTAACCCACATCCATCACCCAAACTGCTCTGTTTCCCTTTATCAAGAACTTTATCAGACAGCTGGAGCCATATCCAGTGCTTATGGCTAAGGAGGACAATGGTCCTCATTTCAGTGTCATTTCCTTTCTTAAGAAGTACCTGGCTGCTCTTCCAGAGAACTCAAGTTTGGTTCCTATGACCCCCATGGTGGCTAACAATCCTCTGTAACAGGGGTTACACCTTCTTCTGGCCTCCACAGGTACTGTACATGTGTGGTACTCTGATACAAATGCAGGTAAAACACCCACACGCATAAAATATCAAAAAAAAAATATTTTGGAAAAGAAGTGCCTTCTAGGCTTTTACCTTTAAGCATCTAAAGACGGAAAAGCAGGGCCAGTTAGGAGAGAACCAGCCAGGAAAGTGTTATCATAGCTAACTCACTAATTATTGAAGTTGACCATTTTCATTTTCTTACCTTCATATATCTTCCCCCAAGGATACAAATCGGTGCAAATCACCCTAAAGACAAGAAAGGTGAAGCTCTAAGTGAACACTTAGGCTGGGAAAGGGAAAAATCAGTCCATTATTTTAAGATCTCTTGAGATGCTGTAAATACACAGGCAACTCAGAACAAAGATCCCTTTTTTCCCCCTTACATTATTTATGGGCCATCTAAAAATTACATTCTCGTTCTCTTTCTAGCACTGAGAGAGAAACATGCATATTCATGATCTGATAAATATTTAAGTGGGATTTATTTAAATGAGAAAGACCATTTACAAACATTCCCTGGCTCTCAGATCTTATCCTGGTCACACAGAGGGAGGATAAATCCCACTGGTAGATTCAAAACCTCCGCTGGCCACCTGTCCTCCCAAACTTGGAGCTTTTCCTTGAGAACTGGTGAATGCCACCCACAATATTTTAAGGGAGTCTTGTGTACCAGCTCCCTCCAGTCCTGCCTCCCTGTTGTGAGTACTGCTTCCATGTCTTAGCATCCACCATTAGCAAAATTCTGTGGCTAGAAGTTTATATGGGGGCAGCAAGTCTGGTCATAGCTTTCTTTGCCTGTACTTTTCCTTATACAACCCTCAGGTCCTACAGCAACACCCACCACTAGTAGTCAACCTGCCTATGGTTATATCTCTTCACAGTCCAGGAGGATAGTTATAAGATAAACCTGGTAACTTAGACTAGTTGTCTATTAAGCAAGCATTTTGACATTTTGGAAGCATTTCAGAGGTGGACTTGCAAAATGTATCAGCAGGCAAACACGCTTGCTGTCAAACCCAATGACCTGGAATCTATCCCTATCATCCATGGTGGAGGAGAGAACTGACTCTTGAGTGTTATCTTCTGCCCTCCACACATGCATCATGGGTGTGAACACATGCACTTACATATATACACATACACAATAACACATGTGTATACAAATAATACATAGTTTTAAATAATTTAAATATTTATTAAATATTAAATATAATAACATTTAAATATTTTTAAATAAAGCAAAGAAAAAAACATGTTTTGTTAATGCCCTCTTTTCCAAGGATTTTATACATATTGTGCTTTCATGATTTACAACAATTGAGTTAGATCATTAGCAGGCAGGGTCTCAAGTGGAGGGATTGAGACACCAACTCAGATATAAAACCTTTGATCTACCGAGTATTCTAGGACTGGAGTCTGACAGAAGTCTGATCATCATCAGAAGGACCAGAGAGACTTCATCCAGCAACAGATGGAAACAGATGCAGAGTCCCACAGCCAACCATTAAGCTCAGGGAGTCCTGCAGATAAGAGAGAGGAAAGATTAAAGGAACCAGAGGGGTCAGGGACACCAGGAAAACACAAAATCAACTGACTGGGATTCATGGAGTTTTACAGAGATCAAGAGTCCTTAGCAGTCTGACCCAGGTCTTCCACGTATATGTTATGGCTAAACAGTTTAGTGTTCTTATGGGATTCCTAACAGTGGCAGCAGGGGCCATCTCTGACTTGTTTGCCTGCTTATGGGCCGTTTTCCTCCTATTGCATTGCCTTATCCAGCCTGAATGTATGTGCCTGTTCTTACTGTAGCTCACTATGCCCTGTTTGGTTGATGTCCCTGGGAGGCATGCTCTTGTTAAAGAGGAGGCAAACTGGGTTGCATTTGGGGAACAGAGGAGGTGAAAAAGAGAGATTCGGGGAGAGAAGGATGGGAAACTGCAGTCTAGATGTAATATATGAGAGAAGAATAAAACTGTTTTTAAGAAAAGAAAAATGAAACAATTAAAAAATGAATCATTTTTCCAGTCTTAAAGATTAAAACAAAAAAAGTACCACGAAGATGTTATTTGCCCAAAATCATACAGCTTGTAAGTTGTAGACTACAGACTTGAACACGTATCTGATTCTAAGATCTGGGATCTCAGACTACCTTTGAGAGTGCTGGGAGATAAAGCAATCAATGATAACCAAATGGAAAGCCAATACTGATGTATCGACAGTTTAACCACAGGGGTGGAGAGGCTGTCATAAAAGAGATATTCTTTGTATGAGACAAGGTCTGGACTCTCCATTCTAGTATCCATTCTTAGGTACCATCTAGGCATTGTTGTAGCACAGTTTGTTCTTTCCCAAAAGAAAATTCACCTATTTTGTGTCCTGTTTCCACAGTTTATACAATGATCAATGAATTGATCTAGTAAATTAGTCTGGGGTAGGAAACTGCATGCTTGTTAATATCTCAAGTTGCAACTCATCCCAGGTAATATATGTGTTTTGAGAGAAGTTTCTAATTGCCTGATTCAGGGACACTGTACATAACTAGGACTGCAAGTAGTGAGCCAGGCCAGTCAGAGAAAAAGCTCTGAGTTTCTCGGGTTAACTAGTTTGCACTACCTAAGTGACTATCTAAACTAATTTAGACTTGCCAGATTAAAATGTGGGTAGTCCCATAAAATTTTATTTTCAGATAAACAAAAAGGTCTATGCTTATATTATGAGTACAATCTAAATAGAAAGGTCATGTTTAAATTAAAATACTATTATTTTAAGTTCAAATTTACTTAGCTTTGTCTGTTTGCTACTATATCTGGCAACCCAAATTTAATTCAAAGTCCCATTCTAAGGAGAATCACCATCCAGAAGTGACTTTGAGTATCTGTTTGCTTGGGATCCTTGCCAATGACTAATTCCAAAGCACAGAGTTGAAGGACTAAGGGTTGTGAGGGAGGAAGAGAGAAAGGACAGAGGAAACTATCACATTGTAAGACTGGTCCTTATCACCTCTATATGACAGAAAAAGTAATGTCATTAAAACATTTTAAGCAATAGCTTTATCTGCCTCTCACCACCAACCTTCCTGTTGGATGCTGTTTTCCTCTACCATTTCCTGCCTGCTGATAGATGAAAAGGCATGCCGAGTGGCATTGCCAGACTCTGTGTTCTCAGGGAGTGAACTGGGCCTCGGAAGGCACATCACAAGCAAGCAGCAAGACAGGCTGCAGGGTGCAGCCAAACCACTGCACAGACATCAGAGCTGCCGAAATGTAATTAAACGCCAAGCACAGACCCCAAGAGTGATGGTGGGAAGTGTTCCATGACCAAAGTAAGCAGCTACACACACAC
>NC_045030.1:46127398-46141173 GCF_008632895.1 Mastomys coucha
TCTCAGACAGGGTCTTGCTAAACTAGTCTCTAGCTAGCTCTGTAAATCAGGCTAACCTTGATCTCAAGGTAGTTCTCTGCTTCCAGATGCTAGAATCTATCTGTTCTTGAATAGACTTACCTAAGCATTGAAAATAATTACAAAGCTCTTTCAAACACCTAGGCTTTCTTAGCACAAGGATGCCCACTTGTTAAATTGGGCAAAGGTACTTTATGGGCCTATAACAAAAGGAGCCTTTGGGGCCTTCTCAGCCTCACCATGCTCTCAATGGATTATCAACCACTGATCTTTGTCAGTTTAGGGCAAACTGGAGCATGCATGTCTGATGGTTTTTTGAATTTTCTGAAGGATCCTTGAGATCATGTGAGTCTTCTGATATCTTAGTCTATAACCTTTGAGCCTCATCGTAAATAGCACCCCATGTCTATGAGGTTGTCTTCATTCTTCCTGGTGGAATCATTTGTTCCATTTAGACCCCAACTCTGCCTTTCCACCATTCTATTCAAAACTGGACTGTCTCTTCTTCAACAATACAAGAATGTTGAGGCTGAAGATTGTTTCCATATATATAAATATACATATATACATATAGTGGACAGTTTCACAAGATACACACAATTACTTATCAAATGAATGAAGGTATTCCAACTTGTCATTTTTACACATGAGAAGACAAAGTACTCATCCTAAGGTACCTACCACAATAGTTCATGGGCTATAGTTTCATACTCAGCCCCATGTTCCAATATCAGAGGATGTATTTCCATAGAATCTAAATGAGTCTTTTCCAGTCTTCCAGATTCTTTTCCTTCTAATACATATGCTTTTACTCCAAGAACCCCCTGGTTCAATGCATTCATGGTTTGTTTGGAAAACTCTGATTCCTCTTCCCACAGCATATTCCCTTCCCTTGAGATCACATCTTTTAAAAATTGGATGGCATAGGAATGGATTATTGCTATTGTTGTAGAAACTTCTATTGGGCAATGTTTCTGCAGAGACTGGAATTTTAACACCTATGACTAGTGTGTCAAGTCCATTGTGACCTGGTAACTATAGGCTTTTCAGCACAAAGGCAGAAAACAAGGAGGAAAAAAAAAAGTGAAACTGGAGAAAGGTGTGGGAGTCTGAGGATAGAGGCCCTGCCATGCTACAGCAAACAAGTGCATCCAAACCCTATTGTATACAATGGATTCCTCCATGACATAGAGCCTGGTGCACATTGATACCAGGCTTAAATATGCCTCTCTGAGAAAGCCTGAGAGAGAGGTCTTAACATCACACTAGTGACTGGGTGCTCTCCAGCAGTGACAAGAAAGATCCTAGTGTGGACAGAATGGACTGGACCTTTGAAATGGACTCACAGAATACATGGCCACATTCCAACTCTGCTAACTATCAGTCACAACTTTGCTAATTATTAGAAATGTAATGTTCACACTGCTGCTTAGGGTTATTGGGCTTGGTTGCCTGTTTGACAACAGAGTCAGTAATACCTACTCTTCTGAGTTTTGTGATAAGTATCATAATGAGGCAGATGAGATAATTGTCTGGGCATAGGCTTCAATACACACTCTAAGTGATTGCCTAGAGCAGATACAGTTCAAATTCTTTGAACCGGGTGATCTCTGAAGTCCCTTTAAGCTTTGAAGTTCAAGCTCTGACCCACACTAAGAAAGGTCAGTGGTCAGTTTTGAATACTTAGGAAGGCCCTTACAGCACACACTTCAGGTTTCATAACTAAGCAGTGTTTCAGTCATCACGAATACCTCTAATTTCCACAAAAAAAAAAAATAAAAAATAAAAAACTGTCTTTGAAAGATCCCTTTCCACCAAACAATGGATGCTCCCAGAATCCCTAATTCAGGACTATGCAATCATGGATATTTATTCGTCTCGAAATAAGTAATCATTTAAAAGAACCAGAGGATTTAGGATGTGGTTATTGGCTCCAATGTTGTTCCTCTCCACATAATTGCTTTACTTCAGGGAGATAGATGATATAAAAGAGCTTGCAGATTGAAATGCAGAGATGTGCAAGATGAAGACGACAGAGGGGGGGGCTGGTAAAGGGAAACAGAGATGGGAGGGGAATAGTCTGATTCATTCAGATAGCATCTTGTCAAGCCCCAGTAGAGTAGCACAACAACCTCTTGTCTTTCCCAGTACTTTACTCCTCCACAGATTTCTCTAAGACCCAGGTTTTCTTCTATATCAACAATGCATGTAGACCTGGCATTCCACCTCACAGCTCAAAAATTTTTCAAGGCCCTGAAATATGTCCTTATATTACTGAAAAAGGATACAATTTTGCTCAGCCCGGTGCAATATTATTATTTATGCTTTGCTTTATATTTACTCCATGAAAATCACAAAGTCCTGTCAAAAGCATACTTGTATGCTATTTAATGGATCAAGGCACTCTATTTCCCACTGGGCCAAAAACTGAAACTTTGCAAGATTGCAGGTGCTTGTAACTCCATCTTTCAACTGAAGGAAAAACATCACCCAGGAGATCAGGAGTTTTTCGCTTCACAAACAAGTGGCATAATTCCAAAGAATAAAGCTCCCGGAGCAAAGCAATCATCACCAGCTTGATTCCCAATCTGAGTGGACTCCTGAGTTCATCTTGAAAAAACAGGCCATGGTTGTGGATGCCCAAACCCAAGCAGGTCTTAAAGACATTTCTTCTTTACACTATGGTTGCACTTTATTTCTTGTCTAACTGTTGCCCCTAGACTGTACAGAGGATGCTCCATCCTTTCTGTGCTTTTCAGTCAAGCTGTTGAATCAATTCCATGGCAAAAAGCCAAATTAAAAACGCGCACTTCTTTTTATTAAAAAGAAGGCAGCTAAGGATTAGTCCATCAAAATTCTCAAGGAATGAACTGTTCTAATTAAGAGTCTTCTAATAAATGCTTCAGCTGAGACGAAAAGGGTGCTGAAATAATTCATTAAGTTTGGACTACTTTTGACAACTTTTTTTCTATTGTATCTTATTCTGTGTTCTGCACATAAAATACCATTGACTCTTGCATGGGACTTGAGTTACCATTTTGAACATGTATTTCCAAGGTCCAGGATTACAAGGGAAGGGAGAAGCTAGAACTTGAACTAAACTCAGGACGCAGTTTGGAAAAAGTATCCAGTTTCTGAGGTTTATAACTTGTTACTTATTTTAATAAGCCAATGGCATGGTGTCTTAGTGACTTTTCTATTGCTATGATAAAACACCACGACAAGGGCAATTTCAGAAGGAAGGGTTTATTTGGCTTATGTTCATACAGGGATAAGAGTCCACCATAGCAGGAGAGTGAAGCAAGCAGCAAGCATGGGCAACATGAACAGCTGAGAGCTCACATCTCTAATCACAAGCAGGAAACAGAAAGTAATCTGGAATTGCCTTGATGCTTGAAACCTCAAAAACCTACCTCCCTTGACATAATTCCTCAAGGAAGATAACAACTCCACAACCTAAACAAACAGTGCAACCAGCTCAGAACCAACTATTTACACATCTGAACTATGGGAAGCAATCGCCTTCAAACCACCACACATGGAAAGAGAACAATATTATTGATAAAGGTTCTGATTACATGAAGTGTGATACCTCTCACTTTTCCATACATTTCCATGCCTGAACTCTTGGGAGATAGATTTCTGCTTTATAAACTGAGGCAGAAAGATGCCAAGGAAATTGTCCAGTGATGATATTAGTCAAGCTTCTGAAACTCCTGTCTACTGATTGTTCTGTACACCACACTGTGATATCTATGCCACTTCTTCATTTATTATATTTCTATTGACTTCCTCTCAAGCAGGCCACATCTGCTAAGTTCAGCTAATCTCACCACAGTAGGAATAATATCTGAATATGTACTCAGCTTTAGTAGCACTAAGAATAGCTTAGGTGAAAGTCATGGGTTAGATAATAATGGTTGCCATAATAATGTCCTTAAGCACCCCAGTTGAGAGCCATTTATTTTGCATAATATGATCTTTGCATACTAAATACTTGTTTGCATCTTTCTTTTGAGGACACTTGTCTATGGGGTAATTTTTTTTTTCAGAAAGGTTCTAATGCCTTCCAACAACATCCTGATAGACTTCTAAAGAATATTATTTTAAAAAAGTCAAATGTGTGTTCTGAGATTGTGTGACCTTTAGATAATTAAAAAGTAGTAATCTCTACTGTTTTGTCATTTATTAATTTATTTATTCACTTTGCATGCCAATCCTAGCCCCCTTCCTCATGATCCTCCCTCACACAGTCCTTCCCTGCACATCTTCCTCCCTTTCTCCTATGAGAGACTGGAGATGCTCCCTGGGTATCCCCCCTACCTTGGCACATCAAGCCTCTGCAAGGCTAGGCACATCTTCTCCCACTGAGACCAGACAAGGTAGCTATGGAGACTGAGCTATACATCTGCTATATATGTGCTGTGGCATTGGTCCAGCCCATGTATGCTCTTTGGTTGGGGTTCCTATCCCCTCCAGGACACTTGATCCTTCCTCCAACTCTCCCATGAGGCTTCCCAAGTTCAGTCCAATGTATGGCTTCCACTGTTTTGTAAATTACTTTTTTAAGTTGATAAAGCCAGGACCCTCTTTCAGCAAAGTGGGTCCTAAAGTTCACTTATATCACCAGGGTACCTTAACACAGGTCACACACCCCTGTTCCCTGTGGTATTTAAGGAAGCTCCCTTATTGCCAATATGCCCTAGAAGCTTTTTACAAACTTGCTTTCCCAAATCAATCTCTAACATACTGAAAATTGCCCACCCTGCCAAATTTAAATGATCACTATAAAGATCAGCTCATACAATTTTATTCCTGGGACTGAGAGCATTAAGATCTCAGAGAATGGAAGCTGCTTCAAGCGACAATTTCATATTCACCTACTCTGCAGACAGCAGCATATCCTCAGTTGGAAGTTGAGTTGGCATAGAGACATGAAAGGTGCAGAAGACTTCAGTGTTCGAAATATTATAAGGTAATCATTTATACAGATAAATATGTCTGAAACTCCATCATACATTAGAAACATCTGAACAATTGGCTTAAACTCAAACTCTGCTTCAATAGGTCTAGAGGAAGTTCCCCAACAATCTGTATTTTCAAAAAGTTTCCAGGTAGTGCCAATGATAATTGTCCAAGGAATGTACCTTGAGGCACAGATATTATTTAGAATCTGTGGCTGTCTTAAGAATTAAAAGGAAGATTGCAGACTGTGTATGGGAGGAAATCAAACAAAAGGAGCTGGAACGAGCTGGTGATATAGTATTATCTCTCTGTGTACCTCTTCCCCTCCCCTTTCCCTATCATTTTCCACACAGGGTCATATGTCTATGCTTCCCAGTCACAGAAGAAATCTCCCTGATGCCTGGAAAACATTCACATTCTCTTACCATGATTGTATATGCTGGAGCCATTTCAAATGGAAACATCTGCTTCCTTCCTTTCTCTAGAATTAAAAAGGCTTCTGTTTTGGAGTCAGCCAGGGACACCAAAAGGGGCACCTCTCTTACCACTTCAAAAGAGAGTGTTTCTCAGGGTCACATTCCCAGAGGAACAGTGGTGAAATCACTATACTATGAGGACTGGATATGAAAGGGTCACAGTATAGACACACACACACACACACACACACACACACACATACTCAGGTTATTGTGAGGTATGCCCCCATTAGAGAATTCCTCATATAAGAAAAACACAGTAAGCAAGAATTCTAGAGATGACCTCACTTCTCTCTTCTGACCTGTAGTTGCCCTTTCCTGGATTTGCATACGAGACTAGAATAGAGAAGCAGGTTCTTCCATCCTTCAGTTTCCCACAGGATTCCTCACCTCAACCCCATGCCATATAAATCTGTGCCTGGGGTATATCTCAGGTTGTTAAAGCGCATGATTCTAAGTGCTTACCAAGTTCTACCCAATAAGGAAAAGATTTGTATTTAAAGGATGCTTTTACTCAAGTTTCTTTCTGTGGGTTTTGTTTTTGTTTTCTGGTTGGTTGGTTGGTTTGGTTTGGTTTGGGCTTCAGTTTGTTTGTTTGTTTTTTGTTCTGTTGGTTTCTTGTTTGTTAGTTTTATGACTAATGCTTCTTCATGGCACAGTGGAGGTACTTCAAAGCCTTTGAAGCTGTTGATATTCCCTACATCTCCATATCAATTTTTATGTTTTTTAATATTCTAAGAGATTCCATGATGTGTGTGTGTGTGTGTGTTTGTGTGTGTGTGTGTGCGCGCATGCGCAGGCGCTGAGACGGGATATTGCTCTGTAGCCCAGTTCACTATAAAAATCACTAAGTAGACCAGGTTGCTAAAATATCATGGCAACCCTAGCCTTAACCTTGTAACTGTGGTGATATTCTAATTTATATGAAAATGAGAGAGAATTCAAAAATATGGTGAGGAAAGTAATAGAAAGTGACATTAATTAGAAAGATGGCTAGATACAAAGTTTGAGACTCTCCCCCCATAGCACTAAACACTTTTTGTTCCATTCTCTTACTCTGTTTCTAGAGTTGGGGAAAGACTACCAGCTTGGAGATGAAATGCAATCTCTTCATGGGTTGACAGCTATATCTGCCTGTATTTTCACTTTTTGTTTTATTGTCAACTTATGGCAAATAAATATATTGTGTCTCCCGAGATAACGACCACATGTCATGCATGCTCTCATTATGGGCTTCTCAAAATAATTCTGTATATACTGAGTACACAAAGTAAACAGATTTTATTGTGACACTTTTATATATGTAGGTAATATATTCCAATCATATCACTCTCCACTCTTTTCTTCTTTCAAATCTGTTGGCAGCCTTCCTTTTATAACTTGCATCATTTAGTGTAAATCCTTTGTGTTTTTGTTTGTCTGTACCTCATATGAAACCCAATGTGGCAATAGGTAAGAATCATCGGACTCTAGCTGGAAAGCGTGGTAGCAGATTGCAGTGCGTATGGAAGGTATGGCATAGTAAGGGAGGGAAAGTAGGAAAACAAACTAGTTGAGGGTTAAAGGTAATAGTCAGAGAAACAAGAAGATGTAAAAGAAAAACCTAAAAAGAAGACATTGTATATTAAAGTAATTAACACTAACAATAAATAAATAACATTTATATAACATTATATGTCTTATAAGCACTCCTGGAAACACTTCCCACACATAAACTCACTGAAATCTTTGCAATAAGTCTACGAAGTGGATGCGTCATTGTTATTGTACTTTATACACTTCAGACAACGAAGGCACAGGATTGTTTATATTAACATACGGAGAAATAGGTTTCCTAATGACACAGTGCATTCTTACTGATCTTCCCTTTCCACTCCCCTCTCCCATCCCCTTGTACCTCCCTTGATCCCCAAAGAAGCACATAGAATTAAGTTCAAATTTTGTATTTGTAAATCAGAGCCAATGGAAGAAGAAAAAAAATGATAACCAGACTTCTAGGTTATATAAGTCAATAGTCTTTTTTTTTTTCCAAGTCAGTTTAAGTCAGGTTTCTGTCTCCTCTAACCAAAGGAGTTCTAAGTTAAGTCTAACGTTCGAGTTCACGTAATCTTGACAACTCAATACATTAGGTACTGCTATTATTATTCCTGGTTTGAAAATGAAGAAACTGGGGCACTGAGAGGTTAAGTAACTTACCCTGAGTCATGCAGCTAATAAGTAGCAAAAGTGTGAGCTGATCTCCTGCAGCCTGACTTGAGACTCTGTATGTGCACAGCAAGTGTACTAAGTGTATTTAGTGAAGAAGTAGAACATGCCACCAGGAAGTAGTGGAAAGCAAAGGTAACTTCATCCTGCTTTAATGAGTAACATGGCAAGCATATAACTACCCTTTCCTATTTTCAAGAAATCAGGAGCTACACAGGTTGAGCTTTTACTTGGAGGTTCTTCTTCAATGGGACACCAGGATTTCTGGTTGCGTGCAGCTTGACTTTCCAGCAAGGAATTCCCTACTGAAGCCGAAGCTCTTGCCAGGATCTCCTGTATACTGTGGCACTCCCTTCCAGGCTGGTGGTATGACACAGTGGAAGATAGCTTGCCTAGCTTATACAAAGCCCAGAGCTTAATCTTCAGCATCATACACGCATGCACGCACACAATTTTTAAGGAAAGAAAGTCCCTTTCAGACAGGAAAAAGAAATTATGACGAAGAGGTCTTTTGTCACTAGTATTAGAAATAATTCTTAGAACAGCAAAACAGCAGCATGACACCCTGGGAAGTACCTTACTAAGATGCACAAAGCCAGCATCAATTGAGCAAAGCCTATTTTTGATCCCTACATGCCTGCAGCCTCTCCCCCACACAAGCTCATAGCATCCTTGGAGGCTTTCAGACAATCCCTGTGAACTCTGCTTCTTCCACAAGTGTCCTAGAGTTTTAACTGCAGTAGATTTACTGCAGAAGAATGTGAGAATGTTTATAATGCTTTTGTTGTTGTTGTTGTTGCTTTAATGTTCAGAAAGCTTGTCTGATGGGGATAAATGTTGGCCAAAGAATGATCATTTATCCATCAAAAATCAAATGATTAAAGATTACAAATTGCTTCCATTGATTTTAAAATTATTAAGTGGCTCTCTTGATAATTCTCAGCTGATTTATATCAGTCAGTCCCTATTTGTAAATAGATAACATTAAAAATGTTAAGTAATTTTATATTAAAACAAAGTCAGGATGTACTTCACTTAAGAAGCAAGCAGTAATTTTTTTGTCATTCTTCATGAATGGCTCTTGTTTCCCATTCATTATATGCTTAACAATTCTTAAAGGTTAAATAATTAAAAGTATAGAAGAAATGTGATTTTTTAAAAAATCAATCTTTGCTTGTAGTGCCATGCATATATCCTGCATGGCATAGTAGATCTTCTCCATACGACTACTTAATAACAAGCATTCTGCATTTTTTATAATTATGTGTGCTGCCAACAGAGTGTGGTTGGATTTATTGTGCACTGAAGCCCCCAGATTGAGAGTTATGCCTTACACACTCTATTATAATGAATGGCACAGAAGGGTTCTTTGTGTCATAGGATGCTAAGTTGGATATTTAAATACCATGCCCCAGAAACGTTCTGTGTTATGGTGGTGCTGATAGAGGAGCATCGTCTAAAGTACACTGTGATTTAAGTAGCATGGCCCATAGCTGTAACTGCAGCTCATTGACAGGAGTTTAGGATCTATAAAATAGGAAGAATTGTTCCAATAAAACCCCAGTTGATTAGGAGTACATTTGGGAGAAATACTGACTAGTTCTGATTTTTTTTTTTACATGTAGGAAGCAAATAATAGTAAAACACATAATTCTCACAGTATTATTTTTCCATTTTTTGAAGTGAAAACATCTTTATTTCTTAGATTCTCAGTATTTTCTGTTTTGTAATGTTTTAGATTAATATATCTTATTAAAACAGCATCAGAGGATATTAAATATGAACTATGATTAAAACACAATACATTTAAAGTGTCTATATCCAATCATTTCTATTTTTTCTTTTGCTGTATTCCAAGTTATTCATGACCTATGCCTTGTGACACAATCCAAATAAAGAAATAAAGTGTGTGCCTGCGTGTGTGTGTGTGTGTGTGTGTGTGGTATGTTTGTGTGTAGTATTTTGAGGTGTGGGGGTGTGTATGTGATGTGTAGGGTATGTAGGTGTGTGTGTGCACATGTACATACAGTGTTAGTTTATAAAGAGTTAATGGCAGAAAATTATAAAATGACTAAAAAACAGTACATTCATTTCCTCCAATTCATTTTTAAAGAAAACTAATAACTAAGCAAAAATAATGCACACTCTGGAATTCATCTTGCTTAAAGAAACCTACACAAAGAATATGATTGGCAGAATTTGGAGAAAACTCTCCAATTTCCTGTGCCTCTATTTTGTCTCCATCCTTTCTGATGTTGGAATGTATCACTAGGATAAGCCATATGTGAGTAGAATTAAATGTGTCCTTTCTGTGACACACACACACACAAAATTCAACAAGTGGGGCAACATATTGTATTAAATAAATTATAATGTCAACAAAAACCCTAAAACTGTCAAGGTAGGATTAACTATTATTGGACACACACTTAAATATTTTTTTCAACCTCCCTATATGTATGATGGAAAACCAGATGTCATTCTCCCTCCATACCAAGGTGAGAGGAATATACTAAAGGTGTTTACCAACATACCTAGCTCAGATTGATGATCGTTGAGATTATAATTGCAATATTTCTCTCTACCCTTTTCAAAACAATCCTGGCCTCTTTTATTTTTTACTGTTATTATTTGCCTACCTCTCTCTGTCTCTGTCTCTCTCTGTCTGTCTCTGTCTCTCTTTTTCTCTGTCTTGCCTCTCTCTCTGTCTGTCTCTCTGTCTCTGTCTCTTTCTATGTCTCTCTCTGTGTGTGTGTTTGTGTGTGTGTGTACCTAAACATAACCTATTCAGTCCATGTAAATTTAGCTGTATATATGTCTTTAGGGATGCCCATTTTATACTGTATATCCAATTGGTGTGTTCCTTAGGAAAGAGTGCCTCCCCTGCTACCTTAGACAAAGTCTTTGGATCTGAGCTTTAACAACTGGTATGAGTACTTTGTCAGGCATAGTGAGGTGAGGCAACTCTACCATGATCTCCCAACCAGATGAATGGACCAGATGAATGTAGAGGACAACTTAAGTTGTATGTTATCTGATTTCTGGCCCAATGTCCTTGTTACTCAATTGTGCCATCTATTTCTTGTGCTCTTCTGGTTAGTTTACTTTGAGAAAAGTTTACATTTCTTGGATATTGTTCTCTTATAGTATGTTCATTAATCTTTTTTTTTCTTTTTCCCTCTCATATTCCCACTACTGCCTCGTCTACCCCCTACACACAAATCTGTATATGTGTCCTGGTCTCGGGCTACTATTCAACACATTCAAACTCTCAGATTATCTTAACAGGAGGAGAAAAGTCATGCTGTATGCCCTCTGAAATTACTTTGGCACAATTATGCCAATAATATGCAATAGAATAGACAGTGTAAACTACAACCAGCAAAACTAAATAGGCATAATTGGCATTACTAATTTGTGTACACAAATAATAATTACACCACTTTCATTCCAAAGTTCAATTAGGACATGCAAAGTCCTCTTAGTTTACTGGATCAGAAAGTGGAAAACTTTACCAAAGCTGACAATGCCCACAGTAATGTACAGCCTGTATCTCAGACACATCTTTATCTTGTTCACAGAAACTGTTAGCACACAGCCATGCATGGGTTAGTGTGCTTAAGGGTGGCTTGCTAAATTTATGATTGTTTACCAGTAGTCCCCCATTTACATATTATTCCTCACACGAATGAAATCCTGGATTTCACTTCATGCAGTGATACATACTCATTGCTTAGCAAATGTCAGTCACACCTCTTCAAAACCATACCAGCTATAAAGAAGACTCTGATGTTACTAGAATATATAGTCTTGGTACTATGGAGTCCATAGGACAGAAGCATTGCCACCATCTGGATACTTTTCAGATATAGAACTCTAGGCCTATAGAAGTAGAGTCCACACATACAAAATTCTCATGTGATTCATGTATACACTACAGGATTATCTGTTAATTCCATCACATTATAGCAGCATTCACACTGTATGCTCCAGTGCAAAAATATTTCCTAAGCCCCTCTGACTCTATAGAAAATATAAAGGAAGAGGCATAATGATCACCTAGGATAATCTATAATCTAATCCCAAATTGTATCATTTCTATTGCAAATAATGCAATCATAGAGAGGATTTTCTAGGTTATTGTGTTATTGATAGAAGACTACTGAACAAGAGGTCATTAATAAGCTACTAGTCAGTATTTTGGGATATAGGAAAACCAGTAATAATAGCTAATATTTATCAAGTACTTATTGTTTATCAATGCTTGTGGCTTGGCTTTTTTTTGCACTTAATCCAGTTTAATTTTCATGCCAACACAATGTGTTAGGTATTATATAGTTGCTAAATATGGCAGATGGTCTGGCTTTCAATCCTGTCTTTAATATTTGCTGGCTCTGTGATCATAGACAAGATGTTTAAGTTCCATGGGCCTTAGTTTCTTCACCTATAAAATAGCATCTTACAAGTAGTCATGAGGATTAAAGAAATTAATATGTGTAAATCAGTTATATATAGAATTAATATGCATAAAACAGGAACAGTATATATTAACCATCCAATAAATGTCTGAGGTTACTATCTTCATATTATAAATGGAGACATTTATACACAGAATTTGAAAAACTTTTCCAAAGTCACACAGCCAGTGAGTGGGTAGAGACAGAACAAAAAATCTTGGTAAGATACAGAACTCATGCTGTTCAACTCTACATTGCATGATAGAAAATCTTTCTCTTCTCTCATGCCTTATGTGATGAAATAAGGGACATTAGAACTAGATATATCCTTAGCGTTTTGTCTTTGTCTATAACCCCATACCTCTCTATGGGCCTCAGTGTCCTTCTACTGCCAGTCCTTAGACTGTAGAAGAGTGGGAGTTAGATGTAATTGAAGGCATTCGGCTTACTGGTGCAGATCACTCCTAACTTTCTGAGGATCATTGTATGTCTCTCTCACTCTAGCTGCTCTGAGACACTCTTGTATGTCTCAGGAGATGCTAAGGTCAACACAGGCCTGTGCCCTCTCTTAACACTGATATCATTCCCTATAAACCAGAAAGTTCCACTGAAGGTCTTTAATCTCTTGACAAGGTCAGAGAAAAACTGTGAAAATAGCTTCTGCAAAGGTCATGGCTTTCCCTTGGCAGTTCCACCCTCTGTCTAAACCTTAAAGGACCAGTGTTCAATATTAGAGACCCACAATAGGATTTCTTTTCTATGGCCTGGGTTTCTAAGGAATATTTCATATCCAGGTTTGGAACCAAAAAAAATTCCCTAGTAACCCCTTTACCATTTTTCCCTTTCAAGAGTAGCCTATTACTTCCAAGGAATCGTGAAAAAATTTATAGATCAAATTAATTTTAATGCATTCATATTTTATTCTGGTATATGGTATGATACTCTTTGGGGAAAAAAGCAGGCTCAGGGACCAATAAAGAGTGTTTTCTAAGTTCCTGAGCAAGCACATTAAATGTAAGAATTATTTAGATTCACCTTTGACCAACCAAATTATAAAATCATTCACTTGTTTTCTGACCAGTGTTTTCTCCCTGATCAAGGATCATTCAAATAAATAAAAGACCATATCCAGGGAATATATGTTAGCTAGGTTTCAGTGACAGTATGGTGTTCATAGGAAACTATATTAAGAATATATAATTTGTCCACAGGACATCTACTGTTAGCAATAAACTCTCATCCATTGATATAAATCACGTGATTTGTCATTTAAACATCCAAGAAAGCATGTACCTGGTGAAGTACTATGATTTCAAAATTTTCTAAATAGGTTGACCCTGCAACAAGATAGCATTCATTGGCTGCAAGGTCACTACCAAACTTTCTGACTTCCATACACCAGGAATATACTTCAAACCATTTCTTTTTGTTCTGGGGCTTGCTCACTAGTCCCAAGGACCTAGTTTTAGCATAAAGCACATGGAAATGTTACTGAAGGCCTGTAATATGTCTGCCTAGTTTGAAGTTCCAAAATAATGCTTGTCTTTCTTTTTTTCTTATCCATTAATGTTTTTCATATAATATATTTTGACCAAGTTCCTACCCATTTCCCAACTCCTTTCACGCCATCTTACCCCAACTTCATTTCATATTC
>NC_045030.1:46141289-46148504 GCF_008632895.1 Mastomys coucha
CTCCTTGTCCCTCTCCCTGTCCCTCTACCTTCTCCCTCTCTTTCTCCATCCCTGTCTCCCACCCTCTCTCCCTTCCTCCCTCTCTGAAACAAAAAATACTGGGCAGGTACCATGAGTTTTTTGCTTTCCTTTATTCTTAAGTTTAAATCAACCAGAATCTAATGAGTCAAATGGCCAGAATTTCTGTCCAGAGTCTTTTTAAAAATAAATAAATAAACATTTACTAGCTATAATCGGGCAACATCAGAGGTTTAGTAGAAGTGACAGTTTCCTTGGATTGTTCCAGGGTCAGTGGACACTTGGCTGATTGCCTCCAATTTTGACTTCTACGGACCTGAGTAATTAATATCTATGTTGAAATGATAATCCTAAGACACACAGAGATTCTCAGGCAACAAAAACAATTATGTGCTATTTATCTGATCACATTTATTATGAAAGGAGGTATATGATTTAAAGATATAATAGAATTTCAATAACAATAAAATAACTACAATGAGATCTCCATTTATTGCTCGAGTGCTCAGCAAATTGTCTAGATGTTACTGGAAGATATTCTTCTGCCTCCCTTTTCACTTACAATTTCCTGGGTATGTCATATACCCCGTGCAAAATAAAAAGATTAGACTAGATTAGATGATATCTAAAGTCTTCCATAATTCTGATGTCCAATAATTGTATTGTCTTTGTAATTCTTCGTCTGACCTCTGTATATACAGCATTAAGAATAATTTGAGCAGAGCCTACCTCAAAGGAACCATAGTAATTCAGTCACTGTTCTTCTATCGTTGGCCTTTGAAGTCTCAAAGGATAGGGAGCAGTCTCAGGACTATTAGCAGAAGCTGACTAAGATATTTTTCTTAACCTACCTATGAAAGGCTACAGAAAGCCAGTGAAGAGTATCTTTGAAATGATGAGGACCACTCCCATAGAAGATCAGGATGCATTCGACAAGCATGTGGAAGCAGCTTAGAGAATCCAATAAAGGAGTTTGGCAGCTGCTTCCAAAAGGCTACATTGTTCTCAAGATACTTTGAAATTAAATTTGTATTATTAATTGAAAAGCAAGAAGAGAACTTTAGAATATTTCAGACAAAAAAATTACACAGATAAGTTCCTTCCCCCCTCCCCCTGCTCACCACCCCACCCTCTCCTGCTTACTGGCCCTGGAATTCCCCTTCACTGGCGCATAGAACCTTCACAGGGCCAAGGGCCTCTCCTCCCCTTGATGACCGACTAGGCCATCCTCTTGGCAGCAGTCTTAACAAATTACTTTCAGATTTCCTTTGCCAGTAGTTTCAAATGTATTTCCATACCCTCTTTCCAAATTGGATCTATAACTAAAATGCCAAAAACAATCTCTTATAAGTGTTAAATGTCTCTAAAGACACAATTTGTTCCCCAAGTATAAGTAGCCCCTGGATGCTTCCTCCCACAATAAAAGAAAATTTCCAGCAGCTTACCTGAACCACATCTATTAAATGTAGGACTCAGTGTGGAACAAATTACTTTCAAATCAATTGTATATCACCTGACCTGATTTTTGAACCCACACCAACTGAAACACAAAGGAAAACTCTGTTACCAATTCTGCCTAGTGAAGAGTGACATATCTGTTCTGGTTACAGAAAATAATAATGTCAAAACTAGCAAAACAATAAGCAGTGAACAAAACAGCCAAGATATTTTTAAAAATCTATAACCACCTTACAGTATCTATATCACTTCTCTATCCCAACATATGAATCTCTACAGATCTAAAAAAAAATACTTCATATTCCAAAAATAAATACCAAAATGTTAGAAGGCTTGTGTCCTGTATCATACTTGCCTGCTTATGTGCACTTACTTCAGTGTAGTACCGATATGACTCTGAGATCCATTGCCTATTTCTCATAAGTCCTTATTTTTTAATTTAAGGCCTATTTCTCACAGCTTGCTTATTAATTTAAGCATAGTACAAATACAGGAGGCAGTAGAAAACAAATGCATAAGTAAATGAATTATAAAATATCCCTAAAACTACTATCATTGAAAAAGAATCTTGCTAGTTACCTCAGAAGTCCTTTGTGCATTGCCAAGCACGTTTTCTTTGTTCATTTTGGTGAAGATATGAATAACTTGAAATCTTCTTTTATCAGTTCTTTGTGAGCACGGTGTGTATGAGAGAGAGAGAGACAGAGATAGAGACAGAGACAGAGACAGATATCCAACTTGTTTGAAATGAGATCTCTCTTGTTCACTGTAACTGCACATACCACCCCAACTGGCCAGTGTGGATATGAAGATTGTATTGTCTCTGTCCACCATCTCTCTATTGGAGTGCAGAGATTTAAGGTGTATGCAATGCTATATTGAATTTTTATATGGGTTCTGGAGATTGGAATTTAGGTTGTCAGACTTGTGAGACAACTGAGCCATCTCCCCACACACACTAACTGCTGTTATGAGGCCACAAAATTTCTATTTATTTTCTACTTCTAAAATTTGTATTCACAGTTTTGGTTGATTGATCGCTTCATTTTTGTGGTATTAGGGGTTGAACTGAAAGCCCTGTGGATGCTAAGCAAGCACGTTGACACTGAGTTACACCCCAGCCCTTCCCAATCAGTGCTAAAGCTGACAACCATCCTGTCTGCTCCAGAGAGGATTGGAAGGAAGCAATTGCACATGGGCATGTATTTTGTATAAGCTTAGGAGATGGAGATGAAGAATGTTGAGAGTCAAAGGCAAAACATGCATGAAACTTAAGTGTAAGAAGCTGGGATCATCTCCCATTTCCTCTAGAACCATGTCATTTCAGTTAAATTAACATCCCTACATCATGTAGATACATTCAAATATAAAATATGAAAAGCTTGTAAAATGAAATATAAGAGAATTTAAATGGATGCATTATTCAGTACTGTCCATATCCTGAATTTCCTATCCTTGTTGCAAATAATCAAAAGTAAATCTCAAGACTGAATAGATAAAATGGTTACAGAAGGAAAGGCAGGAGGAAGCAGGGTTTGATAGTCTGCCTAGTGAGACTTCAACTTTCTCCAGCATTCTGCTAAGAATCATTGATGTTAATGTTCTTGGACTATTCTATATGAATTAGGCAAACTGTTGTAGACCCACAGATTGATCACTCAACAATCTAAGGTCTATTTTGAAAGGTGGATTTTAAGTTCTTTCCTTATTCATCCCATGGGTATGTGAATAATTTAAAAGCATATCTCTCGGACTAATTGGCTAATTTGATCTTCAATACTGAACAATACTGATCAGTACTTTATCATTACCTAAGACTTTATGTTTCCTTATATCACCAGAACACAAATTGAACAGATATCATATATAAAAATATTAGCCAGGAAGCAGAACAGGTTACTCTTTTGTCTTGATCATATTCTTACCCAGTAGGAAGGGAGGGATAAATCAGCATGAGCAAGCACCTACTGTGTGACAGAGATATCTCATCTAAAACATGTTTTAAAGAGAGAGCTGGGTTGATCTATTCTAGGAATAAATGTCTCATTGGAGACCACAAGGGTGTTGCCTCTGGGGATCAAGAAATGCAGCAACAAAATATTGAGCCAGAAAAATCCCAGCATTCCCTGTCAGGAGTATGCTTTGTAAAATAGATACCATCACAGCTTTAGCAAACTGAATAAAAGAATGTCAAGGAAACTCCGAGAATGATGTATATCTTTTGAAATGCTTGCAACAGTAGTATTTCCCCAAGCTATATTGAGCTTCTTTGGCATCCAAAACAAAGTAGGCAAGTTTGGGATTAGACCAACACAGTTATCCTGATTGAGCTATGCCCCATGCCTGCTACTTCCAGATAACCCTCTCTCTGGCTCTGGGGTACAGACTGATCATATACCGTTTCCTGAAAAAGAATTCCCCTCTGTCATGCTCTAGGGACTTTGGCAGAGGACTGGAGAGGATGCTTTGTGATTCCTCTGGCATTCAAGTAACTCTCTAATGCCCAAAGTGCAGAGCAAAGGGAGGTTTGTCCAAATTCCTGACCTAAAAGGACCACGGTTTTACTTCTTTTCTAATTAGGATAATTAACCTCCTCTGTGCATTCATTTTATTCCAATCCAAATGGCTCAAATTAAAATGACACAGGGGACTTTCAAGCTCTGGGGACAGGAAATACTTTATAAATACTTTCCATTTCATTTCAGCCACAATTATGGCAAAGCCAGAACAAAGTTGGCATAGCAACTTCACCCTTGACATAATCTAGAGCAGCTTGAAGGCCATTTTCAGAATATTATTGATGCAAATGTCTCTTAAGCTATAAAACTGTGTCCTTACCACATATCATTCACTGAATAAACTGGAGTGGAGGTTAGGCAGGGAGGGTGTTTATAAAAGATATTATTTCTCTTTGTATTTTCAGGTGAGTTTTCGTACATTGTCCCAGAAAGTCAAAAAATTATATGGTTTATAAGTTGGTAGAAATTGATATAAGATTGGTAGAATTTATTCTTTCAAAATAACCATGGAAGCCCACACTTTGGTAGGATTTTAAAATTTGGAGTCCAGCAGTATTTCACATAGCACAGAGGTATATTGCTGGAGTTTTTCCCTAGGTGGCTTTAATTACCCATTCTCTACCTCTGAGCAAGTCTGAAGGATCCCTAGCAGGTGTCTACCTCCTTCATGCCACCCATGCAGAGAGAAATAAATGAAAACAGTCCCTCTAGATTGTTTGCCTGCACTACAAGCTGCAGTCAATGGATTTGTCTGCATACAGCCCTTCCTACTCATACAGGAAGCTGCTATAGTCACCAGTCTGACTACAGACCTTGTGAGTCTCCATAAATTATAAGACAACAAAATAGACAAAATTATGATGTCTTCTTAAAGTGAATACAGAAGTATCTATTTTAGCCTAGCAATGCTGGGATTTCCTCTGATCTGCCTTGGTTGTATCCTTGGACTATCCCCAGAAGATGAAGATCCTGATGTGCTACTTGGTATGCTACAAGTACAGTTGCATACATTTCTCAACATGCTGCTAAAATGCTTTTTGTGGACATATAGTCAACAAGCTGACCATTCTCAAAACTTTGCCAATATATAACCTGGTTTCCTCCTAACCCATCCTTCTGTTACATCTACTGAACAATGAGCCTTGCACTCACCTGAATTACCCATCTATGTTACTAGCTAACCTGTGGGTTTGAGTTATTATACAGTAGTGACAAGATCATTACTACTCAAATTATGATGTGCTAATGGACCACATGAGAAGATTATTAAAAACATATATTTGAGTTCATTAAGTGTAGGGGGGAAATAAAGGGTCTACATTTCTAACAAATGGCCTTGATAATGCCAATGTTGCTTATCCATATGGCACATATAAAGTTGTAAAGGGTCAGTATATATCTTATTTCTGAATGAGTTAAACTTACGTAGTATGTCTAGAATAAGAGACTGGCACACCAACCTCTTGACTAACAATGGCTTCCTTTCCTATTAAGGCTAAAAGAAACATAGCCAGATCTTCCAGAGGTATGGCAAAGTAGAACCTGGCATAGACTACCCTTCTTTGGATTTGGGTCATTAGCATAAGCCATCGTAGGTACCTTCTCTGCTTTCTGAAGCCATCTCTACCAACCAAACTCATTTCTGCATCCAAACATTCCATTCATCGCATCCACTTTCACAATGGCTCAGGATGGCTGCTGTCACTGTATCACTCATGCTGTGATCTGCATCAGTGGTTAAGACAGAAGCAGCTAGATCATCCAAGGCACAAGCCATTTATTTCATGCTGAGAAATAAGTCTTCTATCCAAGTGAGGCCCACTAAGCTAGGCAGTTGTCATGGTTCTAAGGTCACAAGCAATGTGCATTTTACACTATTGAGTTCCTCAGTAGAGAACAAAGTAATCTTTGACAATGGCCCAGGTATCATTAATCCTACCAATAAAATACTAGACAGGGAAAGTCCATTTCTCTTCTAAGGTTTGAATTGCAAAACTCATGCAATTGCTTTTTTTTTCAATAGAAATTGACTGTCTTGTTTCTCTTCTAAACCAAACCCCAAATCACTATCTCATGCATCACTCTGTGTTCTTCACTCAAAATAGCTGATCAGTCTTAAGGAACAGCTCAATAACAGTATGTTTCAGCTTATTCAAACATTGGTAGAATGTGTATATACATTGAGAAATAGTTAAATCAAAATAATAAATACATAGTCATTGTGTGGTGAGAATATTTAATCATGCTACGTTTTTCAAGAATGTATTGTTATTAGCTATAGTTGCTTTTATATAGATTTCTTGAAACTAATTCCTTCTAATTGTAACTACGTGTCCTGTCATCCTAGCTCCTAGTCACAACTATTCTACTCACTACTTCCATGGGCTCAACATTTTTAGAATCCATATGTGAATGAGATGGTACGATACTTTTTTTCTGTACCTTGCTCATTTCAATTAAGATAATACCCTCCAGATTCATCCAAGTTGTTGCGAGTAACAAGATGCTCCTTTGTTGATATTTGGAGAGTTAAACACTACAGATTGGAAGGTTTCCCTAAGAAGATTCCAGAGCATTATGATTATCCGGCTTCAATCCAAAATATAAACATGTTTTATGGCCTAAGGGAGTTGTCAAACAGTTTTAAAACACACTGGCAAATTGAACACAGATTTAAAAGTAGGCCAGCTTGAAGATTCAGAACAGCTCTACGCTTTCACATCCCAGTGCTTGATGGATACAAGTTTTTGCCGTGCGGATCCATTACTGCTCCTGGTGGGGGTCTCCACACTAAAGAAATGAACATTTACCATTAACTGATTCACTGTGTTCTTTAGCTCTTTTCTCTCTGGTAAATACTCTTCATCAGATCAACACTTCTATGTACATATGATATTACAAGTCTATCTCTCACTCAAAATCATACAGAAGAGCTGAAATAGTGGCTAGTAAAGTCAAACTTCTAGCTAAGAATTCAGCCTGAATGAGCACTAAAGCTTTGAAGTCATTCATGGCTGACTAATCTCTCAACTAATCCACCATTGTGATGATTAACTTTATAATTTCTAAGGGCACTTCATTCAAGTAAATTTCTAGCCTGTAAACTTTCCCAACAATCCAATATCAGACTTGGAACCTTAATTGTTAGTGGCCCTGGACTCCTCCTCTATAAAGCCCCTATATATTCTAGTTGACTGAAGCACTTCTAAATTCAGTCACA
>NC_045030.1:46148514-46167989 GCF_008632895.1 Mastomys coucha
ACTAGATATATCCTCTGACTAAGTGAAGTCAAAGCCAAAACTGGTATTGTCAGTTAGCTTCTCTCTGTCTATGAGTCTAGACATTTTCCTTAAGATTGGCTGGCCAAATTATAAACTGGCTTAAACTTTCACTGATTCAAATCCCAATAACTCTAGTCAATGGGCCAATTTCCAAGTGAGACAGTAAGCAGAAAGTGTAAGGGGGAAATGAACAGAAAGATTTAAAGAGGTATTCTGCCTTATTTTCCCCTCCTTCATCTCTAACTTCTGGCCTCCATTTATCTCTTAGGACAGTTGCATTCTCTTCATCTACCCTAGAAATAGAATATCATTTTACTTAAGAAGAAACTACATTCTAGAATGAGAAGCTAACAAACATTTTTAATATTTGCAAAGAAATACTTTTGATTTTGTTTTAGGATGAACTTGGCTATAACATAGTCAGAAGAACAGGCATCTTGGATGAAATGGGAAGGGTTATTGCAATGGCCAAAGCATATACTAATAATAGCTTCAAGGGAGCTAGCTGTACTGGGGATGTCAAGTAAAACGCAGACATATGAAACGTGAATTAAGTTTACTTCACATGTGCTTAGGGCAAAGAAGTCCAAGGTAACACTCAGACTTTATAATTAGGAAATTAACAAACATAAGGAAGTCAGAAGAAATCACTGGATTGGAAGCAGAGAAGCCTCTGACATGCCAAAAAGATGTCGAAACTCACCAAGTCTCCAAAGAAAATGATAGCCTAATGGCTTCAGGTGAGTTCTGTAGGTGATGAGAAAGATGTCACCATGCCAAGAAATGTATGTTAGGCATACATACGTACAAAGTCATTTGAAATTGACTGCATCATATGTGCTCTATTAGCCTCAAATACCTAAAGGGATTTTCAGGTAGTCACAAAACTCTGCATTCTAGAACTCTGCCTGAGTAAGAGAAAAATATACAGTGTAAATGCATAATCGCCTGTGCTACATATACTAAAAGCACATTGAAGTATTCCAAGGTCACCCTATTTGGATTGTTCATTTTCTTTCAATTGGGTTTGTGTAGAAGGGGGGAGTGTATTTAGAACTGTGAAGGAAGATCACAAACGTATGTTTCATCCTCTTCACATCTTGGCCTCCAGACAAAATTATTGAATTGTACCTAAGTTGCAAGACATCAGGCTCTCAGGGGTGAACAAAAGTCTTCCACATCTGTTACAATTTTGTAATATGAGAACCAGAGCAAATGATAACCTGATCTCTTCATTTTACATATGAGAAACTGTAAACCAGAGAAGAAAAATTTTAGTCAATAATAACTCCTATACTCGTGGATTTTGCCTGTTATTTTTAACTTTTCATATTGATATAAAATGACATTTCTGCTATTTTCTGGATAGTGATTAATTCTGATAACAGTAAAAAGCTTACATTCAACAGAAGTGTTCTGACAGATACATTCCTTTTAGCTTTGCCTGTAAGCCTTTCATGACTTCCTTGAAGAATCATTTCCCCCTTTCATTTAATACCTGTTATGGAGAAGCCATAGAGTCCACAGCAAGCCTGAGCATTAAAAACCATCTTCCTTCTCTTACATACCGGGACTCTTAATAGATACCAAGACCCACTGCAATCCACCCAGGTGTTAGAGTGTATGGCTTGCTTACATCATTCTTAGTTGCATAAATTCTTGAGCACTGCCTATAGCCTGCACATCTCTATCCACCAATGTTTGTTTTTTTCCCTGTTGTCCTCGTAATAAGGCTTTACCTTTCATCCAATAGTCTTCTGTTCATTGAGACTCAGGTCATAATACTTATCAAGGAAAATATCTGCTTGAGATAGGTTTTCTGGGCTCTCACATCCATCCTATAGACTATGTTAGACTGATCATCATCTCTAAAGGGTTCTGGTCAAGTGCTATGTTTAAATTAATGCTTGCATGAAATATTTTCTTTATGTATTATGATAAATAAAAATTTAGCTTTGCTCCTCAGGTATTTTTAATTTTCTATTTGTAAGATTTGTTTGTGCATATGTGTGTTTTACATGCAAGTATGTGTGTATATGCACCACATGTGTGCCTGTGTGTGTATATACATATACACATACATGTACATGTACATACACATGCACATGCACATGCACATGCACATGCACATATACATATACATATACATATTTGTGGCATTTCCTCCACTATCATCCAACTTCAACTGTCAAGAACGTTGCCTGATTGGGTTCTATGACATTCCTCCTCTACAGGTACCCATAAAATGTTAGTCCACTTACCTGTTTCTTATAAAAGAAACTACTTGATCACAGACTCAAAGTTGGAAATGACTACTTCCAACAGGGCTAAGAAACCAAGTGAGAAAGTATTAGTGAACAAGGTGATTTATTAAATGCTATCTACATTTCCTCATTACTATAAGCAAATCCCTGTTCAAAAGCAACATAACGGAAGAAGGGATTGTGTTGTCTTGTGGCTTATGGCCATAGTCCATCCAGCATAGTGAAGAAAACAGAGCACAGGAGTATGAGTCTGCTTGTTCTCATCTGAGCAGACAATGAAACAGGAACAGGAACAAGATTTCCTCCAGGCACTCTGTCTCTAGCTAGCCTCCCTCTCCTAAAGGTTAGAGAACCTCTCAAAACAGCACCACCAGCTAGAGACCAAAGTGTTCCCAACACAAGAATCTGTGGGGAACATTGCACATTCAAGCCATGACAACATCTACTAAGTGTTCGACAGTCCACAGTACAGCTTGTAGTTGATTCTTGCCCTTGGTGAATTTGCATTGCAACTGATCCCAGAACAATTATCTAAGTAGCATACATAAATATAAAAGAATTATACATAGCACTGTAGGAGCTCCTTTTAACCCAAAGCCCAGTTGCTTTTATATTTTTATTGCAGACCTAGAGTGGCTGGCTGACAATCAGAGACTTGCCTATTCTGATTTTCCCAGACGTTGAACACATCTACTCCAGATGGTCTTCTAAATTCCCTTGCAGCTGATAATGTGAAGCAAGTGTACATTCACTCAGTGAAACTGACATATCTCTTTGGGCATATTTTCTCAGCATAGGGTGAGGAAAGTGAACTACATAATTCACCAGCAGGAAGACAAGGTTCATAATGAAGAACAGAATGAATGAGAAAAATAGAAAATGTAGGATTATATGCACTGCCAGCTTCAGAGCCACCCTCAAGCTTGACAAGTAGCAGTTGCCTCCCTTGGTGAGGCATTAGGGTAATTGGAATACCTGAAGTTGTCATGCAATACCATACCAATTATTGTTGTCTACAAATTCTCAATTAAAACTTGATTCTTGGGGCTTGAGAGATGGCTCAGAGGCTAAGAGTCCTGACTGCTCTTCCAAAGGTCCTGAGTTCAAATCCTAGCAACCCCATGATGGCTCACAACCATCCATAATGAGATCTGATGCCCTCTTCTGGGGTGTCTGAAGACAGCTACAGTGTACTTACATGTAATAATAAATATATCTTTAAGAGAAAAAAAAACTTGATTCTTTAAGACTTTTAATTCCAAGTTTGTAAAATATAAATTCTCCGTGGAGGGGGGGTTCAGAGTTAAACTATTGAACAGTCTAGCACAATAGCATGCTCTGAGTTGAAAGAAATATATTTAAGGAAGAGGTAAAGGACGCAGAACCAGTGAGCACCTTACATTCATTGATTCCACAAATTAGCCAAGGGCCATCCTAATAATGCAGCTTTAAGGAAGAGACGATTTGAAGAAGGTCAGTTCTTAATTAAAGAATGACTTAAACAAACACAGTTGTGAAGAATAAAGGCTCCAGAGAAATCTTAAATTGCCATGGGTAAATTGGGTTGGGTGTGAATGAGTGTTTGTTTTTATCATGTTCCATAAAATTCACAGATTGGCATTCATATGCAAATAGAGAGGGGTTTTTGATCTTCCAATTGAAAGCTTTTCACATACTGAACATTTTCTGTATTAACATCTTAAGTTTAGACACTCACTATATTGTTTTTTTATGAGTCCAAACTGTTTAAATGAAGCTAAAGCAAATACTAGCAACAACAGAACAACTAAGCGTGGGTCCAAATGTCCTATGGGTTATTTTTAAGGGAGTACATTGTGCGGTATGAATAATCATACTCTGAGTTATTGGCTCTGAGGTCATATTTTTATACATATGGCTGCTGAGACATGGCAAGCTGCAACACAAAATGAGTGATTGCGCTTGTCATCATCTCCTGCCTCCGCTTCTATGTTTTCCCTTTTCACCTCTGTCTCTGAAACCACCTTCATATTCTATATCAAGCTTGTCCATGTCCTTATTTTGCTACAGCATTTAAGATAAATTTATTTCAAAGTCCATGCAGATCAAAGACGATTAAGAAATAGAAGAGTATGAGGTTGTATAAGGTTGGAGTTTGCAGCCCAGGCAACCACAAACATAAGAATAGAAGAGCAATTTTCATTTGGCTAGTTTCATCTGAGTGAACAAGAATACCAATTTCATAAAATGCTAGACACATGCTCATCAAAATGTATTAGAAGCAACACTAAAAGTACAATAAGCTGTTAAGCTAGACATTGCATATGTTGTAGATGCAATAAAGACATTAACACTATTAGAAATATAAAAAAGAAGAAGCCATACTCAAGGAATAAGCTTGAATCTTAAAATAAAGACATGGGGGCTGGAAAGATGGCTCAGCAGTTAAAAGCATTGGCTGTTCTTACAGAAGTTCTGAGTTCAATTCCTAGCAACCACATGGTGGCTCACAACCATCTGAAATTGGATCCGATGCCCTCTTCTGATGTTACTCATATACATATAATAAATAAATCTTTTAAAAATAAAAATAAATAAAAAGACAGAAAGGAAAGAAGGAAGGAACAGAATAAGAGCAATATTGCCAGATAAGATCATCTATGCCTGTACTCCTAGTATTAGTTGATTTCAAGGTCAACCTTGGCTACATAGTAAGTTCAAAGTAAGCAAATGCTAAATGAGATTCTAGGAGTCAAAGGGGGACAGTCAAAAAAAAGCAAGAGCTAGCCATTTGATACTTTTGAAATATTTTTGTCACAAACCCTCTAAGAAACCTTACCAGGCACAAATGTTTATAAATGCAACCAGCACTTCTGTAATGGCTGTTCATAAATACCAGACTTCTGTCCCCTGGGGCACTGTTAGAGACCATGTCAGAAGTACCTAGAGAGAACTTCATCTTCAGTATATTTTCTTAGATGTCTTCATTACCATTTTCTGTATGCCAAAATCCTGTTGACTGTTTTTATGTTTGTTATTTTTTTTCAGAGAAAATACTAAATTTGTTCAGCATGAAGTATTTTTACATTTTGTTTAAACAGTGGGAAAAAAAAAAAGAACCCTGGCCTTCTTTCCGTGGGAACACGATTTTGACAATATAGGTTTGAGAGCTTTTTGTCTCTGCTGTCATCCCTTTTGTGAGGTCAAACTAACGGCCATGGATTGAGTACTCCTAGTAACAGATGTTGAAATGTCAGTTCATATGCCAAAAGGCTCTTGGTGAGTCTACTCATTGGCAGCACTTGTGCAGAGATGTGGGAAGTTGGCTAAGTAAAGGAAAGCTGCGGGACACCCATGCCAAGGCATTAGAGCTCTGAAGCTGAGGTTGCCCGTTAGTTATCCCACTGGAAGTTTGGAATGATCATACCTTTATACTTGGCTGCTACCAGTCATTGGAGGCAGGATGCTCTGGGGAGGAGGCACAACCTCAAGTCAGGTAACTCTCTTCCACCAACAACTTTCCCATCAGCAGAAGTAAGCTCTTTGGTACCAAAGGATGATCTAGCTGCACAGAGCAGCATCCCTGCACAGCCTTTAACCAAGATGGTCTGCTTGTTTGCCAAGAGATGCTCAATAAGCAGTGCACTAGAATTCAACTGGTCCTGACTATGATCCAGTTCCTTATGCCTGATTGCCCTGTTCTTCCTTTATTGCCATCCTCCCATGCTACTTTGGCCAAATTCCGAGGGTAAGCTCTCATTCAACCAGTTACCTATACCGTAACTCCCACCATTTAAAGTGAAGAGGAGCAAGGGCAAGAACAGCATTGGTGGTTTGGAATCCAGATGAGATAATTTGCTACTCAAATCAAAGTGGCTTTGAGACTTACAAAGCTGGGCATGTGAAAACTCACACAGGGCAGATGACAATCCTGAAGCTGCTAAAACAGCAGGCTTTATTTTTACAAAGCCAGGACTTTGTTGCAAACCTCACCTCCTACAAACCCTAGCACCTGGTTTTGCTCTGCCAAGTCAAACATTTCTTTTTTTTTTTTTTTTCTCCCTCAAGCTTCTATTTATGCTTTGGTCAGCTGGAACAGAGTCAGTGAAACTATGATAAATTGGGTATGAAAACAAATAAAAAGCTCGGCTTGGATTGCTCACTGACATAAACTGAACTGAGTTGACCATTCCCCTCAGTTTCTAGATTGCAACAGCCCCATGCTCAAGCAGACACTGGGAAACTGAATGGAAAAGAACCGTGTAATGCTAAGCCACAGTTGTGACTTACTCAGAAAAAAATGTAAGAAAGACTCATAGCCAACACACTCATCAAAAATCAGTGTGCTGCTTCTACTGAGTTTGTGATTAGGTAACACACTCCCCATGGTTCAAAGAACAGAAGTCTAAAAAGATCTATGAAAATCATTGCTTAGTAAGAGGAAGCACATGGAGTGTTGATCTGCCATATGAATATTCTAGCACCTTACACTCTGAGAGGACACCATGAGCTGGACTTTTAAAGTCTTATCAGTTTTGTCCTTGCAGAAAATAATACCTGCCTCTTGTTAAAGAACCAAACATTGTATAACCAAGTGGGATGTGGGATGTCTTCATAATTCTGTGTCTCTGAGAAAACACTAATAGTTCTTGCAGATTTTCCTCCAGCATATAAAAGCATGGGCTTTTTAAGCAAAAATAAATTAAATATAATATAATAATAAAGCTACATTATAAATGCTAATTGGTTAGTTTTTTTCCATTCTGTAGTGGAAATCTTCCCTTGTTAGTGTATGCACATTGTTAACAACTAAACTTCATCATAGCATCCTGTGTAATATACTTAATACATTGTATTTTGCATTTTTAAAATATCTGTGATAGTTATTCAAAATGCCTTTTCAATGCTTTTGATTGATTTATCTTAAATACAAAGTAAGGCATATCTGGGGAAATTAACGAGAAGGTACTAAAAGAACCATTACAGGAAGAAGAGAAACACCCGGAAGTGTCTATAACTAGCAGGGTATGCTAGGTAAAGGGAGAGATGTGCAGTTCACTAAATAGGTAACAAAGTACTAAGTGAGTAGATAGTATCATCTTTCAGGTTTGAAAGAACGTGAAAACAAATGATAAGTAAGGACCAGTCCAGGAAAGGGGATTAAAGAAAGACAAAAGCAGGGTAGAATGCAATGGACATTAACAAGTACACATAGAGTTGTTAAAGCTTTATCTGAACTAACAAGTTTCTGCTGAATCCAACCTTGATACAAATTAATAGAATTTGGCTATTTAAATATATCATCAATCCAGGCTGGGGATATATCTCAGTGATATGGTGCTAGCTTAGCATTCATATGGCCTGGGACTTTTCCCCCCAGAAACTCTATGCAGCTAAAATAACTTACATCAAAATGAGCAGTAATCCTATAGCCATTTACACTTACTGTTCAGATAATATTTGAAATATCAAGACCAATAAAATATTGACAAGTCAACACTCTGTTACGAGTAAAGAAAGTCCATGAAGATCCATAGACTAAGAGCTTATGGGCTATAATAATAGTATCCTATGTGGAGAGACTTGTGAAGCTACATCCTTCCCTGAATATCTACAGTCAATTAGTAATTACTGAACATGAGAGAGACATTTTTTTCAGTAGCACAGTCACCAGAAAGAGGTTTATGCTCTTATAAATAACCCCTTACCCATGTCCCTATAAGCAACTGTAATGAAGCTCACAGATCATTTAAAAAATATATATCGTGAAAATAGAAGGGAGACTACTTAAGAAAGAGATAGTGGGAATAGGAGGGGCACAAAACAGGATAATGGAAGATGAATATAATAAAAATGCTTTGTATTCATGTACAAACATGTCATCATGAAACCTGTTATTATGCAAAATTAACATACACTTAGAAACATTGAAAATTATCCATTTAAAAAAAAAGATAGAACTGAAAGGAAAATAGTTATCATCACATAAAAGGAATTGTTGAGGATTGGGACATCTTTAACCTGGAGAAGAAAAGGTTAAAGTGAGACATGTTAACAGCCCTTAAAAATGTGGAATATTGCAGGGCAGTGGTGGCGCACACCATTAATCCCAGCACTTGGGAGGCAGAGGCAGGCAGATTTCTGAGTTCAAGGCCAGCCTGGTCTACAGGGTGAGTTCCAGGATAGCCAGGACTATACAGAGAAACCCTGTCTCGAAAAGAAAAGCAACAAAACACAAACAAAAAAATGTAGAAGATTGTCACATGGAAAAGAGATTAATCTTTCTCCTTGTCATCTTAAATTATAGACAAGGTCCATTAGGCAGAGATGACAAAATTTGGATTTTCTACTAAACATGTGAACACTTGTGTTTTGTTAAAGAGCCCTTTAAAAAAAAGTTTACTTTAAATATATCAAAGAATCCTTATGTAATTTCTTTACTGTTATTATTAAGCCAATATTTTCTCCATAAATAGTCCAAAAATAAAATTCAACACAGTCCTTACTGAATCTTCATAAATTCTTAATTAGTGGCATTCAAAATAATGAGGCCTTATTATCCACTGCTTAAGAAAGATTTGCACGTGCTTTAATCTCTTTCTTCCTATGTTTACTTCTTAATCCCATGCCTTGGCCCACTATGTGCCCTCAACTCCCACTGAAGCAGAGAGTATGTCTAAAACCAACATGAAAATGTAAATCTGAGAAATAAATATGCACGATTGGTTTTATAAGAGTAAGAATTAACATTTAAAGCAATGGTAATTTGCTCTGATCTGTAATTTTGAGCTCCTGTGCTGAAATTGCTCATTTGGAAATTACCAAGTGCTTGGGTCTCGTTTGTGATCTTCTTCCTGCACACACCCAGCACACAAAGGAGTTATAATGACCGGCTGAGTCACTACTGCCATCTCCCTGAAGCATGTTCTCCAATTGCCAATACCATTTTCTATGGTACAATGAGGACAACTCTGAGCCTCAGCCTGCTTACACCACAGCAGACAGAGGACAGGGAGTGTGTTCAAAAGGCATCATCACCACCTCCTCCATCCTCTGCCTCTGCGGCCATTGAACTATTACAGCACAGATCATTGGGATTTGCAAATCGTGTCTATCACTCACTCCTATTGGGAGTAGGGAGATTGTTTTGAAAAATCCCAATAAGGTTGTCTATTTTTGATGAGATTATATTCAGATTATAAATTCATACAGAAAACACAAGTGGAGATATGATATATTATTAGAAATGTGACTACTCTAAAAGGTGTGCCACTGTGCTTTGGAATTTGTACTTGGGGGTTTGCTTGCTTGATTGATTTGATTGTCTGTTTGGTTTGGTTTGGGGGTTTTCAGGGCGGGGAGGGACAGTTCAATTGGGTTGGGTTTGGGGTTTTTTGGTTTTTTTTGTTTTTGTTTTTGTTTTTTGACACAAGGTTTTAACACTGGCTGTCCTGGAACTCACTGCTTAGATCAGGCTGCATTGAACTTACAGAGATCCACCTTACTCTGCTTCCCAGGGGCCGGAATTAAAGGCCTGCGCCACTTCTGGCAGGCTGATTTTGGATTTTCAAGATAGAATCTCTTTGTCTACCTCAGGGTAGTCTTGGACTTTTGGCAATCCTCCTGCATCAGCTTCCCAAATTCTGACATTAGAAGCATGAGCTTCCTATAACTCCAAGTAGCTCTTTGCTTTCTTTGAACAGAGTTCCAGGAGGTTAGTTGCTAATGTTTGTTGGATCTAAATTAGCTAATGCAGGACCAGGAACTCCTGGTAAATTTGGTTGGGAAAAGGAAATAGTTCACAAAAAATAATTCTATTGAATATTTAATAGAATCCCTATATAACTAAAAAGTAATAGTCTATATTGGAGGCTGTCTTTCACAAAATAATAGTGACTTTATCTGGGGGACACAATTTATCTTGTTCAATAGTCACATCCACATGTGGTTCCTCTTCTTTTAATAAGGCTCTAGCAGGAGTACTTATTTATAATGTGTCGTTGTGGGTGTCTTTTAACCTGTAATTCTGAAGAATTAAATGAAAGATAAAAGAAAGGAGCTTCAAATGCAACAGAGAAAATTACAGCCAGACCTAAGAGGTTCTTGGCATCCATTCCAAAGATATTTTGATAATGCATGTCAGAACAAAAGGGACTTGACAAACACCTATCCCCATGGTGCTCACAAATGATAGAATCTTCTTACCTTTACAACAAAACACCAAGATGGAGGTGCCAACCATCTGGAGAGTTGAGGTTGGAGCTGTAAGGGTCACTTGGTCTCTCCAGTGGATAAAGTTTGAAGAGACCCAATGGGCTGTGAATAGAAACTCAGTGGAATCTTTAACACCTACAGAAATCTTTTTCCAAGAAGAAATTAGTATAGCTGTCTTTCCTTCCTTCAGGGTTTTCCATCCTACAAGCAATTATGGAAGCAGCAGTGCAAAACAACTGGCAAGTGACAGCAAGGTCTGTGGGAAACATAAAGGACATCCAGGAATTCAGACGCATCATTGAAGAAATGGACAGGAGGCAGGAAAAACGATACTTGATTGACTGTGAAGTCGAAAGGATTAACACCATTTTGGAACAGGTATGTCTGAGACTTAGCTCTCTCCTAGCCTGCATGTTAAATCATTATCCTGAGGCAGTTCCCGTATCTGTTAATAAATTAAGTAGCCAACAGAATAAGCATGCCAACAGTTTTCATAGTCTCTCTAATCCCTTTTTCCTCCCTAGTGGCTGCAGGAAAAAAAAGGAATGAAAAGAAAAGAAAATTCTAAGCTTATAAAAAAATTGCATCACATGATTAGTTTGAATGTCTCTGCAATTTCATGCTATATATCAGATAAATCCATCACTCCACTCCTGTTTAATAGATAGCTGGTTATTTCAAAGTAATCCCTGTCCTTTCCTATATCTTCTGGCCCAATAGGGAACAGACAATAGATTAAGCAAGGCTGACAGGTAGGATTTTTGTTTCTCATTACTGGAATATGTACTGCCCTGGACCCTTCTAAGGAATGCCAGCTATTGTTGAATAATGTGCTTAGATACTGCTTACCAAGGTCGAATTGTCTACATCATTCTAAATTATCCTTCTGGGTTAGTAGGGGGGGAGAATAGTTTAAGATATTTTTAATTTCATAAATTTTATTATAAAAAAATCCTTGGAAATAAAAAATATTACACACTGAAATTCACCAGACTAAAAGTCTATATAGATCAGTGAACTTCTATGCTAGAACTGGCACTGGAACCGAAACTATGAAGCTTTACATTAAAATTTACACTTTGGTATCAAACATTTTATACATTTATCCACCACCAAAACTAAAAAGATGCAATGGCAGATTTAGAATTAGAAAAACAGTTAGTTTTAGGTCCTCTTTCATAGCTTCTGTCTATTACCTACACCCAGCCCTTCCTTATCCCCTTAAATGCAGCCTTTCTTGTTCTCCTTTTTGGATGTTATACTGAACTTTTTATACTATGTATTAAAAAAATAAGGTGATATATTTAAATGTTTTGGTTTTAAAAGTGTGAACAACTTTTTTTAAAAAAACAGGCCAAAATTACATAAGATGTGCACAAGCGAACCAGACAAAATCCCAGCACTCAGAAGGGGAAGTGAGCACAAAAACCCCACCCCTAACCAAGAAGCTAATTTGCTATAGGTACCTGCTGGGAGAGGAAATCAGTTTTCTTCCATGGAGAGACACTTGGTGTATCAAACACACTCTGGGGCAGGCCCTATGCCCAGGAATAGTTGGTCAACACAAATTGGATTCCGTGGGTCTTTGTGGGTGATTTTTCCCTTTAGTTGATTGTTTGGTTTTGTTTTAGGTGGATAGGGAGGTGGGACAGCATCTGGAAGGAGCTGAGGAAAAGAGTGGGTCAGAATATATTGTATGTAGTTCTCCAAGAATGAGAACGTTTTAAAAAGTGTAAGCAAATCCTTCAAAAAAGAAACAAGATAAAGAGGAAAATGCAATCCAATGTGCCATGATGTTTTCATTATCAAGCATGAATATGTAAATTTTAGAACAAAATTACTAGGAATATTGATCCTAAGCTATGTTTGGACAGTATGTTTGGGGTAGAGGGCCAAATTGAAGCGTGAAAGTTTACTGTTTCCTTAGAAGTCTCATTTTGCCAGTTCATAACAAAGCTCCTATCTCTACCCAGAAGGAAACTAAAAGGGGAATCTTCTAACTTAACCCTAATGTGTCTGGGAACCAAAAAGAGAACAAAATCATGGTGAGCAGCCATTTCCTATGAGAGGTCTTTTATAGGAAATGAAATATTAAAAATTTGTCAGCTCTATCCCTATAAGAAGAAAAGACAAAAAGAAAAGAAAAACAAGAGAAAAATGAGAGGGAAAGGATGTGGGGGGTAGAAGCTGCAGGTGCTACAGGCTAGAAATACAAAGCTACTTACTCCTTTGTCAAGCTCAGCACTGCTTTTAATGGATGGTGGCTCATAGAAAATCTAGAGTGCAAGCCTGGTTAGTTCCTCAACTAACATTCATCTGAGCAGCACAAATGGTCCATGCTCTCCCTCACTGGAAAACCTTCCTTTGATTTTTCTCAGATCTTAAAAATGAAGAATCAGGTCAGTGATGCTGCTCTATGTACTACATGCCCTCCAAAATGTTTAGACTGAAATAGCCTTTTAGTGGGTGACCTACTTAGTAGCCCCAAACAGAAGAACATCTCTCTTGTCACACTTTTTTGTTTTCTTTCTCTTTCATTAGGGACTTTGGCTTCTCGAATATCCAATATTCTCTCAAAGGTCTGGGGATTTGCAGGAACTTAGACTGGACTGAGAGGTTTTTCAGGTCTGGGTAATGGAAAAAGTGTTGGGTACTGCTTTGACTTCTATATGGCTCTGAAACCTTGGGCACTTAACTTTCTTTACCCCAGTTTCCTCATCTACATGATGGAAAAATATTATGCTCTACTACACAAGATTAATACAACCCTTCAAAAAGCCATAAAATTTTGGAGAGAAAACTAGCATCACAGAAAGAAAATCAAACTGTTTACCAAAAATCAGCATTTCTGGTTTATTTTATGTCTTACTTCTCTGTCTTCCTTTGTTCTAGATGTACTCTGAAACTATCCCTCAGAAGTAACCTTTATGTGATTTTATTCATTTATCATCTCCCAAAACATCATTAAAACAGTGTCAACGCGTATTTGTTTTCTTTACCATTGAGTAGCTCCTGTGAGACCATGTGTTCTACAAAGTAGGGCTAGAATGGGCTACAAACTTTATGATACATACTAATCTAGGTCAGATGGTCAGTGATAAAGTACACTTTAGTAAGTTGCACCGAGATTGGGCTACAGCTCCATCCTACACAGTGGTTCTCAACCTCCCTGATGCTCTAATTCTTTAATAAAGTTCCTGATGTTGTGGTAACCATCCTCCAAACCATAAAATTATTTCTGATGCTACTTTATAACTATAATTTTGCTGTTATGATTTATAATGTAAATATCTGATGTGTAGGGTATCTGATATGCAATTGCTAAGGAGTTGCAACCCACATGTTGAGAACTACTGACTCAAAGATGAAAAAGTACTTGTAGCCACATAATGTGATTGCTAAAATATACATTTTAAATCTTTAAAAATGGCTCTGTTTATTTCTATTCTAACAATAAAATTACTCTCTCTTACTTATCATTTCCTATATAAAATAAATTTCTCATTAAACAAATTACTTACATAACCAATTCCAACATGATATTTTTTTAAAGAAAAAGCTTTTTAAAGGAAACTGAGTACTTTCATCAGAGTTTATTCTTCTGAAAAAATCCTGATATATTATACAGATTTTATAAAGTTCAATGATAATGTTCATAATTCAATGAGTATTAAGCTCTTCTAAAAGACAGCCTCATTGTTTGTTTTCAATATTATTTAGGGTTTTTTCCTAGTAAACCTTCTATAATCTTACAAAATCATGTTTCATTTGACTGTCTGAGATAAAAGAGCCTCTGATAGCATTATAACACTATCGTTAACATCACTGTCAATAGATCAGATTTAAGCATAAAGTTCATACTACAATCTATATCCACCAGGTATTAATGAAAATATGGTAGTGTAATACAATTGCTCAAATATAAGCAGATTTTCAGTAGAGTTTTATATAACATAATGTCCACACTGTGTATATATGTTCTTATTTTCCTGTAAATATTCAAATAGTTATATGATTAATAGAAATTCTTCTACCATTCCTTTCAAGTTCTTTTTAACTTATTTTTATTTTTATGTGCATTGGTGTTTTGCCTGCATGTATGTCTGTATATGAGGGTGTTGGATTTACTACAACTGGGGCAGGTAGTTGTGAGCTGCCATGTGAGTGCTGTGTATTAAACCCAGATCCTCTGAAAGAACAGACAGTGTTCTTAACTGCTAAGCCATCTCTCTGGCTCTCCAAAGTTCTTTTTTAACTCTTCAAGGCCTTCAAATATTACTAGAGAAGAAAAATCAGATGTTGACCTTCCTTTAGTATCACTGTGTACTAGTTAATCTACAAAGAATATGTGATAGGTACATTTACAAGTGTGAGAATTACCATAGAAATTGACAGAGGAGTCAAATGAGGCCATGATCACTTCTTAGAGCTCAGAGACTATTTACAAACTGTAGATTCTAAGTTCAAGATTTAGAGCACTATTTGTTTCATTTTTTCCAATGTCAATAGTTCTTTCTTTTTCTCTTATTTTATTTGGGAATTATAATATAATACAACATGTCTCCCTTCCCTTTCCTAGTTCCAGGCTTTCCCATATATCCTTCCCACTTTTCTTTAAATTCATGCCCTTCTTTTTTCATTATTTACTATTGCATCTGTGTATGTATATGCACATACCTGTGTGTGAGCTCATGTGAGTGTGCACACATGTGTGTGTGTGTACATTGTATGCATGTATATAGAGGCCTAAAGTTGATATCTTGTATCATCTTCCATCATTTTCCACTTGATTTATCAAGGTAGGTTCTCTCCTTGGACCTAAAGCTCACTCTCAAGGTAATCTAGCTAGTTCCTTTGTCCCAGGAATCCAATCTAAATGGACGGTGTCCCTTATCAGCTTTTTGACAAGGGGTAATTTACATGCCTCCCTGAATTTTCACTTTCTCAAAAGACACCATAAATGAAACCTTTACGTAGATGAGTTAATATGTACAAATCATTGGGAAAGGTCCCCGATTCATAGTGTTGGTATACCATTTTGATGTCCAAAAATGCACTGTCATACAAATGATCTCATTTGAACTTCACAATAGGATGCCTGCAGGGAAGATACGTTCATTCCAAATTTACACATGATACTTTGAAGATGGAAGACTTCTAGATGATTTGTCAAAATTTGACTTCCAGTTTAATAGCAGTATGTAACAGAGGAAGTGTGAAACAGAAGCAGGTCTGCTGACCCCTAGTCTAGTGTTCTTGCTTCAAACAGCACCATTTCCTTTAATTTCTACACTACTCATTAAATAACTCATCAAACTCAAATGTGGTCTGCTCATCAGATTCTATCTTAAAATGATGGTGAAGCAATTAGAGAGGACCCGAAGAAGAATGGCAAGAAAATGATTAAAGCGGTAGGAAACAGGGCCTGCGAGGAAAGGCCATAAATGAGTTAAGGTTGTTTATCCTGACGAAAGAGAGCCAAGAGGCAATTTAATCACCATGCTCAAGTATAAAGAGTTGTCATAAAGAGGGCACTGACCAACTGTTCTGCATGCCTAAGGACAGCACTGGAGCAAATAAGCTTAACTGGACCAGAGAGACAGCACTAGGAAGGGCTCATTATAAAGGAAAGACGAAAGTGGAAGAAAGGGCAATCTCTCCCACTTCACACTGTATGAAGGCAAGACTCTGTTGAATTAGGAACAAGTTATGATTAACACATTTTTCAATACTGTTTTTCAAAAATGCACAAAATTTCAAGTTTACACTATATGCTAGCAAATAAAGATCCTTAATGAATAGAAAAATAAAGTATAGTGTTCCTGGGAATCTGTGGTTCTAGGACTCACTACACGTACAAAACTCCACAGATAGTCCTTTTATAAAGTGATATCACATTTGTATGTTAGCTATTCATAACCACTTGTATAGTATAATTCATATCTAGACTGTTGATAATAATGAATAGAATATAAGTGCTACATGTAGTTTTATATTATCCATGGGATAATGGCAATCAGAGACTCTGTATGCATTTAATAAAGATGTAGTTTTTTTAAAGTATTTTTGATCCCATGTTGGGTAAATTCATAGGTACGTAACCAGAATTTACAGAGGGCTAACTGCAATTCTTAACTTTCTTATCATATATCCAAAAAGTTACCACTTTAAATAGATTTACATGTTCTCCACTTGTTCTTTACAATGTTTTCTCTTTTTCTAAACATTATTAGTATATACTCAGCCTGAGTTATAACATGAACTAAATGGGACAAAGGAACTAGCTATATTACCTTGAGAGTGAGCTATAGGTCCAAGGAAAGAACTGACCTTGATAAATAAAGTGGAGCAATATGTTTAAATGTTCTACCCAGCAAAATGACAGAATGTATGAATTTCTCCCGGTACTTTCTCATGCCAAGTTATCTCTTCGTGGATGATCTAACAGAGCCCCTTAGGAAAAACAGTCCAGAAGCAGATCAACCCCTAGCCTTTCCTCTCAATGCTCCTGGCAGAACAGTAAGCTGACTTACTACCACATAAGACAATCTGAGTTAGCCTCTACTCTTCGAAGAGCTTTGTGTGTAGTTCGGTTGAATAAACATAAGCTTGAGAAGCATAGACACATGAGTTCAAATCGTAACTCTCTCACTACTCTATTAGGTGATATTGAGGAAAACGGCTGTTTACTTAAGACTTAATTTCACAAGTTTCTCACTACCATCCTTCAGTGGTTGCTGAGGATCCCATCAGGTAATGTGCGAAAAGCACGTAACACCTAGTAGTCACTCAGACTCTGGTACCCACAGCTATTTGTTCGAGTGATTATTTTCTTTGCTTGTGAAAATAAGCTGTTTAAGGATTGCTGCTTAAAAATGGTGGCCTTGTGGATTTCTCAAGGCGTCTTTCATTTGAGGTATATTGCATGTGGATCTCACTGAATTCATCATGTTCACACACCTCTGCTTTTCTCTTTACTGTAACCTTAGGTAACACATGTGGATCAATCAACTCAAGTACTATTTGAGGAGCAACTAGATTTTCAGCATCATGTAAAATGATTAAAGGCAAAAATCTTGAGCCGTATATAACAATTTAGTACTTTTAATAACAAATATGTATTAAGTGCTTATAGCCATCACACACATAAACATACATGCACACGCACACACATGCACACATGCACACATGCACACATACACATACACACACACACACACACACATATGAAAAAGGTAACCTAGAAGTCATACAGCTAATAGTTGGTGAAGCTAGAAATTTGAACCCAGGGAATATGGCTACAGATGCTATTAATCACAGCACTAATTGGCCCTGTATCTGACTGAATTTATCAGTTAGAGTTTATTCAACCAAAAGTTATAAGATAAGCATCCTGATGAGGCCTGAAGTGGCTCTGTTTACACAACAGGCATTTCACAGATATTTTCTCCACTTGATGAGGAGTCATATCCCATTAACACAGAGAATTGAAAATACACCTTCAAATCGACGCTTTCATGAAGTGCTCCTTTGTAACAAACAGATTCATTTACTTACAGTACCAAAATAACCCAGCTTTGAAATGAGACCCACAAAGGCATATGTTATGCAAAGGACTTCCCCAACGTGATCTGTATATAAATCTAGCATAGCTAAAGAATACCTAAAGAAGTGTGACCTCCATTGTCTCACCATAGTCTTCCGGCAATATCTGATCAGCAATATCCAGCTACCACCCTACCTCACCCCCACCTTAACATCTAGAAAACCAAGCATGAACAAGAAGTGTAAATATTTATAGCAGATGGGTTTCAGGTGGGTGCTTAGACTTGAGCAGCAGTACTGCAAGGGCCATGGTTCCCCCTTCTCCCACTATCACCACCAGACCCTAAAGGGAGGAAATGTTGCCTTAAGCATCAAGCTTCAGCAGACTCCTTATACTACAAACTCTAAAACACACGGATCTTTTCTTTCCTTATGGCCTTAAGAGCATTTGAAAGATTAGCACCATGCTGAACATCAGGGGCAAGGTAAAGGGGAGACAGACACAAAAACCGAACTTTGGCAAGCCAAGTCAGAGCATACATTATGATTCTTAGGTAACAAAGGGTTCCTTTGAAAATAAATCAGGATGCAATTAGAAATAAACTTGTTCCCTAACATGTAAAGATGTTTGTCCTGGGAGTTGGTAACAGGCAGCACTAGTCTACATTGAGGGACTTTAGCTTTGGCTTATTAAAAAAAAAGATGGTTTGATTATCTGGTCATACTTCCCAGTAGAGTGTCTTGGTAAATATTTAGAATCAAATCCCCTCTGGGAAAATAAAAAAAGAAAAACTCATTCAAGATCATTACTTTGAAACAGACTCTTGTTTGTTTCCGGTAGTAAAAATGTTGGTCTCAAAAAGGAAATGTTCCTATTAGACCAACAGTTTCCTCTTCTCATTTTTTTAAAAAATCCATTCACTTGATTATTTCCTAGGAGGCTTAGAAGGATATTTTTAAAAATCAACAAAAATTCCAATTACTTTTCATTAACTAACTTCAGAGTTCCTTCTGAAAATTCTCAAGGATTGAGACTCCTGCAGATGAAGGAAAAAATTCAAGAGCTTTATAAAGCAGAATACAGAAGCTTGAGGCAGAAGGTCTGGATTTTAGCCCCAAGCCATAGGACTTTAGAATATATCAACATTTCCTAATCCCTAAAGCAAATGTGTTATATGTTCCAAGAGACTTCTAATTCCAAGAGACTATGATTCCTGGTACTTTAAAAAACAAGATAGAGAGTTTAATTCGGGAGTTATTAGATGAGAGGATAGGGGTAATGTGCTTCATTGGTAAACATGCATGATACTCCAGGTTAGTCTCAAGCCCTGCAATGAATGACCCAGAAGAAAGAGCTTGTGAGCTGTGGCTAGGAAAACTGGGAGAAGGTAGAAAAGGAGGGAGGAAGGGTAGGAGGGAGGAAGGGTGGGAGGGAGAGAAGGGAAGGAGGAA
>NC_045030.1:46168117-46184822 GCF_008632895.1 Mastomys coucha
AGGGAGGAAGGAAGGAAGGAAGGAAGGAAGGAAGGAAGGAAGGAAGGGGAAAGGAGAAGGGAAAGTTAGAGAAAAGGTTCATTTTGTCTTTCCTAGTTCTATACAAGGTAAGTGGAAAATAGTAAGGCTTTTTTACTGAAGAAATGTACAGTCTAGCAGGCTGATAAGAAAACACAATAATTCTAGAAGACAGAATATGACAACTACCTCAGATGTGTGTCGACCTTCTTCCTTTCTCAGACTGCCAGCTAGTGACCATCATTAAATGGTTTTTGCTGACTGAGGTTCTTGAAAGCTTGAACATCGGGGAGCTTTTCTGAGAGTTGGGAAGATGGGTGATAAAGAGAATGAGATAATATGCCCTTAAGGCCACTACGCCACTAGGAAATTCATTTACCTCTATCCTTAGAGCACAGAGCAACAAATGTCCCTGGTAATAGGAGTTTATGTTTGATCAAAGCTAGTACCACATATGTATATACATAAATATCACATCAGCCCTTACAGAAAATGCCTAGGGAAATTTTCTATTAATTAAGGGTTTCTGGTAGTTGGATTCTGATTAAAGAGATTTGTTTGTTCATTACAAACCTATACTAAGTCCCTCGCTATAGCCACGTCACCTACTGCCTTCCTGATTCCATGCCCTTTGCATATAGAAACATCAAGGAGAAAACAGAAAAAAAAAAAGGTTTACTGAATCAAGACAGACTCACTCCTTGCCTTAACATCTGAATCTTATGACTAAGTCTCATACTTTATACCCAGATCTTAAATATATGAACCAATACAAGTCCAACAATAAAACTGATGTAAATATCACTTTTTTTTTTTTTAGTTAGCCCTGTTACAAGTCAAATGGGAATTCAGAATAGCTATATTTAAAAACAAAAATAGAATAAAACCATAAACAATTCTAGCTATGTTATCCCTCTGCAGGAAATGCATGTATTTTCTGCTGGCACAGGAAGAAAGCCCTCCAAGCACGCCTGAGTTTGTGTGGCTTCCTCCACAGACAGTGAGGGTTTGACAGAGTCCTGTGGATTTTGATTACTGGCTTGTAAACACTAAGTATTTTTTAAATCACCATTGGGCTTTATTAGGAAATTTTCTCAGATTAAAAACAACAAAAATGTAGTAATTAGAAAGTTTGTCATGCAGCTGCCTGATTACAGGAGCCCTTTCCTAGATTCTAACAGATGCTACAACAAACTCTTTTCAAGAAAGCTGTGAGAACCACAGTTCAGAAGAGCAACACAAAAAAGCTAGTTATTATTCAAGCCCACAATGTCACAAGGACCCTTATATTTAAAATGACAAGGCTCCCCTACAGAGAGGTACCAAGCAAATACAAAAACAACCAAAAAAAGAGTAACAAAAAATTAAAATAAAATGTGTAAATTAAATTTCTTCACCATGCTAACAATGAAAGGCAAATGCAAATGATAGTGCCATGCAAATATCTTGACTTTGATACCACTGAACATAGGAAACAGCCCTACACAAGCATGATAGCATTATTATGAAATGTTCACTTGGCCCTTCCAGTTGAAGGAATCTTCTTCTTTGGGACAGTTTTGCCTCAGTCCAGATATGGCAGGGTCAAAGTGTCTTTGCCCAGAGGGTATAACAAATTGATAACTGAAAGGAACCATGCAATGATTTATGGCAAAGGATTAAGTAGATTGGTGACAACTATTATCACAACACTAGTAGCAGAGCTAAAATAGTAGATAGTAAGTAGCCAAGCACCACTATTTTATTATCAATCTTTTTTTTTTTTTTTTGAGATAGTGTCTTACTATGTACCTCCGACTGGCGTGTAACTAGCTTTCCAAACCAGGCTTGTCTCAAACGCATAGATATCTGCCTGCCTCTGCCTCCCAAGGACAATGCCATGCCCAGCCAACCTACTTTTAATAAACATATAGCTACCAAATAGCCTCCCCAGTGCAAAATTACAACTCCTACAACCCCTGTTTCACTCTGAAAATGAATAGCATCTGATTAAGTGTCTTTTGAAGGAATACAGCTTGAGGTCAAAGATTAAAACTCTACCTAAGTTCTTTGTCAAAATCGTACCTACCCTTGTGCAGCACCCCATCTCTCCCCATCCTTTCTATTACTTTATCGATGTCAGCCATGAAATGTAAAAAGAAAATCATCCTTCCTTGGCAGCATGACTTTAGGATGAATCAGACAGCTTCTCTAACACATTCCAAGATGCTCAGAGAGGGCAAGTCAACAACTACAAGGCATTATAATTAGAATCGTGTACCTCACTTTATGACAGGGAGTAAATGAGTAGGGGAAGGGACTTGAGATCATTTAGCCTGAGAACTCAAAAAGGAAGTAAGCCCCTGAAGGAGTCCGACCTGGCTGGATCAGATGCATATGTGTGAGAACTTTGCGTACATCACCATGGTCATCACTAAGTATTAGATTTGTGAGTGGCACCAAAACAACAGCAATTATTTCAGTGTTTTTTATTTGACTGTGGTTCAGTAGGCCAAACCCATCTTGCCTACCATAGTGAGATGGACTGGTCATACAAAGTATTGTTCCTACTAAGGGGCACAAACTGAAATTGTTTTCATGTCTTTGGTGGAATCTCTTGTAGAAGGCTTAGCTGTAATTATACCTAAACTCTGTTTGTTTGTTTGTTTGTTTGTTTTGTTTTGTTTTGTTTTTTAAGAACTGGAGAAGGCTAAACACAGTGATGTATGCCTTTCATCCTAGCACTAGGAAGGCAGAGTCACTTGGATCTATGAGTTCCAGGCCCGTCTGTTTTACATGGAAAGTCCCAGGCTAGCCAGGGATACATAATAAGACCCTGTCTTTGGAAGGTTGGACCAAGAAGTGGGAGACCTCTAACAAAATTCACTATTAGTAGAGATATGCTTGCCAATTTTAAGACCATGAACACTAGGAAAGTCAGTAAGTGATTTGCACGTTGGAACCTGCATAAGAGCTTAATGGACACTTACCCCTTTAAAGGTAAATAACAGAAAAGAGTTACAATATGGTATGACCTCAGCACTACCTTGTCTTAGACCAAGAGATGAAATCCAGACACATTGAAGGAATGGACTAGACAGTCAAAGAGGATATTCATAGGAAGTTTCTTAACGGGCCCTCCTAAGTGACTTGCCTCTGACTGATATCACTTCATCACTTCTGAGAGTCCTTTGCACTTCTCTTGACCTATTTCAGACTACTGCTTCTGCTTAACTTAAGAACCTGCGACACAATTACTCCTCCTCCCTCTTTCCTAGCCAATATAAAATTAATTGTTTCTTAATAGACTGCTTTGTTGCCATTTTCTCAAATGTGCAAAGCAAACACGTCCTTTTTTCTCACATACATTAACTTAATTTCTGTCTCACCCACTCAAGCATAACACAATCATTCCAATGCTGACCTAAACACCTTCTCCACTTGGTATCCATGGCAACTACCACCAAGCTGCTCAGAGAGAGCTGCAAGTAGTGGCAGGAAAGTACACCTCCCAGTGGAGCTATTAGCTCTTCTGCTTTAGCCACATCCATAAGAGGTGGTGATAGATCAACCCCTGAATCCTCGGGTATTTTGTTTCCTCAGAGAGGGGTGCTCTTCACACCTTTGTCCCAAGGAGGAAGAACTGGGGTTCAGCTGCTTTTCATTCTCAAACTGTTGAAAATAAAGCAATCAGTGCCCATGTTGGAAGGACAAGACACTGCATAAAGAGGAGGAGCTTAGGCTCAGTAGTTGATGGTAAGGAACCATCACTTAAGCATCCTCTTCCTAAATTCTCCACAAATAGAAATACGTTTAGAAGTGGGAGGAACAAATACATGGCCTTAGCTTCTTAACTGCATCAAAAGAAGGAAACAGGAGGCCACTATTCTCAGGCCACTGTTCTCAACTGCTTTCCAGTTGATCTGCTGAAACACAAGGAGATGGTTCAACAAGACAACATTCCTTTTCATATCGCTTATCTCTGAAGTTCTTGGGAAAGAACTAGCCATACTTTTACAGAAAGGGTGAAAAAACCCACAAGTATCTTTCATCCCTCAAAAGGAGAGATGCATCCCGATGAACAGATAATTGCAATCCATCCTGATAAGTACACTGGTAAAGGAACACAACTTGTAACAGGAAGGCAAAAGAAACCCAGTTAACTCAGCCTAACTTGAGCTAAGTGGGGAATCACAAACCCAATGAAACTCATATGGTTTTGTGGAAGGCGGTATATACTTTTATTTACCTATGTATGACAATGTTCACTGAATTGTCAAAATGAGTGCCAATAAGCAGGAACAAATGAAAACAAATGAGGCTGGTTAGAATGTCATCGAGTAGTAGAAAGATCCTACTAATAGCATGTGCTGTGGGGGCTGGAGAGATAGCCCAGCAGTTAAGAGCATGGACGGCTTTTGCAGAGGACACCAGTTCAGCTCCCAGAACCCACATCTTTGTAACTCCAGCTCTAGAGGATCTGATACCATTCTCTGGCTTTCATAGGCATAGGCATAGGCATAGGCATGTATGCCGGCACACATACACACACACACACACACACACACACACACACACACACATACAAATAAATCTTAAAAAATAATGTATGCTCAGTTGGTCAGAACACAACTTGCCCCTTTACCAGGACCTTTGAATCCTCTAGAAACAAAGTTTTTTTCCACCAGCCAATAGTGTAACATGCTATCAGAAAGGACAAAATTCTGCTTAGGCATTCAACTACCCTTTAATTTCAATTGAGGTGTTGAGAGGCAGACTAGCATGTGTAACCATATCTCAACTAGAGAATAAAAGAACCAGCATTTAAGAACTTGTTTCCTACTCAGAGGAGCAAATACGGAGACAAAGTGTGGAGCCCAGACTGAAGGAAAGGCCATCCAGAGACTGTCCCACCTGGGGATCCATCCCATATACAGTCACCAAACCCAAACTATTGCAGAGTCCAGGAAGTGCTTGCTGACAGGAGCCTGATGTAGCTGTCCCCTGAGAGGCTCTGCCAGAGCCTGACAAATACGGAGGTGGATGTTTGCAGCCATCCATTGAACTGAGCACATGGTCCCCAATGGAGGAGTTAGAGAAAGGAACCAAGAAGCTGAAGGGGTTTGCAGCCCCATAGGACGAACAACAACATGAACTAACTAGTATCTTCAGAGCTCCCAGGGACTAAATCACCAACCAAGGACTGCAATGGTGGGACTCATGGCTCCAGCAGCATATGTATAGCAGAGGATGGCCTAGTCAGTCGTCAATGGGAGGAGAGGCCCTTGGCCCTGTGAAGGCTCTATGCCCCAGTGTAGGGGAATGCCAGGGCCATAAAGCGGGAGAGGATTGGTTGGTGAGCAGGGGGAGGGGGGGATAGGATTTTTTCTCTGTATCCTTTTCATTCTTCTTGTCCATAAACATTCATTGAGTGCTACACTATACTATAGAGTGCTACACTGAAAAACACTCACAATATGAAGTAGAAAACTGGGCACCGAACTGTATTGAGTAAATATTTAGTAGACTGGCAGAGATGAGAATTTGAGACCATATAGGAATCCACAAAACACAAAACGAAGTGATCCATAGACAACTGAAGCAAAAGATAGAATTTATGAAGACAGGGTTTTGTGTTTTGTTTAAGTTGACCAACAGCTTGGTGAATTCTAGGTATTGATAAACTTCTGGGGTTGGTTGGTTGGTTGGCCTTTTGAGACAAAATCTCTTTATGTAGCCCTGACTATGAATTAGCTATGTAGACCAGGCTGGCCTCAAACTCACCAAAAGCCTCTGCCTCCAAGATGCAGGAACTAAATGCAGGTAACCCCATGCTCAGCAGTAGACATTTGTTGAATTAAATAAATTCATATCCTGATATTTCTTCTAAGGATGGGAGAAACATCATTTGGGGAATGCACTGTATGCACAGTGTGGCTTTTGGTTTTCGTGCACAACAGGAACCTTCTAGATGTGTACTGATGATTTAAACCTTTGCAAATCCTACCAAAGCCATGTTTGGGCATTTCTTAGTGATGATCATTAATACATTAATATGGATGCAAGGCACGGTCCTTAGAAATGTCTTTCTAAGAAACACAACACCTGCTATTAGCTTTGCTCATCTAATGAGGCTGAACTCAGATGATGATTTTAAAAATGAGATTTTTAAGTATATTTTAGTTAGGACTGAAGGAGAAATAGTTATGATTTCTGTCAGTAGGCATAGGTTATAACTCTCTGTTTTGGGGACTTATGGTCTTCTGGAGCTCAGCTTGTATATGCCTCTGAAAATCAATTTATTTGTTGAAAAAGTAAGATCAGGAAAGACATTCCCAAATAATCATTTTGTACATCTCTAAGTAATCAAATTACCGTTCTTCTAAAGTATTCTACTACAGTATAATTTCTTTTCCACTTATTTCATTGTGAACATTCTACTAATTCTCTAGTGAATTTTGGCTTCCAAGACTTTTGAAGATAAAGACAATTTGATGAAATTGGGATTGTCTAGGATAGTATAGTCATAGACCGAATACATGCAATAAGAATCTATCAGAACACTATAGGGAAATTCATATACAAAGAAGCATTCATATACAAAGAAATGAGAACCATTGCAACTCTGACTTACTTTCACCTCAGGTACCAGACTGCTGTGCCAGCATACAGCACCAAGGAAAATATATTTCAAATACATATGTAATGTATTAATTAATATTTGATATAGTTAATATATACATTATGTAAATTAATGTTAGTTAATATGCAGTGTATTTAATACTCTGTATTAAATGAATTGGGTCTGATTTCACAATGTTAGGGTAAGAAGCTTAATCATGCATTACCACAATAAATGGTGCCGGATATATTGTCCACTGTGGCCTGGCTACCATCTCCTAGGTGTAGTTCAGAAGGCCCCTTCTTCTTTGTGGCAGATTTCTAAGGAAAAGGTTTGAAAGCTCATGCATAGCGTAGCCTTATATCCCAAAGCCCAGAATCTTCGATTGAGTATCTTTTCTGTGATGAAAGCGTGACTATTGCCTTCCTGAGTTTTCCATGCTTTAAAAACATTTTCACAAGATGATTTTGGCCCTCCAAGGTAGGCAAGACTCATAGTGAGTTTATTTTCTCCATTACAACAAGAAAGTGACACATGAGAAGTTAAATAACATGCCTAAGGTCACACATTTCAGATTGCCTCATTCTTCTCCTTATTTCCTCAAAAGCTCAATCTGTTTTTTGTACTACATCATAAGAATGTATTTGGGAAAGCAGCCATGGAACTCTTGCTCTACAACATTAACTGTGCCCTGCCAGAACCAGCTCCCTTGCTTTCCAAAGCTATGGGTAAGAACATTTACTTTGGGCTTAGCCATTTCTCTCCCCACCCTTCCCTCTGTTTCCTGAAAGAACAATTAAGATCCATCTGGGACTAATTATAATGATTCTTGAATTTGAACTTGCAACCATTACCCAATTGAGGTCACTTATTTCAAATTAACTTGCCTGGTCAGAACACAGGTTTGGTTATCTTCAGAACACAGTGCAGAGAGGCCCTGGCTCACTCAGACTTTTAATTAACTAGCTAAATAACATGCACTGTGACAAGCTGCCTAAGATTTGATGGAGTTGTACATTTGCATTCAGACAAGGATCAAAATATACTCTCAGAGCTTCAGGGACTAAGTCCTAGAAACCTTCACACAGTATCTTGTTCAAGGCTGTGCGCTTCTTCCCTTTGGTTACCTCTAATTATTTTCCTGTGCTTTTTGTTCTGATTATCCAACATTCATCACAAGTGCAGCTTGTGATTCAACAATGACAATTCATGTCCTATGCTGATAGGGAATTGAAAATTGGAGTCATGTGCATGTGAGCCAAGCACGAAGCTTCATGAAATAATTAGGGAAACCAAAAGGAGATTTTCAGGATGCCCGGGGGAAGGGGGAGGGAGACAAGACTTTCTAAAGAGTCGGATCTCAACTGCTCCCCACTTAGGTAATCATACATAATAACACTAGATAGTCTTAGTTGCATAGAATTTGTAATGGGAGCCGATCATACTGCAATAATAATGATAGCAACGACAGTTCTTATCAACAGTAATTCTTAGTAATATGGCTGCTAACAGTGACTAGGCTTTGGAGTTAGTTAAACCTAGTTTTGACCTCTGTCTCCAACCCTATATGCCTACAACTTCTAAAACAAGTTGATGAACTTTTCTGAGCCTCAGTTTCTTAGCCTGAAAGATAAATACACAAGTAGGACCTACCTTAAAGAATTGTGGTGAGGATTCAGAGAAATAAAGCCAATGACGCAGTCAGTAAAGTGCCTACTGAGTTCAGATCCCCCCAAAGCCATGTTTAAATAAAGTCATGCTCTACAACATGTACCTTTAATCCCAGTACTAGGAAGCTGGAGACAGGAGGATCTCTAGCACTTTCTGGCCAATCAGTTTAGCTCAATCAGTGTGCTCCCGGTTCACTGAGAAACCATATCTCACAAGAATAAGCTGGAGTAGTAATTGAGGAAGATTCTTATGATGACCTGTATCCTACACACACATATACCAAAAAAAGTATGGAGAAAGTGAAAGAGAGATATTAAGAGAGAAAGATTTTAGCTGGTAGAGGTGGCCCACTCCTTTAAGCCCAGCTTTTGACTGTCTGAAATAGGAGAATTGCTGTGAGTTCTGGACCAGCCTGAACTATTGAAAGATTTTTAGGCCAACGAGTACTACATAGTGACATCCTACTTCAAATAAATAGATAATAGATGGAGAGGCAGTTAGACAGATAGATGGGTAGAGATAGCTAGGTACATACATACATACATACATACATACATACATACATACACTGTCAGAGAGATGATACATAGACTGATGATAAATAAATTTAAGGCAGTACTTTGTTGTATTAGTCACTTTTTCGTTGATGAGATAAAACACTGTGACCAAGGTAGTGTATAAAAGGAAGAGCTTATTCGTGTTTCCAGTTTTAGGAAGGTAAGACTCCATCATGGTAGAGAGACATAGCAACTATAGCAAGATGATGGGAACTTATATGCTTTACGAGGAGGATGATACAGAGAAAGCACCAAGAATAGTATGAGGCTCTGAAACCTCATAGCCTGCCCCCAATGATGTACTTCCCCCAGCAAGACCATACCTCCTAAAACTCTATAAACACTGTCACATAGCTGGATTCCAAGTGTTTAAATGCTAGCACCTATGGGGGATATTTTCATTCAATCTACCACACTTCTGTACAAGTCTTGAAAAATGCTGGCCTATAAGCAAAACCTAGTCATCTTTTATATACCACCAAAAGGCCTTTGTCCAGCTTTTCCCTATCTGGGGTCCTTTTTGCCCTTCTCCCTGAGGAAGGGACAACTAGAAGGTGCATTACTTTGTGGTTGATTTACATCTTCTCATCATTTTGCATCTGCATCTCTAACACCTCCGTTCCATTTGCAAGCCTCAGCTCATTCTCTCTTCTTCCCAGTGCTGTCCTAATAATCAGCTCCAGTCTTCCTCTATGTCCAAGCACTAATTTATCTTCCCGTTTTTCTCACCCAATAGCTGCAGGGTTTTTTGTTTGTTTTGTTTTTGTTTTGTTTTTTAAGTCAGTGACATGAAATCAAGGAAGGCTTTGTGGAGGAGGCTGCCTGTGAACTTGGACTTTAGGATTAGATAGGATTTCTGTAGGGGAAGATGAAGGTAGTAAGGAGTATGAAAAGGACATAGACAATACATGGCAACACTAGACACTGCCTTAAGAGCTGAAAACACATGGTTTCACACATTTCTTACTTCAGTTCTGTGAAATAGCTATTAGTGATAGATGTCTTTTCCATGTAGGCTACTCAGATCTAGGAAGCCTAAGTTAACTGGCCAAAGTTATGATGAAAAGTGGGGTCTGTCACCTATCAATCTAGCCTTCATTGTTGACTACACTACTTTATTTTTCCCATGATTATACCCCCTATATTTATTATTTTACAAATGAAAAACTAAGGCTTGTATGTAATATAACTTGCCTGGGATTATAAAGCTAATAACTGATAAATTTAATGGGAGGTAGGTTTGAGAGTAGAAAGGGAGAAGGAAATAAAATAATTGTAATTTAATTTTGAAAACTGCAAAAACTATACATTTGTGTGTTGATATATGCCTATATGCCTAGCACTGGGGAGGCTGAGGTATGATCATGAGTCTGAGGCTATTCTAGACTATAGAGACCTTGCTTCAAAATAAATAAATAAATATTTTTAATTTAAAAATCTCTCCTTTAGCATTTAAGTACTATAAAACAGCAAGACTCTCCTGAAATCAGGAAGAATAGCCTTCTAGAATACATCTCTCTTCATTTTCAAAATAGCATTCTATTTAAGTTACCTGTTTGTCAGGTTCCCACTTATAAAAGCCAAGGGAAAAAATTTTTTAGATTTCTGGTTGGAGACAAAGTACTTTCTATCTATAGCAGGTTGAGTTAATCATTCTCTCCTCGGTTGTACTTTGTTCATATTTCTGTTCTCGCACTTCTCCCACTGGGCTACAATCATCTGTTAACTTGGCTGTCTTTCCCATTCAAGTGTGACATCCTCCAGACTAGGGCCCAGATTCTTGTGACCTCTGTCTCCCCATGGTCTATCCCCACGATTGGCACAGACTGAGCACTCAACTAGCGTTCATTAAAAGAAGGAAAAATAAAAGGTGGTTGGTAGAGGAAGCTTCCCAGATATAAATGGCCTTCAATCCACATTCTTCCTGATTCTGGTAGTGTGCCAGAAAATGGGCTATTGTTAAAAGACAACAGTGCTGATTTGTAGTACCCACTGATTTCTGGGTTAATAATTCTGGCATTGCTGATTTTAAGGTACCCATGGTTTTATTAACTGGCTCAGAAGATTCTGAATATTTAACAAGTGGCTTTCAGAAGCTCCCTGTGCTTGGCTGAAAGTCAGCAGTTCTTCCTAGGGTACTTGAACTGTTTGCATGCCAGTGTGATCATAAAGGTGGACGAGTTGGCAAGGACAGCAAGATGATGCCACATCCAAATAGCAAGAGTGAATGAAAGGCCAAAGGAAACATTTCTGAGTTTGGAGAATTGTATGCTTTGCCCCCCAGGAACTAAGCCTCAGTCATTTGTCATCCATTTGCAAATTGAGATCCACTTAAATGACATGGCTCCCAGAAGAGGAACGAAGCTGCCAAGTAAGCAATTATCCTGAAAATCACATAGGGTTCCTGAGAGATAGTTATTTTTATTTGAAAATATATACATGGTCATTCACTTCAACTATCAAATATTTTTACTGATTAGGGTGTCAGATACTGAAAACACTGCACAAGTGGAAATGTATTAAGAGAGGCATACCTAAGAAGCTGAAAAGGAGACCACTCTATTCTCCGTATCCATACCAGCTGCTTTCTTTCCACTCCACACCTGAAAGCTTCATCACCTCGAGCTGCACATGGGTCTCTAATATTGTACCATACTATTTACATTTCAATTTTCCATACAATAATGAAGCTAATAATTAAATGGCAAAATTTGAATACAAAAATGACACACAACATCAGGGTTCATGTTTTTTTTTTTCTAATACATCACCTCTAATGCTTATCAGGCAATTTCCTATAAAATGATGTTATTTATTGTCATGATGTATTGCCAAGCACTATACCTTTTCTTGAAGTCCCTAGTTTAGAAGACATGTTATAGTATCCTGTTTATATGGGAGATATCTTATACTTATTTCAGCAAAGGATCAGTGGATATTCCTCCTTTTTTATTCAAATGACAAGGCCACTCCCATTGAAAGGCCTGCTATTCATCACCTATACAGTCTTTTCAGAATGCCAATGAGCAAAAAATATATATACAGAAAGCAAAGCCTTGATTGAACTTTTAGAATATATTATGCGTGTAAAAACAAAAGTTTCTGTGAATGTAGCTATGAGGATTGCCACAAGCTAAGGCCAGCCTGAACTACATAGTCAATTCCTAAGCCAGCGATGATTACACAGTGAAACACTGTATTTAAAAAGTAAGAAAGGGAAATTAATTAAGTAATTAATTAGGTCTATTTTAAAATGTTTGTGTATGTATACATGTATGCATAAATATGGAGATCAGAGGACAACTTACAGGAGTCGATTCTCTCCTTCCACAATGTGGATTCCAGGGATTGAACTCAAGTCTTCAGGCTTATTTTCCTAACCTACTAAGCTATCTTGATGACCCTCTCTTGTGATTTGTTATTAAATCTTCCACATATTGCATTAAGCTACAATAAATTGAATATGAAAGTCTTGGAACTAAAGCTACCTCCAAAGGATAATCTCTGCTAAAATTCTTACCCTGTAATCCTCTCATCTTAGAATTATAGTTCTTGCCTTCTTCATTTCCTTTCTCTCCACATAAGGTTCTCTACAGTCAGCATAAGCATTGACAAGATTCCTCTATTGTATCACTGTCTTACTGACAAAAAGCTCCGGTCACTCTCATGTCAAAACCACTCCCCCATCCCAACACACCCTGCCATGGGACTGACTTTGGTATATGTCATTGTTCTTTCTTAACACAATATTCCAGCACACTCCTTCAGGTAAGATGACTGCAATATAAAGCCCTGGCATTCAGACATATGAGAACAAACATGTGCACATTGAACTTACTAGGAAATAATGCCAGTGGAATTGGCTTGTGCTATGTTTACTAAGACTCATACAAATTCATTGGAGTCTTCACTGAAGAAGGCAAACACCTACAATTGGACTGAAAATCTCTTCTGGATGGTGTGGCACGATAACGGGCTGATTTCTGCAGCACACCACACGTTCAGCTCCCCACACTGCTGAAATTACATATAGTGCCATAAGAAAACAATGTCTTATTTTTTCAACTAAGAGAAAAGGGAAGGCAGATGTGAGCCTAAAAAAAATCTTTTCTTTGAACACAGAAAATGTGATCTAATAGGTTTTTTTTTCCTTGCAGATAAAATATCCATGCAGTAAAGGAAAAGTGCCTAGTGAATTCAACCAAAAATCCTCCCCACAAATCCAACCTTTTTTCCCAGACTCCCTTGCTCAAGATTTTACATGATATTTAAATCAAAGAGAAACAAATTAAGGTGAACATCAAGGCATGTTCTGTACTCAAAAGCAAGATCAATCTTTCTCCATAGATCCTTTTCTGGCGCTGATGTAGAAAATCCAAACATGGAGATACTTAGGTCTGCAAATAACCTAATCTGCATACCAGATGGATCTAAGGGGGGAAAACATACACACTTCTTCACACACATTTTTTTTTCTAAAATGTGAGCATAGAAAAGCAGATGCTTTTGCCTCCCAAAGGATACGTGGGCCTCTCTCAAGTAGTCTTGTGGAACAATTTCATTTCAAATTTCTAAAATTATGAAAATATCTAGATTAAACATGAAATTGAGAAAGGATGGGTCTCCTTGAGAGACAACCAACTGAATGCCTTATAAATCCTTTTTAACTACTTGGAGATATTCAGCCCATAGTTTCATAGAAAGATGTGATGAGGGGCCATTTAGTAAGTGAAAATGACCCCCAAATGAGTAAACTCTGATTCCCTGACTTCCTTGGCAGAAAGCTTGACACTGTCTACGTGATCAAGTTTTAGTAGTATATATGAGCTCTTTCTTCTTCAAAGAAACCTTTGTTCAGTGAATGAGATATGTAGCCGGGGTTTTTTTCCCCCTTTGAGATGCTAAATCTGAAGATAAAAATAATTTTTCCTAAAACAATGAATTTCATCTATACTTCGTACATTTTCCCTTTCTTATATTTATCGTGTCTGCCATCATAGCAGGCCATTTATCATCCCTAGCAAATCTTACAAAAGCAAAGTGACTGCAGAACATGGATGTGGGAACTTGGTATTTCTTCCTTAAATGTCACATCTGAGTGTAAAAGCAGCTCTTTATCTGTGAAGTTCTAAAACTAATTCAAAAAGATCTATTATAATTACTATAAAAGCAAAGTTGAATATTCTCTTGGTTACCAGAGTTATTAAGTAAATGAGGGTAGAATTTATGCCTCGTTCATCTGTAACAGATCGAAAGAATAGAGATTGAGGATTAACTGAACAAGGACATTCCTATTAACTATCCAGTTCTCTGGTGTGCCATATTATATTCAGTATCCCCAGCCCCTCTTTGTTTTCACAAGCTTTTCCCAGAAAAAAAGAAATTTAAAAGAAAGGCGAAGACTAAAAATATAGCACATTTCTCACGAAGGCCTCATTTAGCTCCTATCAGAAAGATCTTAGCAGCTCCACAGCAGATCTCAAGACAACAGACGCTTACTCTCTAACAACCTGGAGAGCATTTCTGATGGAAGCCTTCCTTGAAACATATTACATGGCCCTGATAGTTTCATCCGAAGTTTCTGATCAAAGTAAACTATTGTCTGATGACTCAGGCACTCACAGCAAACATCCCTGATTATACTGTGCAGTAGTACATTGTTGCCTGCTTTTCTGTTGTTGTTTCTTCCTTCTCCTTTAAGTCAGACTGTCACTTCCTCTTGTACTAATGCACCTCTCCCAAAGATCACTCCCAGCCTCCCTACACACCCCTTCTAGCTTGAAGTGTTTAATTTACTGGGAACTGGAAAAACCAAGATTGGTAAGAACTGTATGCTAAATCAGAGTTAAGAAGGCACTGAAAGCAAGGATGAGGAATTAATTATGGGCTTCAAGGCAGCAGCTCTGTGACACCTAAATGTTCCTATCTTTAGATAACTTTCCCATCTCCTCCAACTTAAGGCTAACTCTAGAAAGGGTGATAAGAGAACTACCTTCCAATAAGTCCATTTGTTCTGAGCACACCATCTTGTCATGGACCAAAACAGTTATTCTAACAGCTTCATGTTTTCCTGAAGCTGAAGATGCAATGTCTTAATGAAGAATTCCGCCCTAGAAGGAAGTAATGCAGCATACTTCCTCTTTCCAATCTCAACCATGTTTGGAGATGTTCTCAGGTTTGATCATAGCAACCTTGCTAGGAGAGCTACCACCAAATTGTGGATAAGTGAAGGGACACTCAGAAAGTTGAGTGATTTGTCCACAGCCAAGCAGTGAGTGCATGACCAAATCCAACCTCTGGATTGTCATTCAGGGCTTAGCTAATGGCACTACCATGGTGTATCGTTCCTTCTGACTTTCTTATGTGAAAAAGCACGGGAAATGCGGCCTCCACTGAAACAGCCTTCCTTATTTTTCTCTGAGTGTGTTACGTGTCCTTAGGAATGATGTTCATTTTTCATGAAGTATTCAAAACCCTCTAGTTTTATTATGTGAGGGTTGTCAGTGAATTAAAAATTCAACAAATGTATGGTCCCAACTTGCCACCAAAAGTTAACAAATGTCACCAGCAAAGATGTTTCTCATAAGCAGACACTGAAGAATACATCCCAGAAGTCACCTAACAGCTTATTTTGTGTCATGGCAGCATGAGAAATCACCTCCTCAAGATATTCATTAACCTTTCTTTTCCTTCATATATAATCAGTCTGAAATGTGGTTCATATGTTAAATTAATTGAAAACATCTCTCTGTGCTCTCTTTTATACACACACATACACACATACACAAATACACACACAAACCAAATGGCTTGAGTCTTTGTAATAGCAAGAAAGTAAACATGATGCTCAAAGGTACAATTCCATTTCTCTGGGCCAAACTAACATGCACCCTTTGTGCCTTAGACATCTTGCTTTGCTCCTCTGCAAAAAATTGAGAACAATCATCAGCATTTAGCATAAATAAAGTGATTGAAAATTGAAACTATACTAAGTCATAAAATTCTTTTTTATTGATTTCAGTTTCATTACATTATGATGAGAAAAGATACATAACTTCAATTTATCTGATTTGCTAACATTTAAAAACATATTTTAAGTAAATATAATTATATCACATTCTTCTTTCCCTTTTGTACCCCAGCTCCTCCCAAAGAATCCCACCTTCAATACCTGCCATACCTTTTTTTTATTTTTATTTTGTCACATCCTTTAATATTTATAAAATATTGTAACAATAAAAATGTCTATTATAAAAGTTGTTTGATATAAAACAACAATCAATTGAACAGTCTTATGTAGATGCTTGTCTATGACAATACTGAAAATACAAACTTTTTTCTCAATATAAATTTTAAATAACTCCTAACGTATTAACTGTATATTTCAAAATAATATATCACTACTAATATTTTCTTAAATGAACATAAATATATAAAGTGTTTTTGTTTGTTTGTTTGTTTGTTTTATATTTAGTAGAGTTTAAGATCTTGGCTTACTGTGGTAACTTGATACAAGAGTTTCAAACGTCAAGCAAAGCATTCAGTCTCATACTTTGTTGTTCTCTTAAAAGCCCCCTCCTAATTTAATTTTCTACATTAATTTTGGGTATATAAATACTTTTAAAATATGTAAGCTGTTCTGAAAACCATAGTATAGTATAAAAACATGAAATAAACGATACTACTAATAGAGACGCTGAGATAGGATAAGCAAGATCTCAAGACCATTATGTTGTAGACAGCCAGACACTGTCACGAACAAACAAGCTGAAAGTGAATATGGATTGTATAATATTGGACCTGTTTCTCCAATTACCAAATTAGAGAGACCATTGGATGACAATCAACAAATTTCTAA
>NC_045030.1:46185452-46223587 GCF_008632895.1 Mastomys coucha
ATTTTCTTTGACTGTTGTGTCAATGTTTTCTAAGGTGTCTTCTGTCCCTGAGATTCTCTCTTCTATCTTTTAAATTCTGTTGGTGATGCTTGCAGCTATGACTCCTAACCTCTTTCCTAGGTTTTCTAACTCCAGGGTTGTCTCCCTTTGTGATTTCTTTATTGTTTCCAGTTACATTTTTAGATCCTGGATGGTTTTGTTCATTTCCTTTGCCTGTTTGTGTTTTCCTGTAGTTCTTTAAGGGATTTTTGTGTTTCTCCTTGAAGGGCTTCTAGCTGTTTACCTGTGTTCTCCAGTATTTCTTTGAGGGAGCTATTTATGTCTTTCTTAAAGTCCTCTATCATTATCATGAGAAGTGATTTTGAATCTTAGTTTTCCAGTGTGATAGTGTGTCCAGGACTTGCTATGGTGGGAGAATTGGGTTCTGATGATGCCGAGTAACCTTAGTTTGTGTTGGTTAAATTTTTAAACTCGCCTCCCACCATCTGGTTATTTCTAGTGCTATCTGCCCTAGCTAAATCTGACTGGAGCATGTCCTTCCTCTAATCCTTGTTGTGTCAGAACTACTCAGAGTCAAGCTGTCTCTGGGATCCTATAATGCTGGGATCCTGGGATCCTGGGCCCATTAGAGTGCCTGGGAGTGGAGCTTCCTCTGGGTGTTGTGGGACTGGCTGTGGAATTAGTGCCCTAGGTCTGCTCAGGACACTGGAACCTGTGCCACTGGACTGGAGGAACTCTCACATGCCTGGGTCCCGCTGGTCCCAGTTACTCCTGGTGTTGGGACAGATGTTGTGCCCTCCTCACCTCTGATCCTATGATCCTCAAGTCATAATATTCTCAACCTATCTCAAATCCTAGCTTAGGCTAATGTACTTTGAACATGCTTAGAGCATGTACATTAGCCTTTATTCAAGTGAAATCATTTAACATAAAGCCCATTTTATAAGGAACCACTGAATGGCTCCTGTCATCTATTGAGTTCTGTACTGAAAGGAGAAAAGAGCTAACATGGTAAAAGAACAGAGGATGGGACTATGCAGTAAAGTACTTCCCTGCACTGCATACAGCCATGGCTTTCATCACTATCACTTCACATAAATAAAGTTCAATCTCTCCTGCATGTCCATAATTTAGACACCACCATAAAGTTGAAAACTCAGGAGGCAAATTGAACACATCATACAGTCATGCCAAGGGGACTGGCTCTAAAAAGCAATACCCCAACTCGGATATTTACCAAAATAGAGGTGTGTGTCCCTTATACAGAACAGCACACTATTCATGTCTTTACATCTATACCTTAAATAATGTCTATTACTTATATTAATTAATAACATATAAATATTAAACAAATAGTTCTTGTACTGCATTGCTTGGGGAAACAGCAACAAGATAATAGTCTGCACACATTCTATTTGAAATGATTTTTCAGGTGTTTTAAATGTGGTCTTGTTTAAACATATGGATGCAGAGACCACAGATACGGAGGATCTAATTGCACCACCAGTCCTTCCACAGGAAGAAAGATCCAGCTTCTAATTCCAGCTTTACCATTTCCTGGCTATGTGACCTTGGAGAAATTATTTAAACTACCTTTGGGCTGTGATTCTTCATCTGTAAAATTAGACTTAAAATTTTATAGAAATTACTTACACATACAACATTGAGTACAAGGCCTGCATATTTTAGATATTAAAATAAGGGCAGTTGCAATCACTATAACAATTACAGACTTTCATATATGCCTCCAGTTTGCTATGGGTACAATTCTGAGACCTTGCTAGATGTTTTCAAACCTCTGACATCTGTACCTAACTGTATTCAGAGGGTATTAATCGTGAAGCTTAACCCTACAGCCTCTGGCTTGAATTACTTCCTTCTAAGGCCTGATCCAATCATTATACTCATAGTTTTTCCTTGTTTTACTTAAGGTAAGATCATATTAGCTTTGCATCGACATAAACTTAAATACACATCAGGCTGTTCCTTCCATCTCTATGCTATTCACTTCCTTGTTCCCGTCACCTGTATCTAGGACAGTGTCAGCACGTCAGTGTTTGACAAAATGCTTAATGAACCAAAAAGGTTGGTGTACTTTGTTGCAATAAAATAAACTTACACATTTAGAAAAGAAAAAAAAAAGCACCAGTACATTTGGTTGGAAACTATTTAGCCCCCTGACATAAGAGACAATAAAAGGCACTTTGTAAACTGAAAGCCAAGTACTTAACACAGCATTACTGATGAAAATAATGATAATTATGATGACTCTGAGGAAATGATTCTTACCCTCACTATCGCTGACATTTGGGAACAGATGATTATGGTTGTAGGGACTGTCCTAAGCACTGGACGATATCTAGTGGCATCCCTGACCTTTACCCACTAGCTGCTAATAGCCAAATACGTTGTCTGACATTGCCAAATGTCCCTGGAAGGAAAACTCCTCTGAATGCCCTAGGGCATTGCCTTTGGCTTCAAAAGACATTCAGATGGCCACACATCTTTCACATTAAGACATTAAGGCAAGAAAAGGAAGGCAAGCGTGTAGAAAAGTTTTCAATAAGCAAAAGTAACCTCAGTTAACCTGAAAATCCCATTAACCCCATTCTTTGAGTGCTCTATTCCCTAAGCTTTCTAGATAACAAAAAAAAATGTACAGTACATTCTATTTTCTAATTTGTATGCTAAGTTCAGCTCATTTTCCATCTCAACAGCTAAGCACAGAAATCCAGTTCATGGGTGAGGGACTATCAGCTTTGCTTTGGCCATCTATTTTAAGTGACAATGCTGCTACTGACCTGGAAGTTCCAATGGTTTTTTTTTTATATACCCTTGTTTTGACATTTTAACTTTGATATTGACAATGATTCCTGGTTTATCTGACTACAAGTGAAATTAGACAAAAATGAACCCAGTCTAATTAGCAGTGGTTCTACTGTATACTAAAATCCCACCATATTATTGATTTAAAAGCTTCATTCTAACCATCCTACCGATTGTATAAGTGAAAAATGACCTTAAATAAACAATATTTCTCATTTCTTCTTTCTGCAGGTTGTGATCCTGGGAAAACATTCAAGAGGTTATCACTACATGCTTGCTAACCTGGTAAGAATAAAAAAGTAGTTCAAGTGTCCCTGGGCAATATAGTCCATTTAGTCCATGTCATCTATAATCAGCTGTAAAGGAAATCCAGGAAGCACCCAACATGTTCTCTAGATGCTTTGAGAAACAAATTCAGTAAATACTCAAACTGGCCTTTGTAGCTCTGTATACTATTGTGTTGCCTTTTCAGCTACAAAGCTATCTTCTTTTCTTATTTAAAAGATAATTTGTGTCAGGTCTGCTGGAACTAGCCTGTAATCCCAGCTACTTGGGAGACCAAGGCATGGTCAGAATTCAAAATTTTCCTGTGCTGCCAAGCAACTTCAAGGTCGTCCTGGTAAACACAATAAGATCCTGTCTCAAAATAAAAATAATAAAATAAAACCCTTCCAAAACTGACTGAAGAAACAGCTCAGTAGCAGAGTACTTGCCTGGGAAGAAGCAGATATTAGCTTCAATCTCCAACAGCAAATAATAACAATGATAGTAATAGTAATCAGGCATATTCCTTCACTATTCTTAGATTCAATTTGGATGTCAGCTATTTTAATTAGGTTTGAAATGTAAACCAAGAAGACACAGGGAGATGACTCCCAATATATCCAAAGGACACTTGTGTTACAGCATTTTGATTTGTGCTCTCAGAGGCTAACAAATCTCTTCAAATCAGGTACAACAGGATATACCTTTCTACCTACACAAAACACAACCTGGATTTTTACATTCAAATACCCCATGCCTTTAAAGTCCATGATATCTGAGAAGAGAGTGTCCCATCGAGGTCACCTCATACTTCTTTTTATTCTGAAAAGACAACTTGTTTAGTGATTAACAAGATGGCTGATAAATTATTGTTCCTATGGAATGAAAGAGGGGTGTGAAATTATCATTTCACTACTAAGAATCTATTAAATTATCACAGGAGTTCAAGCTACAGTTTTGTTTCATTAGCACAACAAAATCACAATCATTATAAAGCTCTTAAACCAAAAGAATAGTAGCAATGGTAGATGATTATTATAATTGTGCTCTTAGATTTCTAAAATTAAGGGAAATATCTTGTTTTACTTACAAATGTTTCTAAATGATAAAAGAAGTGCTATTCAAGTATCTTTCTCAGAAAACATCCAAACACTACTGACTTCTGATGCAGTGTGCATCTTGAATATGCTGCTCAAAGTAGAGGAAGTCTTCCATCCAATTTGAGGATAAATGAATTGATTCTTCTAGAAAGAAAAAACCCAGTCCTCAGTTCATATATAAAAATACTAAACTTGGGTCTTGGACAACAGATAAATAAGGGATAGACTAGAGTGTGGCAGGAAATAATAGATGTTCTACCAAGGTACCTGAGACAGTTTTGTTGAGTTTTTCAGTTTCTTTCTTATCAATAGTCTGCTTTCCTTCTTTTATCTTCCTACTTCCACCCCTCTCATTTTATCTTCCCCTCAACTTTACATGTTCTAGAAGGCAGTGAGATATATAGCATAGTATTTAAAATATGGGGCTTTATGTATTTACTGGCAATGTATGAGGTAACTTTCGGTAGTGCTCACACAAGTGTTTACTTAATAAAAACTCTTGTCCTTAATAAACTAGGACATCAAAACCAGCATTTTTCAGATATTAACTCACATGGAGTGAAAACAGATTTAACAAAAGTGAAATAATATTTGATCTTCAAGTAAACAGTGTAATACAGTTTTTTCATACATCTGCAAAAAATAACTATGGTCATGCATGTTGACAGCAGATTGAAAAAGAATATTGAGTTGGAGTTTAGAATATTTTGGTCTTGCTTGAGCAACCATAGAGACCTCAGTTTCCTTATGGTGAATGCAGGGGTTGGAATAGAGGAATTCTTCCATATGTTGGGACCCTTGGAATTAGATGTTAAAACATAATTACAAAGGCAAGACATTTCTTGGGAGGGATAACTGTGAAAAACAAGAAAGACAGACAGTAGTAGGAATGGAAGGTTTCAGACCACAATATACATCTGATACCACTGAAGAAAGGCAAGAAAGAAGATAGTCAAGAAGAGCACAGGCTGTCGTGTATCTCTGAGAAAGTCTTGGTCAGAACATCTAAGAAGTCCTTTGCAAAGTCTGCAAATAACAAGCCTTTTCAGCCTCACTTTGATCTACCATTATCTGGTAGATGCCAAGGAAGAAATGCCCTAATCTCAAAAGCTAAGGTAGATTCTGATAGCACCTGAAGCTGGAGCCTGGTCAGCTCACTGGACACCTGGAGGCAAGTTCTGCCTGAAAAGATTTCAGCTCATTCTCATCAGTGATTGTCCCAGCTAGCACAAGATGACCTAAGGAGACCCTTTCTATCCTAGAATTCCAGCTAGGCCACATTATGCCTAATAATCTTTCAAATATATTTTTCTTCTGACATTGAGATCTAGATCTGTTTCCACCACCACCATCCCAAAAAAAAGCCTGCAGAGTGATGGAACAGCAAAAGACAATTGCTACCTAAAGTAGTGGTATACTTTTGCAAACACAGCAATTGGAAGATACAAGGCCATCCTAGGCTACATAGCAAGACCATGTTGGAGGAAACAGTGAGTAAGGATGTAGCTCAGTTTCATGATGTTTAGCTAACATCCACAAGGACAGGAGTGCTTGAATTTGATCAAAAGAGAAAAAGAGATAGACAGACAAAGACAGACACAGAGACACAGTGAGAAGGAACAAACCAAGAGCAAGAGAAAGCTAGAGCAAGGGACACAGACAGTGAGGAAAGAGATCACTATAATGTTCTGGAAATGAATGGTGAACTGAATCTGGAGCACACAATTCAGGATAATGAGACCTTAGAGAGATGCCTCCTACAAGAACAAGCAAAATCTGTTCCTTCTAAAAGAAAGTAATGTGTAGTATCATGTCAGTGTGAGTCATGAAAACATGAACTCATTCATTGTGCTTTGAGCTGCCACTTTTTCCTCTAGTGACCTTCTTTTCATTTGAACTGAGCCACGCAGTTTGCAGAAGTCCCTGAACTCTATATTATTAGAGCAGTAGATAGAGAAACTGCTACTCGACTGATAATAATAATGAAACAGATCATCTCTATCCTGGTCTCCACAAAATGTAAAGCACACAAAAATACTCCAAACACCTCTAGCAATGACATACACATACAGAGTAAAGCAAAACTATTTAGAAGTCATTTGGATGGTCAAAAAAGGAAGTGGAGCTAAGAAGATGCTTCCTTCCAAGATGAGCCATCTGGCCTTTCAAGATGAGCCAGCTGGGTAAAAACTGAGGATGTGTATATACTCAGGGGAACAAACTCTAGTCAGGCTTGGTGTTACAACAGCACAGAAGAACTCCTTTCTTCTACAAATGCAAATTCAAGAACACTCACCCTGCCTGAGCTTCCTATACTCTAAGTGTTCTCTTTGACTCTGAGCTCCACATATCTGTCAAAGATACCTATATGCTTTTACATAAACCTCCTTAGACACAGTCCTAAAATGAGAAGGAGGAAATTCCAGAAGTGCTTCAACAGAGGCCATCGACAGGTCAGTGTGTACACTATAAGTGAAAAACAAGCTTCAGAAAAGTCCATCTTGCTAAAAAATCTCTGAAAGAAACAAAGATTCTACTAAGGACACAAACCAGAGATGTGATGTGATCAAGCTAGAGGGGGACATTTCTGTTAAGCAAGTAAGCCTCCTACAAATTCCATATCCATATCTATATCCATATCCATGTCCATATCCATATCTATGTCCATATCTGTGTCCATATCCATGTCCATATCCATATCCATTGGTGATGTCTTTTCTTGCTAGGGGTTGTTCCAAAATTGTTTCCTCTTCTAGTAGAGTGCTGTTACTCTGTCTGCTCTGGTACCCAGCAGTAACTAGTATGTGCATGCAACCTGTCAGTTAAGCAGCATCTCTTTCCCATATGGCTGGGTCCTATAACAGTACCTTTTACATTGCACTGCAAAGTACATCATGTGTCATGATTTAATTTTTTCATATATGTTGACAATAGTAGCTCAGATATATGTAAAATCTGAAGTCACTATTAGAGATAGATGTAAAGGATGGAGGTGGTATGTCATGATGCAAACCAAGGCATTAGCCTATGAGCTAAGAGTCAAATTTAAATACTTGGAATTCATTTAACTAGACATATCTCTGTACCTATTTATTCATTTGCAAGATAGGGAAGAAAGACCAGATCACTATTTCCCAGAGTAGGTTACCTGCATGAGCTAGTGTTAAGGAGTACATGGCAAAACCTTTTTGAAGCTTATTGGTTTTGAACTTATATTAAATACATATTAGAAAAAAATAGCTACTCCATCACTTCTATGATTCCACAAACACCATTCTTTAGAACAAGGCAGAAATGGCTGTTTAAGTCTCAGAACTACAGTCAATATGAAACAGTTAGGCAAATTTTGGATCAGATATAGATTTAAATAGAAACCTGTAAAAGGTGGAATATTTAAGACTAAAATGTTAAAAACACTCCAAGGTCACTTATAGTTCTGTACTTCTTCCTCCTTAGATATCGCCCAGGTTGACTGTGAAGGAAAATGTAAACACAACAACTGGGTGAATGCTAAGCACACAGGTAGGGGAGCAAAACCAGAGGCCTACTGTTTTTAAGGCAGACTGAAGCATTAAATCAGTCCAGATGAACAAAGGCTGAGAGAACCATGAGTGCCCTTAGCCAAGTTCTAAACAAAGATAAGGATCCAAAGAACTAATCAACGTAGCCAAGCAGGTGATACAAGGCAAATTAGATCCAGGTTGAGATGGTTCAATAACAGATGTTCAGGGTACCTTAAAAATCAGACCAAATAATCCAAGCACTTGAGGTGCCCAGGGGAAGATAGAAGCCATGGCTAGGCATATTCAGTGTGGTAGTGTTTAACTACTGCCTTAGAAGACCTGACAGTTCCCCAGTGTTAGAGGCAGCTACAGATGCTGCAAGTGGAAGTTGGGTAATGTAGCTGTCAGTGGTAAAGAATGTCAAGGACAGACAATCAAGCTGAGCATTGTACAGGGGAGAAAGAGGATAAGAGTTAATGGCTCTCTGACTCCCCCATGCTGTGCTCACTATTTTCTTGGGACTTCGTTGAGCATCTTAAAACATCTATGAGTAGAGAATTCTTGACTGCGATCTCCTCAAATCTTTTTAAATATCAGGAAATGGACTCAGAAAAGAGACCCAACTTTCCCAAAGTTGAATAGACAATCTGCTTGTAAAGTGACTTGTTCTTCCTGCACATCCCACCCATGCATCTCAGCAAGACAGGTCAGCTCTGAAAAGGTCACAGAAGAGTTTGTACAAAAAGGGACTGGTGGGATGGCTCAATAAGTGGAGGCAATCTCCAGAAAACCTGACAGCCTAAGTTCCCTCCTAGGACCCACAAGGTAGAGAAAACAGACTCCTAAGGGTTGCCCTTTGACCTTCATGCATATGCAGTGATATAAAGATATGAAGCACACACAGTAGAATTATGAGAATGAAGTGACCAAAGACAATTATAAAAACATGGACAGTAAGCTGAGCTTTCGATGATAGGCATGTAATGTGAGCCCTTCAGAGATGGATGGGATAGGGTTAGGAATTCAAGGTCATCCTCAGCTTCATACAGAATTCCCTGAAGGGCCTAGATCATCACTCATAAAGTAGTTTGCAAACCTAGACTTGAAGAAATGGCCTCTGTGCTTACCAGATCTTGGAATAAACCTAAAACAGAGAAGAACTTGCTTTGTTTCAAGGGAAAGCAAATGAAATTGAGTCATGCTGCTTGGCATACCAATACCAACTAGTCCCTTCTGCTCCTTTCCCCTTCCAGGTCTTCCTGTTCTATTCTCTGCTTCCCCTTCCTTTGTTCTCCCAATTGTAATGTTCTATATAAAAATTCAAATGCTCAAAGCCACGTGTTGTGATCCCCTCAGCAGATGGCATGTGAACACAGAGGTCATTGGGTTGGAGCCTAGTTTTGTAGTCAAGGAAAGTGGGCTTGAGGCAAAAAGCTGCCACTGGTCCCAAGTGCCAGGAAATACAGTCACCTCTCCTGGGTACACAACCTTCTCGTGGCTCAGGATTCAGTTTCTTCTTAAACAGAGATAAACAATAGCAGAATACCAAGAAACAGAAGACTGGGGATTGGTCTGAAGTCTAAACCCCTATCTTGCTCTTGTGGGTCACAAGCATTAGTCAGCTTAAAGTGGACAACTTCAGAAACTCATTTCTTTTTCTCCAAAATGATTCCCCATGTCTCTCTCTCCCTTTCCCTCCTTCCCGTCCTTCCTACCTGAAATTTACAAGGAAAGATCACTACCTAGCCAGTGTTTTAATAAGATGAGTTGGTAGAATTGTATCTTCTCTTTCAGGCTTCTCAATGCTGTCTGTAAAACAGGGCTACTTAGTAGATTTATAGACAGATGTTTCATGATTTTATGGGATTACTTCTTAGATTGAAAATACCATAACTTGATAATGTGCTTAGTACCCTATACTACTGAATATCATAGCTGAACAACACAGGACACTGCAGAGCACCATCACTCTGGCAGCTACATGGCTAAGTAGGAGCAGCTCACTGCCTCTGTCCAGGATCACCATACAGGGTCTTACCACTAGGTATCATATATATCGAAACTTAAAGTATAGCTTTTAATGATGCATAATAATTTTCACATAATTCAAAAGCAACTAAAAATATTAATTTATACCATCATAAGTTGAGAACTGTCTATACTTGAACTGGGTCCCTAGGTCATCCACAAGCAAACTCTCTTATAGTTGTGAAGCAAAAAATGTTAGTAACTAAAACCAATTTATCAGCTCCTCTACCATTTTCATTATCTTCTGGCCACAGTACCATCCATCATATAGCGTCCCAATGTTTTAATGTTAGCTGTTTTTTTTTTCCTTCTCTTCCCTTCTTCCCTCCTTCACAAATCCCATGCCTCCACTTCTATTGTGTGGAACATTCAGATCTTTGAATCTTACCCATGGTCTCTTCAAAGTTCACTTTATGGTGTCCAGAAGAACCAAAAGTCTATTTACTTAATACAGCCTACCTTTTCCTGAAGAACTAGAGATTGAAAATGGTAGTACATTGTGTATGTTAAATATTACAGAGAGTTGCTACTCAACCAGTGTTTATTTTTGCTTGTTTCACTTCTGTTTTATACATTTTCTTCTTATGTCAAAAATGAAATGCTTCAGCAAATCTGTTTTGTTTAAAAGAGCTTCTTAACTACTTATAAAGATGAACCCATTTGTCCCCAAACCTTTATAGACCAATAAAAGTGCAACAAAAATAATTAAATGAAATAGTCAAAGGCAGACACATCAAATATAAGTCTAATATTTAGTATTTAACATTTTAGTTCAGTAGCCATAAGCCCAGTGAAAGAGCTACAAATATTGATAGCAATTACTCTGATTCCTCTCTCCTATCATCTGACTAGTAACACTCAACGGTCAATGAACCAGCATTAGGCCACACATCTGAGGTAGAAGAACCCTAAAAGCATACACAGTCTCTTTTTATTTTTATTTCCTTTTTTCTGTGTGGGAGTAGGGTAGTACACATATGGAGGTCAAAGGACAACGTATAGGAGTTGGTTCTTTCCTACGATCATGAGGATTCCAGGGACTGAATTCAGATCAGGCTGGGTAGCATGTGCCTTTATCTACTGTGGCAAAGCACCAGTCCCTAGGTTTTCTTTCCTATATCATTTGAATACACCAAATTGCATTCACTTCACTACAAAGAGGACAGGACACCATGTCCTTGAGAAACTTATAATCGTATTGATGAGAACAGTCCTGCCTAGCTTATAGTAACTGGCCTGGAGACAGACAAAGAATGAAAAAAGCCACAATGTACGAAATCAGTACTGCAGACAGAGAAAACATTGTAAAGGGCTGACTTCAAAGAATGCTCTAAACGGTGAGAAAGATCCATTTACATGACAAATCAGGAAAAGTTCACCTAAACAGAATACCACACGCCAAGGTTCTAAGCACCATGCTTTCCCTATGTTATCAAAATGTAATTTTATCTAGCAAGGCTTTACTAAGTCAGTTAAAATAACAATAGAAAGTAATGCATGCGGTTCAAATAAGAGAAGAACATGATCTGATTTATCCCTCAAAATTCACCACAATGAATGATGAATTTTACAATAACTAAATCATACCTCAGTAAAGCTGTTAGTTTAAAACAAAAAAGCTACAGAGGTTATTTCCTCACCAGTAGCAATTATAAAGTCACAAGTGTTTTTTTTTTGTTTTTGTTTTTTTGTTTTGTTTTGTTTTGAATCCTTACAAAGAGCTCCAAATAGACTGAAGTGTCATTAGGGTGGCGGTCAGATATGATATGGCTCACAATTCTATCCACTTAGATTTCAGAGAATATTTGGTGATTGGATTAGAGAATAAACCAGCTAGTAAACAATGCAAGTAACCCATAACCAAATGCTAATTCGTATGGTGTAATATATCCTTCTTCCCATTTCCTCCACCCCCACCACATCTGGAGGAAGGATCTGCTTTCCAGAAAAAAAAAAAGACTTGTATCTTTCATTAGGAACCTGCTACCTTAAACCACCACAATTACTTTGCATTTCTATGTTGAAGCATCACTCCAATGAACAATTCAAATAGCATGAAAGACAGAGGAGGCTTCATGCAAATGCTAAAATATATTGTTGTCCTTGGCAGTCTTCCAAATCCACAGTCTACTGCTTTTATCTCCCCTCTAGCAGGCCACTTGCCCATTTCTCACCCATGGTCTATTATCAACTCAGGAAAAGTCACCCAACTTACTTTGTGCTTCATCTCTTCTATGTACGAAATGTACCGTAAGAACAATTCTATGTGCAAGAAAACTCTGCACAATATCCTGAAAATAAATGCTCTAAAAGTAAACCTTGAATGCATTTATTTCCAGCTTTTAAGTTATCCACACTATCTGCAGGAAAATGATCTGCTTAAATGTCTGTCAATGGAGACAGCATAATACCAAAATCATTCGAAACTTTTGAAGTTGGAATCATATCAGAGACAGTTTGTGTTTGGACACTGATTGTTCAAACACCAGCTTTGTTAATGGTGGACTTAAGAGAATTCACCAAGGACTGTTTGCAGTACTTCGCATAATCTTCTTAGGCACAAAGTCATGATTCAACTTATATAGCCAAATTCAGATGTGAGCAACAGTGATAGAAAGGCGATACACAATTGATGAAATCTAGCCTAACTTACATACAAATCTAAATGAGTACCTTCAGTGCCTATGTTTCCAGTGAAGACTGCCATTGTCACAGAGGTAAATAAGCCTGATGCACAGATATTTAATACCTAGAAAAGGAGAAAACAGTTTAACTTACCCAGTGTATCAGCAGTAGGATTCCTTCCAATCTATCTCTCTCTGCTTTCCCTCATATTGTCTAATCACCTCCCTGTGCAAAGTTCACCGACACAAGCAAAGGAAAAGATACCACTGTGGCAATTAGGCAAGTAGCACTGATTTGGAAGTTTAGTGTAAACCCACAAAAGTAATTGAGTATCTAATCATGAGTTGTAATTGTTAAAATCCCCATGAAATAATAAAATGGGCTTAACAGAAATTCCACTTAGTACAACAGGGAACTTGGGACCTTGAAGTAACTTAGCAATGACATTGCAGAGTGACTATACAAATGCACTTATTGTACAGAAGGGAATGGGATAATAAAGAAGACAAAGGTCCATAAGCAGTCATCAAATGTATAACAGCCCATGCAATCATTAGAGAAAGAGGCAAAGAAAAGAAAAAGAAGCACACGCTTTAGTAGAAAGTACAGCCAAAATTGATATAGAGCTTTCTTAGTCATTGTGTTGCTAATTGAAAACTTTTTGGTAAAGATATAGGGAAAGGATAATTCTTAAATATGATGGATGGAGATTTAAGTTAGCACAGCCATTTTGGAAAGTGATAACAAAATTTCCTCAAAAACTTCTAAAAGTAAAACTACCACCACGTAACCCAGAATTGGAACTTCTGGGTTTACAGATGCTCCTTGACCTGGTGGATTTCATAATTCGAAAGTACAGTAAATCAAAACTATTCCTCGGTCAAGCCAGGGTACTAAGGAGACAGAGCCAGGTTGATTGTGAGTTCAAAGTTATCACAGGCAACAAAGAAAGCATTTCAGAGGAGGTAGTGCATTTAATATACCTAACTCACCCAACACTATATAGCTTGGCTCCATAGCCCATGAAAAGTTCTGGTTGTTTACCCTTAATGTAGTCGCTGACTAGAGTCACGGCTCACTGCAGCTGCTCAGCATCCTAGCACTATCTGCATACTGATAGCTCATTCACTCGTATAATTTCACATAAACTGAATTTTTGTTGGTCAACCCAGTTGAATCCGTGTTTTGTTGAGGCTTTGAGGGAAGCCAGGCCACAGTGTGCAAAATGCATTGAGGTATATCTATTTGTGACTATAGTTGTATCTAGGAATTTGTGAAAGAACCTAAACTTATTTTCAGATGATAGAGATGGGTGGAGAGCTAAGAATCAGGCACATTCTACCCTCAGCCAACTGCTTTCACTGGCATTCTTTTTTATCTCATTTCTCTTCCCCCTTTCATTTATTTACCTACTTCAGCTGTTTGATAACCTTTTTATCGTATAAGTTTTACAGACGTTTTAGAGATATTTGACATTTATTGTGGTTTGAGTAAGAGTGGCCCGTATAGGTTCATATATTTGAAAGCCTAGTCATCAGGGAGTGGCACTATTTAAAAAGAATTAAGAGGTGTAGCATTGGAGGACATGTGTCACTGTGGTTGAGTGTTGAATTCTCAAAAGCCCATGCCAAGCCCAGTAATTCCCTCTTGGCCTACATATTAAGATGTAACTCTTAGTTAATTCTCTAGTACCACATCTGCCTACTGCCATGATCCCTGCCATGACAATAATGGACTAAATCTCTGAAACTGTAAGCCAATCCCCAGTTGAATGCTTTCTATTAAAAGAATTGCCATGGTCATGGTGTCTCTTCTCAGCAAACACTTTATTTAATTTAGGTGCTCATTGGACATTTCCACAGTGTCATTGTTTTACAGAGGTTTAAGTGAGACTTGAACAATACTCCCACATAATGTTTTTAAGTGGCCAGCTTACATAGTGAAATGTCTTGAAAAGTTATGATAGAAGGCATAGCAGGACCAAAAACCTGCAAGTGTCTTCTCCTATTAAGTACTCACCCAGTTGTCCCCTTTGAACATACTCTACACTGCTGAATGCAGCAACATGTAAGAGAAATGACAGCATGATTTGGATCATGTTAGAAGGCAAGCTGGAGTCTGCCTAGTGCTGCCCAACAGTAGGCACTACTCTCTCACCCTCCTTCACTCTACCCATGACGTTCACATATTGGTGCTTCCTGATTTGCCTCTCCTTATTGTTGTCCATTTGCTTACATTGTTTTATTTGTAGAGATTTCAGTGGAACTTGGAAAACAGTCCCACCTCTTTAGATGATCAGGAGAATTCAAACCCAGGGAATATTTGTGAGCAAGTAAATTAGGAGCTCCAATTGATTTGATAAAAAGAAAAGTGCAGCAAGATTCAGTCAGCTGCAGGGTATTATAAAAAGTGATTCCATTTTGATTATTCTACGCATGTTGGTGACCTCTCTGCTAAAGTTGCCCATATAATCTCTACCTGGGAATTGTGTTTGTGCATGCCACTCATAAAGTCTACCTACTGATGGTAAAGTAGCTCACAATATAAGATAGCTTTAGGACATGTTAGAAGAGAAACAGAAAGTCCAGCAGTAATTGCCCCGTCCTATCCTCACCTATGAAGCAGTTATAGCATGACACTCTGTCTCTAGTGATAACCTTCACACAATATTGCCATATTTCACCTCCCAGGTGTGGGATGGATGTTTCTGTTGTACTAATAGATTTGTGGACTTTCCAGTCAACTTAGCACATAGTCCCTCCCAGTTCTGGGTCTACAGGTGGTCATCTCAAGAACTGAAAATTAGCCAGAGTTTGTGGAAAAGTTAAATGACCTGAAGTGACATAGAATGAGTATGATTTATTTTAAAAGGTTTTGAACCAAATCCAATGAGAAGAGATGAACCTCAAATCAGCCAGTTTCTGTCTGTTCTCTGACCTCTCTTTGTTCTATTCAAGAGCTTCCAATTTTCGTTTTCACTTCTACCTCCATGTAACCAGTGAATGTTTCTGTTATGTTTTTCTTTTTTTATTATTTTGAATATCTTTTATTTATTCTGACAATTTCACACATAGATACAATATATCACAATCACATTTACTCCTAATTTCACTTTCCCACTCCCTCAGAACCCCAAAACATCCCCTCCCACCTTATGTCTTCTCTGTTTTTGTTTTTAAAACCCACTTCATCCAATGAGAGCTGCCTGCTGGAATGTTGACCAGTCTTTATGGCTTAATCTTGAATTTTGATCTTGTGGTTTGAATATGCTTGGCCCAAGGGAAGTGGCACTATTAGTAGGTATGGCCTTGTTGGAGTGGGTATGGCCTTGTTGGAGGAAGTGTGTCACTGTGCAGGTGGGCTTTGAGATCTCCTAGTGCTCAACCTCTGCCCAGTGCAGAAACTGAGCCCTCTCCTGGCTGCCTGTGGACCACAGTCTCTTCCTGGCTGCCTTCTGATCAAGATGTAGAACTCTGACTCCTCCAGCACCATGTCTGCCAGCATGCTGCCATGCTTCCTATCATGACGTAATGGACTGAACCTTTAAAACTGTAAGCCATCCCCATTTAAATGTTGGTTTTTTTTGTAATAAGGCAAATATGAACACATATATAAAAATTATAAAAATAGGGCTAGAGAGATGGCTCAGTGGGTAAGAGCACTGACTTTTCCTCTAATGGTGGAGTTCAATTCCCAGCAACCCCATGGTAGCTCACAACCATCTCTTTTTTTGTTTGTTTGTTTTGTTTTCTATTTTGTTTTGTTTTTCTTTGTTTTAGAGAAAATGCACTGGTCTCAGTGAATTTTAGCCAAATATTCTTGTCAACACGACTTAGTTAAATCTATGGATACTCAAAATACCTGACCATGTTGCAACAAGATGCAAAGAGGAAGGCTTTGTATACCTGCCCTTAATAAAAATATTAATCTCTGATATTCTCCTCTTACCACAAGCACAACTTCTTTCTCATCTTATAGCTCCCTTATATTGATGCCTATGTATAAATTATCCAAATAATGTAGTCTATTTTCTGTATCTGTAGACTATATATACATACACACACACACATACACACACATATAGAGTTATGATCAGAAGCATAGTAGGTTGAACCACGGTAGAAAGAAAACCTGTCTTATCATTTCATTGTTCTGTTGATTCGCTCTCTTCCTGTGTAGATAATTTTAGGTTACCTCTTTAATAATGCTTTCTTTGTTAAACTTCTCCAAACAATGAAGTCTCTTTGTTACTTGGGATTCTAGTCACAAATGTCAGCAGTTCAATCTAGCAGTATGTAATATAAAAACAACATATTTGAATACCTGTTAGAATAGAAACGGGGAAGCCATAAAACCAAACCACTTTTCCCTTTTAGATATCAGTAATAAGTTCCATTTTTTACAATGATATATTACCATTTTTACTTACTTCTTTTTTCACATGGGATTTGTTATTATCTCTATGAAATTAATATCTCTCCAGAGATTTAGAAGAGATGCCCATTTGATATACTCACCTTTTTCAATGAGATCAGACAGACAAACTCAAGTAATAAAATTCAGCAAGCATTCTGGGCAAGTGAAATTCCTTTAAATGATGAAATAACAGAAAATTGTGAGTTATTACCATCCAGTGCCTGTCTCTATATCAGACTTCCTCCTAACTCCCCTCATCCTGCTACTGTGCCCTCCCTTTAAAACTCCTCCATTATCCTATTCACTTACTCTGGGTGCTGTCTGGATACCTACCTGTCATTACTGTCTTTATATTGCTTCTAAAGATTAGCACCAACCTTTTTTTTTTAAGATTTATTTAGTTAGTTTATGTATGTGACTACATTGTCTCTGTCTTCAGACCTACAAGAAGAGACCATCAGATCCCATTACAGATGGTTGTGAACCACCATGTAGTTGCTGGGATTTGAACTCAGAACCTCTGGAAGAGCAGTCAGTGCTCTTAATTCCTGAGCCCTCTCTCTAGCCCTGGATTCACACCTTATACCCAGTAGCAGTGAGCATCTTATAGAATGAAAATTATTTAATCAAATAGTACAAAAATGGATATTTTTCCTGAATGTTTTTTAATGTTATTCAAAGAGTTTCAGGAGCCAGACATCTCTTGCCTTTAGCTGAGATCCTAAACCCTAAGAGAACTGGGGTCCTCCTTTTCCTCCATCTTGATGTATCTTCCCATCATTGGTAAGTGATTCATAGTCATCTTTCCTCTGTCAACATTATAGGTAAACATGTGACAAAGTTGGGCCTGGTTCAATTCTCAAAGATGTCAATGTCTCATAATATAAGACAACAGAAAAGGAAAACAGTGACCACATTGCTAAGTTGAAACTGAATGAAGTTAGTCCAGGAACTAGCTGAGTCCTGCACCTCTCTCTGAGCTCCCCATGTTCCACTCCTGACACTACTCTCTTGATTTTCCTCTCACTAAGTAGGCAATGTTGATATTTGCATTTGTGAAACATACGGCCTCATTATTCTCAACTTAGTACAATTTTATAGCAACTCTTAGAGGTAAATTTGGTAAGAACTGTGGTTAGTTAAACTCCTTACAATACTGAGAAAATAGATGAATATGGACCAGGACTCAGTCATCCCCTTTCCCTATTGTGAATGTGCACCCCAAAACTTAGTATTTTAAGAGTCTTTAATCTTTTATTTTTCTTTATTGGTCAAAGTATTGAAGGTTTCTATTACTGTGCTATGTTTATACAGTCTTTAGATAGACCTGGTATCAAAATCAACTTCAAGTTCTCTGTGTAGCAAAGCAAGGAGTGAATTTTGAAGAGTTATATAAACAATCACAATGTCCAATGTCTTAATCAAATGCATAGATAAAATGAGCTAGTTGCCAGCCAACTTCCTTTCTCCAACTTCATTATCTTATCACAAACCTCTCTGCAACCATCATTTGATTCTCCTTTTTGTACACTCTGTGTGTTTATGATTATCCTGTTCTGTTTAGTATCTTTATAATGATATTAAGCCAATAAAACACTATAAAGGGTTGTATGTGTTCAACTCAATGATGTGCACAATAATCTAACTACAAATTATGACAAAACATAGTGCCTGGAACCTTGGGAGGTAGGAGCCTAGCAGGGCTTGCCTTTTAGTCTGTGTTCATTACTCCTAGTCTTGCCATTCTGTGTTTATAGTCTTCCTACTATATGGCCTGTAATAGTTATTTCACTAACTCTCGGTAGTTTGAGGCCTCAATTTACAACTTCATCAATTCTAGCTGTACACAACAATAAACTTCAGTAATTCATTTAAGAAGTAGAACAGTTCTTCTATAAGTTCAACAAATAGAGAAGGCAGAGCAGGAGGCACCAAACAAAACCTTTCTTGGCTGTCTTCTGCCACCGACCCTCTACCATTTTATAAAACCATTTTGTCATCCATGTGTTTAATGTTCATTTGCTTGATGCATCTTTTCAGGGACTTTTAAAGCCTTACCACCCAATTTGACCACTGTGAACACTGGTTCAACCCACCTAAGGAAGACATCAAAGATCCTACCCTTTACCCATGACAGCTTTCTTGTGCAGAATCTGTTACTGCCCAATGTTTTCACTTGGTGAAATTGAAGCTATTAATTGAACCCTTATTCTCTGTTTTCGATTTTTCTTTCTTTTGGAATTCGAGAGTGGATTAATAGACTTTCATAGCAATGATAGCCTCAGCTAGATTTATAGACAAGCTTGCTTCTCTGGTGATTTTAGTGCGGGGGTTAACAAATTGGAGAAAACATTGTCTTGGTATCTCTCATAAAGGGATCCTTTAGGAGAAAACTCATCACAACAAGTTAATATTAACTTTAAAATGTCTTGTGGTTATTTGAAAGGAGGAGTGATTCTCAGTATGCAAACCAAACTAATTGGCTCCTTGTCCAATCTCCTTAAATTCATATCTCACAATGAAAGGAAGATGATAGGGGTTCTAACTAATTACTGAGAAAATGTCTCACTAAAATCTTTTCTAAGACTATTTTCTGATTTATTTTAAAGAACTCTAAAGTTAAGAATGTAAAGCTGGGGTTGGTGATTAGAGAGAAACACATGGGGCACTTTGGAGGACTGGTTACATTTGTGGTTCAGTTTATGAATATTAATGAATATATGCACTTAAAGATATACACATGCTTTTTGTGATTATCACACTTCAAGGAAGATATTCTGAAAGTATAAAAAAGAAAATAAAAGAACTTATAAGAATATGGATAATATAGGCATGTGCATTTATCAAAACACACATGTGCATTTATCAAAACACAGCAAGCATACTTTTAAAATTTGTCCATTTCATTAGATATAAATTTTCTCTCAAAAAGAGAAAAGAAAAAAGTCTGGAAAAGTAACATGCACACATGCATGCACATTTACTTGTATGTACACATGAACATGCCCACATGAACACATACTTATACCACAAATACTAAAAGGAAGGGAGAAAATACTGTATAAACAGGAAATTATAGCTATTAACATTGGGGTTAAATCTTTGGGGTTAAAGTATACTAATATCTATCTGTACCTACTTACCACTTATTTTGTTTAAAACGTATTCCAAAAATGGAATGAACTAGTGAACCAGAGAACATCAGTAGAAAAATATGAGTACCAACTATAAGGGTGTTCACTGCATGTTGCTTTTAAAGTTTCGGTATATTTGAAATTTTCTTACACTAAAGTGTTAGAGGTGATGCTGGGCTGGAAAACTGCTCAGTTAAAAAAGTTATAGACATAGTCCTGAATTTGGGACCCTAAAACTCATGTAGAAAAGGTAGGTATGATAGTGAGTGCCTGCAATCTAAGTATGGGGGAAGGGGAGTTGGAAGAGACAGGTGAACCCTGGAACTGATTGGCTAGCCAACATAAGTCAATGAGCTCCAGTTTTACTGAGAGATTTTTGCCTCAAAAAAAAAAAAAGAAAACAATTTAGGAAAGCATTCAACAAGAACAACTGGTATGCACTTATATGCTACACGAATTCATACACATGAGCATATAAACATATGAACATATACACACACACAATCCTGACAACAGTCTAAAGAAGAGAGGAGGTTCTTCCCATTTCTTTTTGTTTTTTAATGTAAATTTAAAATGTTTGTTCTCCAGAACAATTGATACATAAGTACTGTACATATATTACTTCCACCCCTTCTCTCTCCTCCCTTTACTCCTTCACCTTCCTCTTAAATTCATGACATCTTCCTTTTTTCCACAGAAAAATCACTATCTTTCCCAATTTTCGTCTCTTGATTTTTCATAACCAGTAAAATTGCCACAGATCCATTGTGCAATTTTTTCTCCTTGCAATTTCCCCAAACGGTAAAAAAAAAAATCTATTTTCTTTTCTAATGTCTGTTTCTTGTTTTCTTTTTAAACACAAGAACAATAAAGTACACAGACTATTCACCTGAATTTTGGTAGGAGCTATGTTGGAGAAAAAGTCAGAACTAGCCAACTCCTATATTTGAAAAACAGAAGAAATTCCCAGATGCTAGTGTATCTTTCCTTCTTAACTGCCACAAACGTCTGCTGTCTCTAAGCACATTTTTTCTTCTTTTACTGAAAATAGGGTTTTTTTTTATCTGATATATTCTGATTATGGTTTCCTCTCCCCCAACTCCTCTGAGATTTCCCCCACCTTCCCTCCCATTGATATAGAAAGCTGGCATCCATTCATTAAGGATTCTGACACATGAGCAACAAAGCACAGGAGACCGATATCTGACAGAAATAGCAGCAATTCCTGGGCAGGGTATCCCAGAAGACAGTAATACCCAAAGGAGTCGGCAGTGCCCGTGTGGAAAAGGCTTAGGTGTGAACCCTGGGGAGAGCACTTTGAAGCACTTGGGTGACAGAGACACCAGATGGTAACCAGAGCAAGTGAAGGAGCAAATGGTGGATACTATACAGATGTCAAGACTCATTTATGGATTCATGTGAGACGCACCCTGGGGTTTGTGCCATCATATACAGGCAAGCTGTCAGCTTCACTCACTGGTATTTCTGTGAATCACAAATGTCTAAATACTCCTCACAAGAATCTGAAACACTTTGCTCTGCTCAGCATGTTAAGGTGAGGAAAAGATTTTCTACAGCACTTCTTACGGCCAAACATCTTCAACATTCTCTAGTCACAGAGTGTTCTATTTGAAGTCTTGGTAGGAAGACTGAAGAAAATACAGGTAAATGAAACAAAATATTTGTGTAAAAGCAAAACCTGCATTGGTCACAGACAGAAAAATGGAAGCATGTACCATTTCTCCATTTTGTTTTTACTTTCAAAGACATGGTGGCCTAAGAATTGGTTTCATATCCAAGGCTTTCTTCATTGCTAATAAGTAATCCTAGGGAAGGAATCTTTCATTTCATCCTTACTCTCCAACAGATAAATGTACCAGAAACGTATGTCTCTCACAGTCATGATCCTTTTCACTGTCTTTCCAGGGTTTTACTGACATTGTACTGGAAAGAGTCATGCATGGAGGAGCCAATATTACAGGTTTCCAGATTGTCAACAATGAAAATCCAATGGTTCAGCAGTTCATACAGCGCTGGGTGAGACTGGATGAAAGGGAATTCCCTGAAGCCAAGAATGCACCACTAAAGGTAATGCTCCATGACATACAGACAATGAAGGCCAGCTTTCAAAAGCTTTTCAATATGGTCTTTATATACTTACAACCATCCTGTGATCAAGTGCTCTTCCCTCAGATGTGATTCAACAACTCTTAAAAAAAAATCAGCTGCAACAGATTCTATAGTATAACCTAACCCCCAAATAAACTATAGAGAATAGATTTTTGTTTTAAAAAAAAAAAAACCCTACTGTTTGAAAATAAATTAGTTTACTGTTTAAATGAATCTCATTTGTAATATTCTCATAGTAATTTACACTATTACAAGAACCTGAATCAGGCAAAGGGTAGAGGCAATAGGAAAAGGTAAAGATTGATAGTCTAAAACAGAAAATTGGATTTTACATTATTTATGTTATTGCCCCATGATAATAAGTTCCATGAATCTCAGAACACCCAAGTGAATTAGTCTCTAATATAGAATATGTATTACCTATATGTACAGAAATATTGAACAGAAATAGTTACCTGTCTACAAAAGTGTCTTTAAAAGTAATTAGATTACCTAAGTTGTTCATTTTCTCAAAATCAAGATAAGAATATTAAAAGCAGAAAGTCATATTTAGAGTGAATATTTTTCATATGTGTTTCCTATGGTTAGAAAACCTATTATTTACTCACAATTTTAAAAGAGATAAATTAGGTGGAAATTATTTGTGCTACACAAAGGTTTCTTCATATATATAGTATATATTTATATTCAAACATATATTTTTGAAGGAATATGTATATATATTATTCATAACCTCAGCACACAATTTAAATACAAAAGTAGCTTTTAATTCTTTTCTGCTGTTATAGTAAAAATGCATACATTGACCATGATGTAAGAAGAAGAGTCAAGTATGTTAAAACCTTCCCCCTTAAAAAAGGAAACTGGGGAAGGTCTACTTTCTCATACTTTCTCCAGTTCTCCTTTCTCCCTGACAATAATAGGGTAGAGAAAAGTAGGGAAGATAGATGAAAGAAGAGAAATGTATTCTCTACTACCCTGAAGAGGTCACATCAGAACCTGTAAAGTTCTGATACAACTAGATACAAGTAAAATTATTAAACAATTGAAATACTCTAGAAAACTTATGAGCTAAACATAATTTCATAACTCAATAAATTCACTCACTAGTGAGAAGCTAACCGTATGAGTGTGATGCAGATTATATGTACCAGAGTTTTCTAGGACAGTTCCATCTTAAATCATCCTGCCCCTTGGTCAGACCAGGTGTCCTAATTTGTCTTGGTGAATATGGTCACATTCATAATGAGGAATCCTTTATTGTCAAATATTTTTTTAATATACTAAACTGGTATGATTTCTCATACTATAGTTTGGTGAGCTTATAAAAGTTTATATTTCCATGAAACTGCCTAACCTTGCTGCTTTGTGATATTTCGATTTAGCAACTATAGAAGACAAAGATACATTTATTCATTATTTTAAGTGCTCTCAGCAATTTTATAAACACAATGTTAGACACAAAAAAATGAACAAAGATAAAATATATAAAGAGAATATTGCAGTATAGACTATCCTCGTTCTGAAGATGTGTAACTTCTAGGAAAGATAATGAAAACCATCTCAGGCACCCATCAATAATGAGTGTGTGTATACAACATGCTAGTATTTACTATAAAAAATGCTTAGTGTTATAAGTAAAACCCTAAGAACAGTTTAAGAAAGTATTGAACCTTTTATTGAATCAATCAAAGATCCTACTTTAATACTTGATATAGAATATATAGAGTTGGAAAAATCATCTAGATGCTGTTTAATCTATATTTCATAAATATGTCTTTTATGATTTATTTTAGATTGACTGGGCAATCTCATGCATGGGTACAGAAACTGAATAAAGTACAAATTTAAATAGTTCTTTTAATATAGCTTTAGAAGAATTACATTAAGACTAGTGACAATGTATGCAGTTGGTTGGGAGGAAAATCACCACTCTGTTGGCTTTAGGTAGTGCTAGGATGGGCAAACACAAAGATTTTCCTTCATGAAAGAAAATATGCTCCCATTATAGTCATATTTGATAAGTTGCTTCTGAAAGAAAAGTAACAAGAGAAAAGTAAATTGATAGTTGTAGAGACAACAATGTATTCACTCTCAATTGTATTTGGACAGACTTTTATATAGTGAGAACTCCCCTTAGGACATTTTGCTACATTTTCAAAAGTCAATAAAATTCCATATTCTATAAGTATTCATCACCCTTGCAAAATAGAGGCCAGCTTATTTTAATCATGCTTTCTTGATTCATTTAGTAGAAAAGCATGCACCATTTCCAACTGCAGATAATCAAGCTCCCTTGTGTTAAGTGACTAGCAGCATCCCTAGTAGAATATGTCATTGTATACAAGGAACAGAAAGTAAAGTGTTCTTGTCTGAAAGAGGTAGCATCATGAAGCATTGCCTACAAATTGTCAACGTTATCAGATTTAAAACTCAATAACAATTGTAATTTTCGACACTTGAAAAGCATCTTTGGTTTTTGCTACCCCCTGGGAAACAAAAACTGATTTATTGCTGGCCAGAGGTCCTAGCTTGCTTCAAACATGGTCCAGACAGAAATGATTAATGTTTCCTTCCAAATTAATTTCAAGCTGTCTAACTTAGCTATTTCCATTTTCCCCTAAGTAAACAGCAGATCTGAATTTTCTATTACAAACAGCAATAACTCAGCTTTGCTTTAGGATAGGCTATTTCCTCTCTAATCTATACACGCCATCCTTTAACATCACAAGCATTTCTGCCCTTGCAAAATACCCAGGCTTTTATACTCACTCACTCAATATGAAACAGTATTGAGAGCAAGAAAGAGATTCCCTTGAGCCATTTGATCTTAATAACCCTAACACGTGCACACATGAGGTAAGAGGCATCATTGTCGAATGCATCAAAGTCAGGCTTGCCCACAGAGAATTTTGAATTCAAATAATTAGGATGCTATCTTTGTAGAGCAAAAGGTGGAAGTGAATAAAAAGCACAAGGAACAAGGCAAGTTTGGAGGATGTCATTTGTCATGCTATCTTGTTTTTCATGCTTTATTTTAGTATACATCTGCATTGACACATGACGCAATACTGGTCATAGCAGAAGCCTTCCGGTACCTGAGGAGGCAGCGAGTGGATGTATCCCGCAGAGGCAGTGCTGGAGACTGCTTAGCAAATCCTGCTGTGCCCTGGAGTCAAGGAATTGATATTGAGAGAGCTCTGAAAATGGTAAGGACAATTGCTTGTTGGGGAGGATGGGCCTTAGAAAGACACAAAAAGGGAGACCTCAGTCCCAAAGGCGGATGTACTAAGAAACAGCATCTCAGGCTATGCAGAAAAGATATGTGTGGATAGTCACCCAAATCTAGAATTCCACCAGTAGAAAGTTCTGCTGTGAAGTTTGGAAAAAAAAGTAAATTTGGGGCAAATAGATGTTTCCTTCTATGCTGCACTGTACATGGTAAATGAAACTTAGTTTCTTCCAAAATTATAGATAGAATTAATAAGTAGTTTCAAAATAACATATCTTCTACAAATATGACATTTGCTATGAAGATTTGGTTTTTTGTTTGTTTGGATTTTTGTTTTTGTTTTTGTTTTTTTTAATGAAATGATCCTAACTTCAACATAGGCATTACAAAGGACAGCAGCAGCATCATTGGGCTCATCAGAAAAACTAGGAGCCTGAATGGACTGTGGAACTGAGCCAGTGTGATAGTATTTCTGTTGTCAAACAGAACACTTATTCTATTCTGCATGGTAGAATGCAGGGACATGGTGTATTTCTAGGCCTACTTAACAGGCTTTGCCCCATGCCACAAAGAAAAAGCCTAAAGAAAAGTACAAGGAATCAATGGATAGATGATCAAATAGGTCACTTGTTTTTAGTATTTACTGGGTAAGAAATCATTTAAGGCTTCAAACAGTGTCCTTTGAACAGATTCCATTATTTACACTAGGAGCAATATCACCCATTCATTGCAACTTCCCAAGCAAAGCTCTTTCCTGAATATTTAACTTTATGCCTGCCACATGTCCCTGCATGCATTAAAATGAGCCTCCAAGAGTACAAGAATCTCTTCTTTCCAACTAATTATCTTGACGTTTGGGACATCAAAATGAACAAAGAGATAGGTCATCCTAAGATAATTCTGTGCACAACTCAGCAATGAAGAATCAGGAATGGCCTCATAATGTACACCATTTTGTGTATTTGGCTTTCTTACTGCTGCCTTAATTTGCCAAGTTGGATGCATTCCATCCAAAGAGGTTAGTAGCCCCTGTGTCTCTCTCCAAGAAAGAGATATGAGCCATTCTCAAACTGTGTAGACTTTTATGTCATTGTGTCAATTCCTTAACAGATGCCCCGAGTGTAGTTTTATGGAGGCAGCGGTGCATGATTTTGAAGAGCAGCTAATTAAATTCCACCTTCCTAGCAGTTACAAGATTTGTATTGTCAGGTGGAACGTAATGATGAGTGAAATATAAAACTGCCTCAGAGTGAATCAAAATGAGTTTTCATCAACAAAACCTCATGGGCAGGAGCCAGCATTTCTAATTGATTGGCCATTCATAACATAAACCACCACTTCCCCCAAATAGAAATGTGGCCACCACAATAGAAACTAAGTAACCAACTTGGCTATAAATTAATTGGACCAGCCATCCTGTCACAAAGAAAAAAGTTCTGGATGTTTAACTCACTGATAAATTCAAAGGACAGGCCACATAAATCACCTTCCTTCCCAGGCCTAAATGGCCAGTCACCTGACCACAAGGGATCCTTCAACTTGTTTCTGTTCTAGAGAGCAATGGCCTTTCAAAAATGGTCCCTCAGAATGGTGTTATTTAAAATGACTGAAAATAAGCCTGGTTTTATGACATTTTTTAAAAAATCTCTTTTTACATACGTTCATTAAAAATGAGATTGTATGATGTACAGGGACCCTTCCTGATGACATCATTGTTTCTCAATAAATCCTTTTCTTCCTCTGAAGAAATCTAGAAACCAAACCATTGATTTTAGATTGAAGCATGTATGAGGTGAGGCCTGTTTAAATGAATATATAGCCATGCCGTCCATTCTGCACTTAGTAAGCCCCTATGAGTATATACTAGGCTCCATGATTAGTATGCAAATATGAGACAAGCTAAGGAGAGCTCATATTTGAATTACGTTAGTGTTGAAAACAGAAAATGAATATCTCTTACCTTGAGATGCTCCCAATCCAGAGGATATAGATTATTAAAATAATATTAAGGCTGTTTAGATTAAAGAGAGATTCTAGATGAAGTAGTGGGAAGGTGTCACTGACATTCAATACAGTCTATATCCCTAAAACTAGACTTCACTTAGAGTGGTGGTCCAGCTCGATTCCTACCACTAAATAAAGACTTTGCATCATGAGGACTGGCATCCCTAGGACACCTGTTGACTGCCTAGTTCATAAATTAAGTTCAGATAACCTAGGTCTTTTGAAACGTGTAATTCTTAATGAGACTTGAAGACCTGAGTATGTGCAGCAATGGATTTCTATGCAATTGTCTCAGCTCTATCAGACATCACAACATGCATCAGTTTCATCCTACTGAATAACGCATCAATAAAGTTCCCACTTCTTTACCTAGAACTGTCATCTCACATGCTCTGCAAGCTTAGTGCTTACATTTACTGGTCAGATGAAATTGTCATATCAAAGCAGTTTTATGGTCTTCTACTTTTATTTTAAAAGAAATCTACATCTTTTAAAAACTATTCCCAAAGCCTTGATATAAATTTTCCCCTTGGCAGTATAACGCCATTACTGCCCCTGATTTATTTGCCAGCATGTTGCTTCCTATAAATGAAGGGAGAGATGTTTTTCTCATCTTATCCTAAAACAAAACAAAACAAAAAAAACAGATTATTTTTCTTTAAAGTCTCTAACTCTTACTTAGGAAGTGAAACATCCAGTCTTTATTCGATATGTCTAAACTGTAGGGCAGATGAGAAAATCTGTCAGTAGATATGGCCTTTTGTTTTCTTATGACCAGGAACCCTTGTGGCGTATGTAGACTCTGAATTCAGCATCCCAAAACAGGAATGGAACTCTAGCACTTCTGTCTCTGTTGTGGAGCAATCCACGTTCCTGAATTCTTTGAGGTCCACAAATTTTTATCAGTCTTTGAACTATTTCTCCATGGCACCCATGATCTCTGCTACCTGTCTGTACCTTGGCATACAGTTTAAATAAGGGGGAAGGAAAGCTTGCTTCTCTCACAGTAGAAGTACATAAATGTGCAACTCTCAAAAAATAGCTACAGTCGCTTTGCTTGGTAATTAATTCAGATTGGAGATGGAAAGACGACTTCCTGGGTTAAGGTACTTTAGGCATAAGCCTGATGACCTGAGGGCAATCCCAAGATCCCACAGGGGAAGGAATGCATCAACTCCTGAAAATTGTCCTCTGATCCCCATATACACTGCAGTACATACATACCTGCATTTACATATATTCATATCATATATACTGGATAATAAATACTTTCTAATGTTAACATAGTTAGACTGTACTGTGATACTTCCTACATGCCAGGCATTACTTGGAGCTTACTGAATCATCTGAATAGTTCTGAGAAATAGGTACTTCTGGGATTTCCCATTTCATAGGTTAAGACTACTGAGTCACGCTGTGGAAACCAGATTACTTTCCAATATTGGAAATATGAAGATTAGACACAATGCAGCCCCACAAGAAACTCATAATGCAGAATAATACATTAACCTATTTCAGCCTAAAGTACATTCCTAAGAAGGGACTATTAGAAATGTTCAAGTCTTTGAAACACGGGTTAAAGACAGCTCACTACATTATACAGGTAACCACTTCTGATGCCCACCTAAAGTTTCATAACTTAAAAGCATACCAAGAACACATTGTTAAGAAAATAAAGCTCTGTGAAGACTTGATCTGCTACATAGAATTTAATGCCCTGAAATGAAAAGCCTCAAAGATTTCATCCTAGAGACCTAGAGTCAACACTGTAAGGCTAGTTTAACGTTTTACCTCTTGCCTTTTTACCAGGTGCAAGTCCAAGGCATGACTGGAAACATCCAATTTGACACTTACGGACGTAGGACAAATTATACCATTGATGTGTATGAAATGAAAGTCTCAGGCTCTCGAAAAGTAAGTAACCAAAACAGATAATAAGAAAAATGCCTCTCCAAAGGTGAGAGAGCATGTCCTCACAAGAAGATATGTGGGAAATATACAAAGAAAGGCCCACTTGCTGTTTCTGTCTTTCCATCCACTGAGGAACAGAGAGATAAGATACATAGAGCTTTGTAATCAGAATGATCCAACCATGTGTTATTAAAGAGAATGATGCTCTAATTCCTATAAAAGTAATAGACTCACAAGTTACTAAAAAATTTTCTAAACAAAGGGGAAGAATCACAAACTTTAGAGCATTCTATTAAACAAAATCTTCCTAGGCACATATGAGTTTTAACAAACAAGAATGAAAGTAGGTCACTGCCAACCCACCACACAAAGTACTTGGGACCAAATATCTTTCTTCACAACTGAATTGTATGTGGCCAGTTAGCTTCTATCTCACTCACAATTGAGTCACACATAAGAGAGATTTTGTAGCCGTATGATAAGCCTTTAGAATATAAACTCTCTTGCACCATATCTACTAGCTACTAACTGGCTTTTGACTCCAATATATCAGCTTTCTGCAATTCCAAACATTTTTCTGCTGTAGAGGTTTAATAATAGAAAAAGTGGTCATTACACAGCAGGCTCAGGTATTTTGCAGAATTGTCAGTAAAGGTGAAGGGAGGGAAGGAATCCTCAAGATAAAAGAATAGCAAGCACACCTCTTTGCGTATTTTGTCCTGGGGACAGTGAAAACATAGATAGGAACAGGGTATCAATCCTTGTAAATTTCAAGCTTCCTAAAGTCCACTTTGTATTTCGTGAGAGGGAAATGGGCATCCAGGTCAAATGTCTGTTCTTCCTAGGCTGGTTACTGGAACGAGTATGAAAGGTTTGTGCCCTTCTCAGATCAACAAATCAGCAATGACAGCTCCTCCTCAGAGAACAGGACCATCGTAGTGACTACCATTCTGGTAAGTGTGCACATACAGTAGGAAGGCTTTCGGAACAGCATTCTAAAAGTAGCATTCAGTTCTAAGTATCCTGAACAGTTCTAAGAATATTATTCAGCCAGCCTTGAGTTTAAGCATGCAGAAGTTCTAACACAACAGCTGCTCAGGGACCCTCAAGCACCTCTCCGCAATGAACAAAATGCCATTATATACAATGGCATTTTATTCATCCTTAAAAATATTAAACTATATAATTTCCAGGAAAGTTTTTCAGAACTTGAAAATATTATTCTAAGTAGTATAACCAAGTCTCAGAAAAACAAATACTACATGCTCTCTCTCTCATTATTCAGATGCTAATTTCCAGTTGTTAAATATAGGAGTAAGTATGAGTAAAGACCAAGAAACTCGATAGCAGGCCCATAAGAGCAAAAAAGATATTAATGGGGGGATTAATGGGGTGGAGAACATTGATCACATGTGATATCAACATAAAAGGAAAAATATTGTGGACAAAATCATCCAGAGGGTTTAGGGTAAGTGTGGATGGAAAAGGAAGAGGTAGATAATCATCTAGAATGAAGTATGTGTGAAGATTCTACAAGAAAATCAAAAGGAAGAAAAGGAAATATGGATGGAGGGAATAGCTCAGTGGTAAAAGATGCTTGCCACCAAGCCTAACAATCTGAGTTTGATGCTCAGAACCTTACATAGGTGAAGGAGAGAACTGACCCGGGCGAGTTGTCCCTTTGACCTTTACACAAATAACATGGTATGGTCTCATTTGCAATATACTTAGAAAGGAAAGACAGAACACAGAGGAAAGAGAATGGATGGATGAATGAATGCATGAATGAATGAATGAATGAATGAATGAGGAACAATTTTACATATCATTGTCCTCTTCTCCCCTAAAAGAATGGTGCTTCACTAGGATATAAAGTCTAATTCTTCATTGTGTAGGGTTGTCACGTGAAAAAAGAAAATCAGTTAACATTATAATATTGGATCTAACATTCCTTTGTATAACTGTGCAAGTCACAGTTTTTCTAATCCTCAGGTTTTTATTTCTGCAATTTGTAAAATAGAAGTAAATAATAATAAGCTCTTACCTATGCCTTAGGACCATTTCAAGGCACAATTAGCTATATAGAAGTATTTCACAACACAATACGCTATAGATGTGTGATGGGGTCGTATCATTTCCAAATGGTTTTCCAAAAGCTGTCTTCTTTAATGAAGTATGTACCTCAGGTAAAAACAAGTATGGCATTTAAACAGCATGTATCAATTTCTCTTCTTCACTTTACCCTAAGAAGTGTATATAGACCTCAGATGGTAAAAAGAGCCAGCCAAATTCCCCAGCTTCACAAGGACTGCAGTGTTTCCCTATTGCCTGCCTGAGCTGACTGGAGCCCCTACCTAATACATCCTGAGAAATCAAAGGCAAATCCTCTTTATGTACCAAAGGAGATAGTACTTTCCAATTCGACTACATCAAAAGACTTTACTGGTGAAAACTAGTTCTGCTTTCAAATTCTGGGGAAAAAAAATACTTAAATGTTTCTCTACTTCATTAAATCATCAGTTAGGGGCTCCAAGGAATACATGGCCCCATGAATAGTTGATTGAGGCTCCCTTCCTCATTAAGTCAAATTTTCAAAAAAGAAAAAAATCATTTCCATACACCGAGCCTCAATAGAAACAGAGAGGAAAGTGTCTTCCTATTACATTTACTGCATCTTGGGAAAAGAATGAATAAGAGTAATCTTTTACTCTCTTTTCTGGTCTCTAAGGAATCACCATATGTAATGTATAAAAAGAATCATGAGCAACTGGAAGGAAATGAGCGCTATGAAGGCTATTGTGTCGATTTAGCCTATGAAATAGCCAAGCACGTAAGGATCAAATACAAATTGTCCATTGTCGGTGATGGGAAATATGGCGCAAGGGATCCAGAGACTAAAATATGGAATGGCATGGTTGGGGAACTTGTCTATGGAGTAAGTATTTTCAATTCCACTGTTACCTATTTCTATGCTTTTCAGTTAACAAGAAAATGAGGGGATCTAGTGTTCAGTCTTAAGATTTATCAGATTTCAGAGCTTTCATGAGTCTGTAAAGACAAGTCATTCCTTATGCTGCTGAGGTCAGGAAAGGGAGACTATCAGTAGCATCCTTTGAGCAACAAGGTTATTTTACAAAAAGGAAAATGAAATTGAGGGAATATATTTGGCCACATTAAGCACAGTCTGCCCTCTATTGAGAGTCTATTCCTTATTCCTTCTATTTCATTGAATCAGGTACCAGAACCACCTACCCATGAAGTTCCTTAGCAGCATCTCCATCTTTCCTCATTGGTCCCCTGTGTCTAATGAACCAGTCTGCAGTATGAATTCTACTAAGTCTTTCAAATCTAAATGCACTCTTTGTCCCAACCATAGACATTATTACCATCTTATTAGCATTAAGATTTTTACCATCTGTCTATCATTTAGCTGTATCTCTACCTCTAGTTTTATACTAGCAAATCAGATCTATATTATTGCAATTCCCCACTTTAAAAAAAAAAAAACAGGATAAAACTTGAAGAAAACTATAATGGCATTGTCACAGCTCCTTGGTGTGACATTTAAAAACCATTTTAAATGGTTTTGTTCTCAGGGCAGATGGGATCTTAGGCAGAGCAATGAAGTATATGAGGATAGGTACAATTGGTCACCAGAACTACCCATTTCATAAACCAATCACTAATAACCAAAGTTCAGATCTAAATATCAGAAGATATTTCATTCTACTAGACAACAGATACTGAGAAGATAAATGAATTGGAAGTATGAAGCAAATACCCCTGTATCTATTGGATGGAGGATCAAGAAAATAACTCTAGTGGTAGCCAGCACAAATAGGGTGCCACTCAACCATAAGAGATTACTGGAGTCACTCAATATGTTTTTTAGAATAGGCCTTTGGAAACCAGCATAAAAGAAGGAGCTTATTTCTAAAAATGAGGACACAGAATGGGAACTAAGGCTTAAAATGAGGCTGGGCCCCAGGTATCAAAACTGGGACACTGTCCTCCTGCCAGACAAACAGCACAGTAACTTGAACCCCCCACCTCCATCTGTGGGGCTGGAGCCAATCACCACCTGTCTTAGGTCAAGGCTGGCCCTGGGAACTGGGGCAGGACTGAGTTGCCAATGAGACACAAGTGAACTGAGAGATGAAAAATAGGTTTTCCACTTCCACAGAGGGACAGACAACTCAGTTGATTTGAGAGCCTAAGGTGCTCTCAACCATTTTGTCATAGCACTAGCCTCTCACTTTCCAGGTGACAACATTTTCTCTTTCTTGTCCCTTACCCCTCCAACACTCAAAACATATTGTCTTACCTATAGCTCTCCCAGCACTTTAGTACATTACATAGGGAAAATTCACTCTTTTCCCTAATGAATCAATACCTGGATACAATAATGGTTGACAAAGATTCATTAAAGTTAGCTCATGGTGGGAAAAATAAAGCAATATTTTTGTTATTATTAGCTAGCACTTATAGACTGCTCACTGGCTGCTACCTACTGTGCTAAGTACTTTACAGGCATTCTGTACCTTAATCTTCACAACATGCCCTTGAAGAAGTTCCATTAGTAGCCTCATTGTATGTGTGAGACTATTTAAGCTAAGAATGGAAGTTACATTCCAAAGACCAAACATCCTGCAGGGCCTGTGTTAGTTGTTCAGGCTGCTATAAGAAAGTATATTAGGCTAGTGGTTTACAAACAACAGATATTGATTTCTCACTGTTCTGGAGGTTGAGAAGTTCATGATCAAAGATTTAATTGTCTAGTAATGATGAGCTTTCTAGATCACAAATTGTACCTACTTGTTGCATCCTCACATTAGGGAAGGGGCAATTAGTCTCTGAAGCTTCTCATATAAATATCCTATTTATGAGAGTTCTGCTTCATAAAGTAACCACTTCCTAAATACCCCATTTCCTAATAACATTACTTTACAGATTACAATTTGAACATATAAAGAGAAGTGCAAACATTCTGACCATCACAACAACACAGTGCCTTGGATCTATGAGGTTCATGTGCTTTTCATAAGTTCATCATACTATCCCATAGAAAAAGTTGTTTGGGGCCCATTCCACCTGGAATAATATCTGAAATTTATTATAAAAGGCTTTTGGTGCCTTTGCCATTCTTGAGTGACGTTATCAAAGTTTTAGTAGCATGGCAAGAAATTGAGATATAAATTAATACTGCTACAGCTATCTGATCTAGTCCATCAGTTCACCAACCCATCAAAACAGAATGGTCAGAGCCCTGTAGCGTCTCCAAAGAAACCTTGCATACTCTGGAAATAGATCAGTACCCTCCTAGCATTGAGCAAGATGTCAGGCATGGTGATGTAGAATAAGAGATTTCTTGACATTGTTCAGAGGAAGTGTAGCACTCTCATGGTGTTTTGGTTTCTCCTCTGGGATGTCCTCTCTGCTGCATGATTTAATCTCTATACATCCCTTTCTCTCTCTGCTTCATCTGTTTGTAAGTGAGGGAATTTGAGAAATACAGAGCGCCTTGTTTAGTAATCCAGACTTCATCTCCTCAATTTTGAAAAGGTGAGATTTCTGAAGTGACCTTTCTCTCATTCTCCTGCTGCTATGGGAAGAGCTTTCCTTTCTGCCGGGGAAGGCTCTTAAAGGCACATCCTCTCCCCTCTCCTGACCTAGAAGAAGTCTCTGATGTTTTCTAAGCTGAATAATACAAAGTGATTCTGGACAGCTGACAGCAAGCCAATCCACTGAAGTAGACTGTCAAACTACACTTTCCTCTAAAACCTAGGAATAGAAAAACTAGACTTTCTTGTCATGCTAGGAGGAAGGGCTTCCTATCAAAGAGGAGGATAACATAAGCTAAATGTGCCCTCATCTTCATGGAGAAGTTTTAATCTTTTAGCATTAGCAACTTTTCAACATCTCTGTACATAATAGAAATGGTGGGGGGGGGGGTGAAAACACAGGCTTGCATTTCTGACAGTCCTGACCTCTTGTGGTTTGCAAGATGCTTCAGAAAGAGAAAGGAAAAAAAACTGATGGTTTCCCAGAGTGCTTAATGGAAAAAAAGATGAAGAGCAGAAAAATTATGACTTGCATTTAGCAAGAAAACTACACAGATAGGCACGGCTTCATCTTTCCAGTACTGCCTCCTATGCCTTTTGTACATAGTATGGATCAGAGCAGGAAAACAATAAAGGAAGGCAGAGCTGGAGAAAGCTTTGCCAAAGACATTTCTATATCTGCAATGAAGTCTCAAGAAAAAGTCAAAAAGAATTAAGTTTGGTAAAGAATAAAGAAGTCAATTAGTCTCTTTTCAGAAGCTTCCTTTTTTTTTCCTCTAGAGAAATTCAAATCAAAGTTGATGTTGGGGCACCTTGTATCTCTAAGAAGGTTATTTTTGAAACAAACGTCAGCAGCATACAATGTTCCCCATTACGTAAGCCCTGCAGAACATTGTGGTCTCGAAACTGTCCACCTGCTTTTAGCAATTTTGATTTTGAGCTGGATTTCTGTAACACTGCCACATAGTAATCATTCCAGCTCAAATGGCTCACACACGACCAGTTTTTACTGCTCCCAGATAGTAAGTGTTTTAAGAGGGCATTTTCAAAGAACATTTTGTGGCTATCAGGATTCTTAAATATTCTTTAGCCAAATATCTAATTCATTTTCACAGATGACTAGGAGACCCACCAGGGCCCAAACATTAGCATCACCCATTGAGAAAACCAAAAAATTGAAGCCTGCTGGAGCACAAGAGTGACAGCAATTTCACAGGGAGGAGGGGTGGTGGCAAATTTTGACAACAGCACAAAAATCAGTTTGGCAACTCGAATACCAGTATGTGTGGTCTAGTACTCTGTCCACTGGTTTACACTGGCTCAGCTCTCTAAGCTTCTCAACTTATGGGAATCTTGATATTACAGCAGTCAGATATGTCATTTCTTCATGGCTTCAGGGTAAACGGCTTGCATTCTAGCTGGATTATGAGCGATTCCATCTAAGATACTCATTACATTTCTATGTACCCTCTAGGGCAATGCAATACTAATCTCTAGTTATCTCTTGAAATATTTAAAAATGCAATGTAAATAGCTGGAAGGTTCTGTCCTCAGAGAAGATATATGACCTAACAACGTTTATTTAAAAAAAAAAAAAAAAAGGCAAGAAATGAGCTAGGAGGAAATTGGAGCCCCAGTTAGGAAGAGGACACCTCCCAGTGGGCCACTGCCACATTGCCACATTCTTTATGTGCTTAGCACCTAGAATTGAGAATAAAGATGACAAGGGATTGCTTTTGGAAAGGCCAGGAATGATATCCAGATTGGTTCTTCTGACTTGGACAATAGCAGAAAGCTCAGGAATGAAGGAATGAGATTGGCATATAGATTCCAAGTCATGGTCCTTGGGTGTCCCAGACTATTTCTCTCCCTCCCAGGAGAAATGGCAACTCAGCAAACACTACTTACAATGACATTTCGTTGCCTGTAAGAAATTACCTAAGATTGTCACTATCCTAAGACAGATTTATTTTCCATTAACAAAGGCAGAGAGTCAATCTGTCCTCCTGGTTAAAGGCGGAGAAGCAAGGACCCCATATCGGATGCTATGCATTCACTGCTAATCTCCAGGTGACTACACTGGGCTCTGGCAGAAAGGACTGATAGTTTGATAAAAGTGCTCCTCTACTGAACGGACACATAAGACTCCAGGGAAGAGCATTAATGATACATGAAAGTCTGCTATTCTGAGCAGAGGGGTGGGGAAATATTCCCAACCAAATTTAGCATCACAGGGCCTTCATCCAGCCCCCAGGATGCCCGTTTAACTTCAGTGGGTCTTTAAATCCCTAAGCTCCCCAAGGACAAGGAGTCCAAATCAATAGACCCCATACTGGGACATCTGTTCTGGATAAAGAAATGGGGAGATCCTGTTGTGACCCTGCTTGTTGTTGCCCTGATTTAAATAGTCCCTGTCCCTTTCTCCAGATCTTAACAATGGCAGACAACAAACATCTCATAGACTACAGCCAATAAAGCAGTTTAATCCCTGTTCCCCAACACACAGCAATTGTATTCCTATTGTCCACCTTCTGCTCCACTCTTTTTTCTAACACATTAAATTTTCTGGAGGAAATGCCTGCTGAAGGCCACTAGAGCTTTAGGCTTGATGCACGGAGCAGGGAGCAGATCACGTCTGCTTCTCATACGGTCTGCATGATACATCTATAACAGTGGCTGACAAGCTCCTGCTCAAACAATCTTCAAATGGGTTACAAATTTTAGATGAGGTGATCAGATGAAAATACTTTAAAATGTAACAAGCCTCCCATCTCAAACAATTTGTAAAATTACAGTTAAACTAAATGTCATCTCTGCTTAAAATGTGTCAGCTTCTTAAGTTCATGGTCCCTGTGCATTAAAGTCTGTTGGAGTTTAGGTTTTATGATATTTACAACTTTGGCTGCCCACCTATGAAAATGATTATAAATCCCCTCTAGCTAAATCCCCTTCAATAACGCAGTTGCTTGGGTTTGCCACTGGTTAAGTGGAAAAAAAAAAATCAAACCTAATTTAGTGTGTTTACTGAGCCCACACAGCCATTCTTAAGCTGCTTGATTAAAATCCTTTAAGTACTCAAAATGCAAGTTAAAAACACTAGTAGAGTCTCACCCTGAGCTCTTACCATTTGCTGGTTTCTGTCTGTCACCTGGAGCACCCTCATACCAAGCATTTACCCACCTAGTGTTCTAAAAGTGACTTTCCTGCTGCTGTTAGCAGCACAGGCTTGATGACAAAAGGCTGCTGGAGTGGTTTAGGACACCAAAAGAGAGACACTTGATTATTGAGTCAGAAGCTCACCTGCTCCATAGTCCTAGCCATAATCCTTCATGCTCGGCTCCAGTTACAGCTGACTTGAATTAAGAACAAATATCAAGGGAGGAATTTCAGGGGGGGGGGTG
>NC_045030.1:46223670-46230670 GCF_008632895.1 Mastomys coucha
ACTACTGGCTTCATAAATCTTTAATTTTCCTTTAAAGTAACCCTATTGTCTGTATACATATACCATGGCAGTCCCTAAGTCCCTAAGAATCCCTAACTAAGGATTCTTGAACACTTATTAGTACTCTGTTTCTCTTTCTTCTCATTGAGAATCAAGCTGATTATTTCACAGGCATTGTGGTAGGCAGGTCATTAACTCTGAAATAACCTTCAATCACAGATAGATTTTATTTTTTATTAAATTTATTTATTTACTCGCTTTACAACCCAGTATCAGCCCTTCCTCTTGCTCCCAGAACACCCTCATGTAAGTCTTCTCCCCATTCCACTTAGAAAGGGAAGCTCCCCTCTGGGTGTCAAATCCCGCTGCACTCCCTACTCCCAAACCATACATCAAGTTTCTGAGGAACTAGGGACATCCTCTCCCCTGAGGACAGACAAGGCTATCCATTTAGAGGTGCAGGATTCACATGCAGGCCGGCAGTCAACAGGCTCAGGGGCATCCCCTCCCCCAGTTGTGGGGAACCCATACAAAGACCAAGATGCTCATCTGCTACATATGTGCAGGAGGCCGAGGTCTAGCCCATGTATGCTCTTCAGTTGGTGGTTCATTCTCTGGGAGTCCCCAAGTGTCAAGGTTAGTTGACTCTGTTGGTCTTCCTGTGAAGTCCCTATCCACTTTGGGTCCCTCAGTCTTTCTCCCAACTCCTCTGTAAGACTCTCCAAGCTCTATCTACTGTTTGGGTGTCTCTGCATCTCTTTCCATTGACTGTTGGGTGGAACATCTCAGAGGACAGTTATGCTACGTTCCTCTCTGCAAGCATAACAGAGTGTCATTAATAGTGTTGAGGATTGGTTCTTGCCCACAGGATGGGTCTCAATTTGGGGCAGTCATTGGTTGCCCATTCCCTCAGACTCAGCTCTGTTTTTGTCCCTGCACATCTTGTAGTTAGGACACATTTTGGGTCAAAAGTCTTGTGGGTGGGTTGCTGTCCTTATCCTTCCACTGGGAGTCCTGCCTGGTTACAGGGAGAGGCCACTTCAGGATCCATATCCCCCACTGTTAGGAATCAGCTAGAGTCTCCCACTTAGATGCTCAGGGGCCTCTCCCCATCCCAGGTCTCTGGCAAGTCCTAGAGATTACCCCCACTCCAAGCTGACCTCCCTTCTCTCTCCCCTGTTTTCCCTACACATGATCCTCCCCTGCCTCTTTCCTCTCCCCATCTCCTCTTCCACCCAGTTTCCTCCTTCAATCCACCTCCAATATCTATTTTGTTTCCCCATCTTCATATGTAGGAAGGGATAGTAGCAGGAGAGGGCAAGGGCTTCTCTGAGGCTACCTCTGAGCTGATGCTCCACTTCTGTGACTTGTCTCTCATGAAGAATAAAAGAGATAGAAAATGCAAGGGTTCAATCAACAGCTTTCTTAGCTTCTATTGATTGAGCCTTCTTCTAGTTACTTGCAACTATACTTTTGCCCTTTTCAATCTGCAGGTCTTTATTAAAGGTCCTTAAGGGTGCATGGTAAATTCTTGTTTTGGAGCCAGGCCACATCATTGAGCCCAGATTTAACATCATCCTTCATCCTCCACTGGGCAGTACATTTTTTAAAAAGTCTACTTTCTTTGAAAAAGCTCCTGAGATCCCAGCACTTGCAAGACTGAGGCAGGAGGATCACCACAAATTTGAAGGCAGCCTGAGCCATGCAGTAAATTCAAGGTTAATCTTGGCTGCATAGTAACATGCTGTCTCATAAGAAATGACAGGAAAAGGCTTCCCAGAAAGAAAAAAAAATCAGAAAATTGGAAATGCTAGGATAAGGGAAAGAGGCAAGAACCTGAGGGGAACAGATTAGCCCTGTTGTTTTTTGTGATTCAAAAGTACTTTAAACTCAGAATGTCTTCCTTTGGGAATCTGTTCTTTAACTAAATGTTCCTTGGAACTAGACAATAAACTGTCGTTCCTTCTCTGTCTAGCCACCTCTTGTTAGTGTTTAGTGGTGCTTACAAAGTGGTGGGTGTGGCAGTTACAGAGTTTTCTTTTGTGGGCTTTTTTGGTAAGGGTATTTTTGTTTTGGTTTGGTTTGGCTTTGCATTGTTTTTCTATTTCAGCCATTGTCTCTTTCTTTCTTTTTGAGATAATGATATAATTACACCATTACCCCCTCCCTTTCCGTCCACCAAACCTTTCAATATAGCAAGTGGACTATGGTTATACATTTAAAGGGGATCAAGTGCCTCAATCTTGCATTCTGTACCAATGTGAAAGGAGCTCAGTTCCCTTAAATTCAGTCCAAATAAAGTGGTTTTCTCACACCAAATACTCACTTACTTCTACCTTCAAAGACAGAAATTTTTCTTTTAGCAATTTCTCCTAGAAGGATTAAGACTTACATGATTAAAGAAAGAAGAAGAAAATGTTAAATTAAGTAATTAAATTCAAGTGAGATCAAATGGAGACTAATACTAGATGCATATTTGTGTCCTCTGAGCAGGAGGTAGAGACATATTGGCACTGAGAGGAGGCACCTTTATGTATGAATTCTCTTGGCATGAAAACACTCTAGCTGATTCAAGCTGTCTTTGCCAAAAACCCCGCTAGCTTTTTGGCCAAGCCCATTCTTATCAGGAGCCTTTGTTCTTATGACCAGGCCTCAGCCAAAGGATAAAACAGGTAAAATGTTGTCATTAGCTCTCATCTCATCTTCAGTGTAGAACTGAAGATTAAGGAGTTGACTGGAATATGAAGGGAGTTGATGCCATAGATGATGATGTTGAATAAAGAAAAAAATAAAGGACAGGACCTTGAATGATCTGTCTTATTCTACAAACCTTCAGTGATTACCTCCTAAAAAGTCACTTCTGGAATTACAAAATATACCTTGTGGAGAATGGAACCTAGGAAGAAAAAAGCAGGTAAAGAATAATATTCATAGAGGTAATAAGAGAGCCTGACATCTTTAGTGTCAGAAAGCCAGAGGAAAGAGTATACTATGCAAAAGCCTAGTGAGGTCACAGCAGTTGATGTCTGATGGGAGGTGTTTGAGTCTGGTAGCCAAGTTTACAGTTACAGTTTATTATTACAAGAAATAATTTCAACAAATCAGAGTGACTACAGAATTCAATCTTGAGGTGGAAGTACTGCTTCCATTCAGTGATAATGAAGTTCTCGTTTCAAGAACATTGATGGTAGCCAAGCAGTGGTGGCACACGCCTTTAATCCCAGCACTTGGGAGGCAGAGGCAGGTGGATTTTTGAGTTCGAGGCCAGCCTGTTCTACAGAGTGAGTTCCAGGACAGCCAGGGCTATACAGAGAAACCCTGTCTCAGAAAAAAAAAAAAAGAGCATTGATGTATAGAGGTGCAATATGGGTAGGATGATAGAAGGATCAAAAAGTGGAAGGAGTGGTCTTTAGTAAACAAAAATGCCCATGATTTCAACTGAATATGTGTTGTATGACTTTCTCTTGGAAGACATGAACAAATGGCTACTCACTCCCTGTATAGTGTCAATAACAGGCCAAAGCATCAATTCCACCAACATTCATCTTGGCGAAGCAATAATTTTATTGGGGTTATTTATAGTAGTATGGGTAAGCGGGTGTTTACAGATGCATGGATAACTCATCTGCATTGCAGATCACAGTGTTTGTTATATAGTATGTATAACATATATGCAAGTGTCAACTGAAAACAGGTTGGTAGATAAGCCAGTGGATCTTAATCTCATTACCAGAGATCTAATCTCAGCTTCTTTCCCTTGTAAGTGGTCAGTGTAGGTCATGGTTACTGCCTTGTCTGTTACAGCATACATCATTTAAAGAGAGAATGGTCATTGTATCAACCTCAAGGTTGCTAGAAGAATGAACTAAAACAATATATAGAAAGTGTTTTTTGACACAGTACCTCACAGAGAGTAAGCAGTCAATAAACATGAGGAACTCTTCATCATCTACATTTCCCCTTAAAGGAGGAACACTTATTCATATGAAGATTCCAGTAAAATAGGGGAGATAGACATAAGACCATGGATGTTAAAATAAGAAAACAAAAGTTAGGTTAGATATGTCATAAGGAAGTACAAGTTGAGGTAAGAGATAGCAAATGGTTTGAGTTGCCCTATTCAATTCACCAATGTAAATTTCTTTTTTCTTTTTCTTTCTTTCTTTCTTTTTTTTTGTCAATATACTTTAGTTCAAACTTCATCCTTCTTCCTCCACCTGTTCCCACAGATAAAGATACTGAAACATAACTATATTTATCACATAAAGAAAACCTGATCGTTCTTGGTAACTTACTACAGATCTGATATACCATACTTATTCCCCTAGTAATATATAGTTTTCTACAGTTATATTTTAAAGCATGTTTCCCACTAAAGCCCACTAGCATTAAGGTGGAACAATTGTAGAAAAAGTAAGTGCAGAAATTCCTAATGCCGTATTGCCCTAAAATTAATATAAAAAGATGACATGCCTTTACATGAGTTAATTATTCAATGCACTGCTAACATTTATTTATCAGTCTGACATGTGTTGATGTTGTGCTCATATTTATCACCAGAAAAGATAGCTTACTTGATAAATTAATATATATTCTAATAGTTGTTTATTCTTGTATCTCTTTTGCAGAAATATTGCATTTTTTCATAAACTATGTTCAACAATTGGCAACTATTTAAGATATGTAATTTTTAATATAGAATGTACTACAATAATAGCTACAATTTTTAATATAGAATGTACTACAATAATAGCTACAAAACCAAATACTGGGTCTCTGTCTTCAAAGGATGCATATTTTAACAGACAAGGCAGCAGCCTAGACTTAGCCTTAGACAAGGGGAAAGAAAGAAAATATTTTAAAAAATACAGGTCGTTGTGCACAGAATATAAAAATTCCAGTAAAATGAGGAAGGTAGACATAAGACTATGAATATTAAAATAAGAAAACAAACGTTAGATCAAATATGTCATAAGGAAGTACAAGTTAAGGTATGACATAGCAAAAGGAAATCAGGTGAAAATGGAATCAGTTCCCCTAAGGCAAGATGCTTCAGAGGACACAAGACCAGGGCTTTTCCTAATTTGACCAGCAAAATGAAGCAATTTAGAACCCACTGAATGACCCTGCTTCTCTAATCTTAACATTGACAAATCAGCTGGTTACAATGATCAAATAGACTGTATTTCCACCAAAGACATTTATTAAGTGAAAATGATAAAGGAAATGCTGTCTGTAAACGTGCCCTGTGTCTTTGTTTTTCAGAGAGCTGATATAGCTGTTGCTCCACTCACTATAACATTGGTCCGTGAAGAAGTCATAGATTTTTCAAAGCCATTTATGAGCCTGGGGATCTCCATCATGATAAAGAAGCCTCAGAAATCGAAGCCAGGCGTATTTTCATTCCTGGATCCTTTAGCTTATGAAATCTGGATGTGCATTGTCTTCGCATACATTGGAGTCAGTGTAGTTCTCTTCCTAGTCAGCAGATTTAGCCCTTATGAGTGGCACTTGGAAGACAACAATGAAGAACCTCGCGACCCACAAAGCCCTCCTGATCCTCCCAATGAATTTGGAATATTTAACAGTCTTTGGTTTTCCTTGGGTGCTTTTATGCAGCAAGGATGTGATATTTCTCCAAGGTTTGTTTGTGTGTAATACAGAATACCTGCTTGTATTTTGTGGTCTTACTGCCCTCATGTCCATCTGGTATTCACCTGCATCAACTTCAGAGTTCTTTCATTTAACATTCCATCCAATGACAAATTGTCTTCACGGCATTTTGTGTGCTTATGTCTATGAGGTGAGTGTGTCACTGGCGATGCTTGAATGCCTAAGATTTGCTGCAATGCTCATAGATACTCAGATTCCGGATAAAGTTAATTGCTGTGTAATATTCCTGTGAAAGTTTCCTCATTAATTGAACTGCAATATCTTCACATTTGCCAAGTGACTAAATCTGGACAAACTGGGAAAGAACATAGAGTATTTATTTAAACCCTCCCACCTTCCCCTATTAGTACTGCTGTTCTTGTTGTGCTCTCAGACTGTCTAGGACTATGCAAGCATCTACTCAAGTTTCTTAGCTAAAACTAGACAATTTCTCAGAACATCAGTACAAACCTTAGTGGGGCTGTCATATTTGAAAATAATCTGGCCAGTTGTTATAAAGTTAGGCAAAGAGTGAAAATGTGACAAAAGAATTTTACTGTCATTTATACCCCTGAAGTAAAATGTATGAATATCCATAGTATCTTTAGTTGTAATAGACAAAGTATAGAAACAAAGCAAATGTTCAGCTGGTAAATGGATAAAGAACTTGTAGCATATCCATTCAATGGCATACTGTTTACTTAAGAGAACAGATTGCTCATACATCCTAACAGTACAGATGTACCTTGAAAACAAAATGCCAAAGTGAAATAATTCAATCACAAAATGCCAAACTGCACTCCACTCTATTTGTTGAATATAACATTATAGAGCATCCCATTTGTCCCCAGTAGACACATATATAGAGATAAAAAGGACAATTACGTATGGGAAGAGTTTGAAAGGAGAAGAAAAAAAAAACAGATAACAATGGTGGGATTAAAGTCTCTCGCAAGTTCGCCTTTGCAGAACAAGTACAAGACTGAGAAACAACTTTTTTTTAACTTTTATTTCATTATGATGAATTTGTTAACATTTAAAAACATTTAAGTAAATAGAATTAAATCACATTCTTGTTTCTCTTTTGTACCCCAACTCCTCCAAGAGACCCTCCTTCAATACCTACAATATCTTTTTTGTCATATTCCTTAAAATTTATAAAATATTATAACAATGAAAATGAGCATTATAAAAGCTGTTTGATATAATTTAACAGTCTTATGTAGATGCTCGTCTACAGCAATAGTGTTTTGTATTTAGTAGAGTTTAAAATCTTGGCTCTTACTGTGGTACAAGCCTAAAATGAGAACAATTTTTAAACATTGGATTTCATTGTAATAAGGCTGTA
>NC_045030.1:46230680-46231074 GCF_008632895.1 Mastomys coucha
CTACAAGCCACCTCCCAAGTTCATTGTCTATGTCTCACTTGGGTATATAAATACTTTTGAAATATATAAGCTGTTCTGAAACCGTAGTATAGTGTAAAAACATGAAATAAACAATACTACTAATAAAGAGGCTGAGATAAGAGAATCCAGATTTCAAGACCCTTATGTTATACACAGTCAGACACTGTCACAAACAAGCTGAAAGTGTATATAGATTATACAATATTGGACCTATTTCTCCAATTACCAAATTAGAGAGACTATTGGATAACAATCAACAAATTTCTAATTCCTCATGTTTTTGGATTTCAATCAATTAGGATATATTGGTAATATTAATTTTTATATTAAGATATTAAGAAAAGGTAATTGTCACTTCCTGTTGTTTTTGTTG
>NC_045030.1:46231533-46232111 GCF_008632895.1 Mastomys coucha
TTCATGGGCATCTCTTTCTTTAGGATAGGGAAGTTTTCTTCTATAATTTTGTTGAAGATATTTAGTGGTCCATTACATTGAGAATCTTCACTCTCTAAGTGAAGATTCTCTCTCTAATCTAACTTATTATCCTTAGGTTTGGTCTTCTCATTACGTCCTGGATTTCCTGATGTGTTGGGTTAAGAGCTTTTTGCTTTTTGCATTTTCTTTGACTGTTGTGTCAATGTTTTCTATGGTGTCTTCTGCCCCTGAGATTCTCTCTTCTATCTCTTGTATTCTGTTGGTGATGCTTGCATCTACGACTCCTGATTTCTTTCCTAGGTTTTGTATCTCTAGGGTTGTCTCTCTTTCTGATTTCTTTATTGTTTCTATTTCCATTTTTAGATTCTGGATGGTTTTGCTCATTTCCTTCACCTGTTTGACTTTGTTTTCCTATAGTTCTTGAAGGGATTTTTGTGTTTCCTCTTGAAGGGCTTCTAACTGTTTACCTGTGTTCTCCTGTATTCCTTGGAGGGTGCTATTTATGTCTTTCTTAAAGTCCTGTATCATCATCATGAGAAGTGATTTTATATTTGAAT
>NC_045030.1:46232370-46238470 GCF_008632895.1 Mastomys coucha
TCCTGTGATTCTGGGATCCTGTGACCCTGGGCTTGTTAGAGTACCTGGGAGTGCAGCAGCTTCCTCTGAGTGTTGTAGGACTGGCTCTGGAGCCTGGGACCAAGGTCTGCTCAGGACACCAGCCCAGAGATACCTGAAGGAACCCGAGCCACTCTGCTAGTGGAGTTCCTGTGTGCCTGGTCCCACTGGTCCCAGTTACTCCCGGTGTTGGGACAGATGTTGTGTCCTCCTCACCTCTGATCCTGAGAGTGTCAGAGAGCCTGGGAGTGGAGCTCCCTCTGGGTGTTGTAGGACTGGCTGAGGAGCTTGCACCCAAGGTCTGCTCAGGACACCAGCCCTGCCAGAAACAACTCTTATTTAAGTTTTTTATATCGTGTTCATTACAGACTTTTTCGGCTTATATTTTTGAAAAGAAATATACTACTAAAATGTTGTTTGTTCTGATGAATGGGATTTTGATACCCACTTATATTTGCATGTGGGACATATGCGTTACTTGTCTCATCCTTGCCCTAAACCTGCTGGAAATAACTACAAATCCTGGTATCCTGATAAACGGTGATATAAAACCATTTCAAAACTGAATTGTGATGATGGCTACAGAACTCTAAACTTACTATGCAATTATGAGAACCTGAGTTCAGGTAGCCAGAACCACATAAAAAGCCAGGCATGACTGTGTCTGCCTGTAACACCAGCATTTTGGGGTGGAGACAAGCAAATCATGAGAGCTCACTGGCCAGTCAGCATAGGCTATGCTTCAGGTCCAGAGATAGACTCCACCTCAAGCCAATAACATGCAAAGATTATAAAGGAAGACAGCAACGTTGTGACTTGGCCTTTGCTTATGCATTCCCGTACATGTGCCAGCTATATACACCATATACACACAACCTACCACCCACAAAACAAACATATGCACACTAAAATTATTTTTAAAAACACGGTACCTTTGGTCCAATTAAGCATTAATCCAAATACTGACTAGAGTCAATACTGTAAATACGCAGGGATTTTCAGTTAGAAATTGATGACTTGGGGCTGGGAAGATATACCAACCAATATAGTGGTTCCTTTGCAAGCATGAGGACTTGATTCAATTCCCAGAACCCATATCAAAGCTAAGCATGGTGGTACTTGTTTCTAAAACCAGTGCTGGGCAGGTAAACAGAGGTGACCCATGACACTCATTGGGCAGCCAGTCAAGCCTAATCTATAAACTATAGGTGAATGATAGGACTCTGTCTCAGAGCCAAGAGTGGACAGTGTTCCTGTGGATGGCACCGAAGGTCTTTCTTCCTGACTTCTCCACATATATTACTACAAATATAAAGATTCAGAAAGACAATACCATTTTCAGCATATCTCTGTGAGATTAGCCACTGAGTGCACCAAACATTTACAATAAAGCTTTGCAGCAAAACTGCAAAGCATAGCATACTTTGAAGCATAGCCATCTTCAGCAGCTCTTTGTATTATTATGTTGCTCAAGATGTCATCATATAGTTCAATGGCTTCCAAATTTTTTCACCATGACCCACAGTAAGAAATCATTTTTCCGTCTTGATTCACTATACATAAATGTAAAAAAACAAACTTATACCAGACATTATCGTTACAATATTCCGTGCACACCGAGATATTTCTATCCTGTTTAATTGTTCTTAAAGCTGGTCATGGCTCAAGTCACTAAGAGGCCAATAGCACACTTGTCTGGTGTAACAACTATTATTTTTATTGCACTTTTGAGTGAGAAATCATTGCCTCCATGAGCTCTATATTTTCCAACCTATGAGTGATCATTTCTCTGATACTCTCTTTTGTGCCCTACAAAAGAAGTTGTATCTTTAAATCTTTTATTAAAATGTTATGCTTCCTAGCATATGTATGGCATGCCTCTAAGAAAGAAACATGTTTCTCTTTGTCTTGAAGCTCTGTTGACTACATATGTGTGATCAACTGTGTATCAGTCCTGCCTGCTATAGTATATTTCTCTATTATCAGATTTAGACAGTCCTGAAAATAGTATAGTTGCACTGTGAGATGTGCAGTTGCCTTTACTGTAAGCGTCAGCATCACACTTTGCATAATGACCACACTCAGAGAGTACAAATTCTTCAGAAAGCCAAGAATGTAAGCATAGACTATACAATGTTACTTTCATCACAATTGAAGTAATTCAGTGAATTGTCCTTGAGATTATATTTGAAAATACAATTGACTAGAACTACACAAGAAGGAAATATCAGAGACAATTCAGTCTAACTATTGCCATTTCCTGGGGAAAAGTATAACAACTTTCCCTGGTCTCTCACTGTGGACACATGGACACATTATCTACAGTCTCACCTGGATCATACTCTTAATCCATTGCCACACTGTAGCCATCATGCCTGCTTCTAAGTTGAAGAAGGTGGCACTGGCTAAATAATTTGCCTACTCACACTGACAATGATACCCAGAACTCAAATCTAGCCCCAATCACATACTCTTGTTCTTTCTACTATGTGCCGCTCTGTTCATATTCTAGACTACAGTTACCCCTAGAGAGCTGACACAAGGGAATCCAGCTTCCTGGAGATTTTTAAGAGCCAGCAGTTCAATTGCTTCTACAACTACTTCACACTGCCAATCCGGAGGAGCACGGTTGGTTTCCTTTCTCCCTTCATGCTTGGAAACAAGAACTGGTTTCCTATTTCTATCTCTAAAGAAATGCAGTATTTGTTGTTAATAAAAACAGGCAGTGAGCATTCATAATACTGCAGAGTATCCGCTCACTCAGAGCATAAGGCTGCAAAATCAGCAATAAGACATTATGAGAAAAACTGCTGGCATCATTCCATTGCCATCAAATGCAGTTATTGACAGTTACCTAGAAGCTTTGAGATTGTGCATCGATATTAGGTTTGATATTTGAACTACTCTAATTGTTCCAAGTGAATTACTTTGTTCTACATGAAGCTGTAGGCTGAGTCAACGTTAGAGAAGGTAATCAATGTAATAAGCCAAGGCTATATTCATACATCAACTGATTTATCGAAGGTAAAATCCAGAGAAGGAACAAGCACATTCTGTTTAACCCTCTTCATCCTGAACAAGTGCTGGGGACCACTAGGTGGGGGTATCCAGACCGAGAGAGCAGATTAATTGAACAGGAGGTGCTAGAGTTAGTTTCACTGCATTCCAGTCTGCTCAGCAATTGTGTAACTTGGGGCAACTTACCAAGCCTAGCTAAACCTCAGCCTCTCATCAATTAAATGCAGAGCACAGCTCCTGGCTTTTGAGCTTAATAAGTGTTAGTTATTGTTATTATGAACTTAGATTCTTCAAATCACCCTAGTCTGGTGTATATACCAGTTAATTCTGATTTTGGTCGGAGTTCCTACAACGACTAAGGAAGCCAGCTGAAATGCTGGTCCGTAACAAAAGTGCAAGACTCTCCTGAGAGACAAGAAGCGACATTCCTTCTTGATGCCACCTAGTGCTTTTAAGGATTACAGCTCTTAGAAGCACTTTGAGTGCAATATTCCATAATATGTCTCTCACATTGACAAGAGGTTATAGCGTTTTACAATCTGAAATGTGTTTCTTTTGTGAAACTTCGATAGAGCCACTTGTGCCATCTACAGTCCAAGTTCAGACAAATGCTCCCCCTGCTGACTTTCTGTGAAGCTGCAGGGACAACTGAGGGCTAGCCCAGTAGAAGACATAAGGTTCGGGAGAATTACCAGAGGGAAAACATAAGGAGCTCACCAGTGGGCAAAGATTACTTCAAAGGTATTTTTTTTATTAAGATTTCAAGATAGCAAGTCCTTTGAAGAAGTAGGCAGGGACTCTTCCACAGTTATACATGAGTTCTACACACATAGATCCTCCTTTAAAAGGACAGATATGTATAGAATAACAGAAGGTGTGAGGGGTTTGAGCTGCATTTTAAGTAATATCTTTCCTCTTGTGATATAGACCACTTTCTCCATCCTACCACCAATTCATTTCACTATAGTAGTGATATGGTGATATTTAATAACTTAAAGGCAGTATTTTTATGACAACTATTTCACACCTTCAGCTGAAAGCTATAGTTTTCCGTCTTTGAGACCTAGTTACTTATTTTCATCAGAGAAGATTATAAGAAAAAAGATTGATTGTATACATTTTTTTAAAAGACTCTATCATAGTCCTAGCAATGAATGGAGGATTGAAATGATGACTATGTCAGAAACATAAGGGAGGAACAATAAACAATTGTGATGAAGGCAAAGGCTTTGGCTTCCCCTTAGGTTCACCATCTCATAAAACTAAAATACTGCAGATTACAAAATTTACTAACAGGATGAAGGTTATGGTCTATAACTCACTTTTATTGTCATTTCTGATGTCATAAAATATACTTTGTTATTAGTGTAGGAACTCCAGTTTCTTATTATTACAGTTAAGAAAAACATTGCCTGCTGTTTGATATATTATTTGGCAATGATTTTTCGGTTTTTTTTCCTTTGTTAACAATTTATTTTCATTCACTTCATAGTTCTTACCCTTTTGTGAAAGGCATGACATGCACACTATTTTGTGTGTTTTAAAACATAAGTGTGCAGCATTTTATAGCCATTTCATTATGCTAACCTTGAAATCTGTCTTGTGCAACAAAACTACTTGAAATGAATGTTAAGCATTTTGCAGCTACATTAATGGAAAGAAAGGTACTGGGAAATGATGGTTCTTGATAATTCAACTCTAAAGTCTTATCTTATTTTAATAGGCCTTTTATAAAATGTGACGGGGTTGACCCATCAGTCACTTTTTATATAGTCTCCATGTGAAATGTGGCCTTAAATGGCTGTAGTTTCGCTAATGAGAAAAGGGGAAATACAAAAATGCTTGTGGAGCTTCTTCCCTGTGGGTTCCACTACATTTTTCTTCAATAAAACGATTTAAGCATGCATGCCAGGAAAATGGAAGACGATGATAGAAATTCCACTCAATCCTTTGTCAAGTCTACTACTGTCTTGAGACGATATCAAATGCAATCTCCTACATTCTCTACTGAGAGCACCAAACTATGCGGGTTTGTAAAGCTATTTTGTCAGTTTTATAGGGATAGTCTCTCAAATTTGCCATGCCTATCCATACCAACATTCTTTGCAACTTAATGGATTAGTTCCAGGACTCCCATCAGATACCAAACCCTGAAGATGCTCAAGTCTGTTATATAATATGGCACAGCATTTTTTGCATATACTGTATATGCATTTTCCTGTGTATATTAAATAATCTCTAGATGGTTCATAATACCTAAAATGATGGAAATCCTATGAAAATAGGTGTTAGACTGCTATTAGGGGAATTGTCTGTATTTACTGAAGACAGCATTTTCCCAAATGTTTTCAATGTGCAGCAGGTCGAATGTGTATATATGGAATATGAGGATGCAGAGAGCTGACTGTATGCTATGAGATTAACCACATAATTGCCAAAGTCAATAACCAGGAGACAAGAGACCACAAAAATGACCATTTTGCACTTAGGTTTATTTTTAGGTATGTCAACAGCCAGTCTCAGCTGAGTCACTCTGATCAAGCACATGACGGTCTGAGTCAGTATTAAGGGGGCCCACAATAACTGGATTAAGATATGCAGGCCTGATTTAAAATCAGACAGACACAGCCACAGTCCATTAGCCTCAATAAAATGGCACAATGTAATTTCCATAAATTACTGTGTTTTCCTCCACATTTCAAGCAGGCAATGCATAAACTGCCATTAGTATTCACAGCATAATATACCTCTTCCCATATCAAACTCCAATTCTGGAATTATGCCAAACTCAAGCTTCTCTCTGGTCACAGCAAAATGACATTCCACATCAGGATGACTCTTACAGGTACACGGCAAATAAACAACAAATAACAACACACAAACATGTTTGGTGTTTCTGCAACTGTACTTCTCAATGTTGGTTTACAAATCTATAATTTTCAAACCATTCTAATTTTTCTTATCCAAAACCTAGTTATTTTCATGCTACAACATATTTGGGCATTTTTCTCCTTAGGTGTTTTTAACCTATTTTTTTTTCATTCATTTTTTAGTTTCATTGATG
>NC_045030.1:46239721-46244441 GCF_008632895.1 Mastomys coucha
CATGTTGACGATTGGAAAGACTATTCTGGAACACGTCTGAGTTAGGGGATACCAGCGACTGTCTGAATCCAGGAGGCACAGAACTCCTTTGGGATCCTTATTGCCTCTTATCCTTAATCAGGATTTTACCCCCGATATTTTGGATGTGACTGGAGTTGACGAGTGTGAGTGGCAAGTTTTATCATTTTTATTACTCTACTGCTGTGGATGCCATTTTGAAGCATTAATATTTTGGGCAATAAAGCTATTTTCAGAGTCAGATAAGTCTATGACATGTTTAAAAATTTGAATATATCAAGCATGAAAAAATATGAAATATCTAAATTCTTAAGCCAAGTAATTGTACACTTTTAGCATTGGGAAGGGTGACACATTCTTTGCTGACTCATACTGATGTGTTTATCTCTTCTGATTAAACGAGAAATTTTCCGAGATGCAAGTGTAAGGATGTAACTATTAGCTAGAAAATATCTGTTGCAAGGCAGATTTTCGCATCTTAAAAAGTGAAAATGAATGTATTTGACTGTGTTTTAGGTATCCAGAGACCAACAACAACTGCAGACTTAAAAATAATCAAGTATAATTTTAAATAATTAATCAATAAATAGTGCTTTATTTATCAAAACACTTGACAGAATTTTCAAAATTATATTCCCATAAACAGCTGAATCTTCCACATGCTAAGAGAAAGGGGTTATCTTGGGACACAGGCATTTGAATTTTACCACAAAGTGGTAAAATCATAGTACATGCAGAGAAGACCTTGATTTGTCAGTTCTCAGCCCAGAACTGCCCTCTTCCCACAGAGTCTAGAGATGTGCCAGGCTCCTCCGCTTCTTCTTTACTTTCTAGCAGAGTGGGAGCTCTTTCTGTGAGATTTTTATAGGCGTGGAAAAACATAGCCTAACCAGGGTTGGAGCTTTTCTCCACAGCAGAACTATACAGAGGATGATGTAGCAATATTTTATAAAACCTATGGAGCAAATTTGAATTTCTATAGACCACACTAACCTCCAGCAATACTGCAAAGTAAGTGAATCCTAATCTTAATCACAAGCACAACTGAGCCTCCATTGCCCTCTGACTTCCCACAGTCCCTCTCCATGAGCAGCACTTGTGATGGAGGGACATAACTTACAACTCAGATAATACCCTAAAACTTTTATAAAACACTGGGGCTTAGGCCCAACTCCCATAATTCTGATCTAACTTATCTAGGTGAGACTCTAGGCAAGGTTTTTGTCTTGTCTTGCTGTCTTTTGTTTGTAGGTTTGGTTTTGTGGTTGTTGCATTGTGCAAAGTTGACGGGCAAAGTTGAGAATTACTGGTGAATAACAATGTTCACTTCTAAGTTTGGTACATTCATCACTTGCAACAGAACCACCTATGATACCTATGAATCACATATACTCGGTCATGCTGAAATCCTGAATCTATATTTACCAAGACTCCCCCAGTACCAATTAATTGACAGGTTTTTTTTTTTCATTTCACAATTTACCCATCTGTGGCTATATTCTCTAAAATTGGATTAAAAAGTTGAAAACAAAATAATTCTTGTTATTAAAACACACCTACCACTTTCCTACTAATTGAATACTGTTAGACAAACTTGTGGTGATTTGATCAAGGCTTCTAAAGACCACATAGAAGGAAGTTTCAACAGTAAGAATTCTGTGGTGGAAACCCAGTGGTGGTTCATGCCTTTAATCCCAGCACTCAGGAGTCAAAGACAGGCAGATCTCTGAGTCTGAGGCTAGCCTGATCTATAGAGTGGGTTCCAGGATAGCCAGGGCTATTAACACAGAAAATCCCTGTCTTGAAAAAAGCAAAGGAAAGGAAATCTATGGTAGGTTAGAACGGGCTTCTTTGTCTTAGGATTTGAGAAGGAAAGAAGGGAAGCAGTATTTTAGTACCACCCAAAAACTGTATGATGAAGGGGGTTCCCTTCTTCACTTAGGCCTGTCCCCAGTGGCTAAGAGTCTTGCGTGAACAGAAAGTATTTTGACCTCTTGATCCTCACTAACCATTTATGTGAAGATGAGAAGAAACCTTTCCATTTGGCACTATGCCTCATGGTGATGAAGTATATAAAATAGCCATATCTCCATTAATTTATGGACCCCAAGCTAACAGTGCTAATATGCCACTATCTTCCAATTTCCCTTTAAGCATAAAAATATTTTGGATCTTGTATTTTGCCTGACATGACTTTATGTCACTTGTTCCCTAAATTGACTACACAGATAGTGCAGTATTAAAAAGTCCAGTTATCTAGGTATCCCCACGAGAGTTTCAATTTAATTGATCTTGGGTAGACAGTGTTTAACCTTCTGTATGTGTACCCAGAAAAGGTCATAGAAAGCAAATGTACCATGTGAAATTATAAATGATAAATGGTAAAGACTTTTTATGTGATTAAAAAGTTTGATGCTAAATTTGTGCTAGTTTTGAATCACTGAGACAACATACCAACTTCAAAGAGGATAGGTTTACTTTGGTTCATGATCTCAGGATTTTTAGCCCATAAGTACTTGGCCCCTTGTTTTGAGCATCTGCTGAGGCAATACATTATGACAGGAGCATGCGGCTGGTGAGACCTGTTCACATCCTGGTAGCCAAGAATCAAGAGAGAGATGGAAGGACTAGGTCCCATTATTCCATTCCAAAGCACTATCTCCTGTGAGCTAACTTTCTCAAGCTAAGCCCCACCTCTTAAAGGATCCCATAGCACAACAGATAGTCTAGCAGCCCAGCTTCTAGCATATGACTGTTTGGGAAGACCTTTGAGATCTAAACTAGAGTAAACCTGGAGAGGCCTAAAGAGTCTTTACATGTTTCATCACCATATGCCATCATGACATCATGTTGTTAACCCATGACTTCTGGCTGATGTTTTGATTCCATTGTATCATCAACTTTCCTCTTTCATCACCTATAATAAAGGAATGTTTTTCTATAAAAAAAAGACTTCCCCCAATTATGGTGACTTTTTAAAACTGAGATCTGGGCCCTCTGGGTCTGGACTTCTTTTGTTTTGTTTTGTAGATCACTTTCTGGGCGCATTGTTGGAGGGGTTTGGTGGTTCTTCACCCTGATCATAATCTCTTCCTACACTGCAAACCTTGCTGCTTTCCTGACTGTGGAGAGGATGGTGTCCCCCATAGAGAGTGCTGAAGACTTAGCCAAGCAGACCGAAATTGCATATGGGACCCTGGACTCTGGTTCAACAAAAGAATTTTTCAGAGTAAGTACTTTGCTGTTAATTCAGCCTGCTGGTTTTTGTTTCCATTTCACAAAGACAAATTCACAGCACTTTTAAGTGAAGCTTATAGGAAACTTTATCAAAGGACAATGTCTTAAATACTGTTCTGCTTAGTTGTAATCAGATCCATTATTCATTAGACTCACTGAAAACATAACAGGTGACATGTTGCGAGCACTGAATTTGAACTCCTAGATTTTAATCTCAACCCTGCTATGAAGTGAATATTTGTTCTTGGGCAAGTCACTTAACTTCTTTAGGCTTTTGTCCTCTTACTTGTATAATTAGGGGATTGATCTAAATAATACCTCTTCTTTCTAGCTTTTATAAAAGCAGTGATTTTTTGTCTCAGTGGTTCACACAAGTTAGATAATTAGCGGTAAGACTCTGACAGGTGATGGACTAGAAGAAATTACATATTCTATTTTAGAGTTGGTTTTCTACTGAAATGTATTATAGTTGTTTCAAGTATATACATGATGATAATGTTGTTTTCAAGATTCTTTATAATTGTTTTCATTTCTTGAATAGATTTGTTACATGTGCACCCTAAGGGCCAATTCTTATTAAGGAAAAAGCAAGTTATTCACTACCAAAACTTAGTAAAGCTACATAAAGTGCACTGCCATTGTTAAAAATTCAAATGTTCAGGTGCACCAGCAAGAAAAAAAGGAGCTTGATTTAAACTAGAAAATGAGTCCATTTCATATGCTGCCACTGTTCTCTACTAAAGACACAATAAGTGGTTGACACAATGAAGCAAAAGTCACTTTAGTGTATATAGGAAAATTTTTGTCACTCTCTCCAACTAATAAACATGTTCCTGGATGGCAGGTGTAATTGCTGACTTTATCTCAAAGGTCCAGAGTAAACAGATGTCTCTAAGCTGACTTGTTTTAATAAATCAGTAAGCAATCTATTTCTATGAGCTTTGTCATGAGATTTTTATGGAACACTAGAAGGAGTGTATTTCTTGACTTTATAGCAATTATAGCAATTAACTAAAACCTGTTTATACTCCCTGAAGGATGGAAGGTTAGTTCTGGGACCTTTTCATGAATTCTCTATGTCTCAGGATAGCCATACCTCACTTTTACCACCTGTTTACAGAGCAGATCATTATATTCAACTAAGGTTAAAAACATCAAAATTATGTTACATTGGTGTCTCCTCCTTCTATGTCAGTCCCAGAAGCTTATTTAGGAAAAGTACCTCGTCCCTTGAAATCACTCACATGTGTCAGAGTTGGAAACCAGGGATTTCCATCTGTCACATACTGAACAGATAATCAGCTCCATGGAAATATGACTTGGTATCAACCTTCAACAGAGCTTATGTTCGCCATCCCAATAGGTATCTAGTCACAATATGAATTAATTGACCATTTAGACTGCAACATGTAACAAGGACACATGCTCCACCATGTTCATAGCAGCCTTATTTATAATAGCCAGA
>NC_045030.1:46245662-46247468 GCF_008632895.1 Mastomys coucha
GCAAAAGGAGCATTTCTAAGAAGATTTGTTAGCAGGCAGGCTTGAAAATGTGGCCATATAATCACTGTGCCCTGACTTCATCCCCCATGTACTTTGTGCCTGTATCTACTGATCTAAAAGATGATGGTTTCATTAAAGAGCATCATATTGCAGCTGATTTGAGTCAACTTCTGAACAAAGTTACTGTCCCATTCTAGTTGGTTGGTGGATTCTAAGGTTCACACATTCTTAGGGTCCTTTGTAGCTAATGAGTATGTCCTATAGAAATGAGCTGTTTTGAAAATCTGATTAGAAGCAGGCAGATGTAAGGAAGTGCAAATCATTTTTGATCCCCTAAATGACACGTTTTCTTTTTCCCCAAGTAGTCAGTAGTGACAGCATTAAGACTGTAGGGTAGTCCAGAAAAGCACATAAAGGTTGCTAATCTATGAGTGAAACCAAACAGTACAGAAAAGTTGACCTTTTAAGACTTCTTATACTGAAACTGTTCTATGAATGTGACAAAGAGAGTGTTGGGAATTTATACAATCCATGCACCCACTTTTTCTCTACCCCATCCCTCAGTGAACTCAATGCAGCAAAACAAACAGCCTGCAAGAAGGGCTCAATGGCTATAGGCAAATTCTGTCATCTTCAGCCCCTAGTGACTTCAAAGGATCAGGGAAATTTTAATAATAGCCCAAACTTTTTTTAAGAAAATGGAGCACTCTGACAGTTTGCCTTCCGGATTTAGACAATGAGACAAGATCACATGAAGCATTAACAAACATAATACAAGCTCATTTTCCCCCTTTTACTCAATATGAAAACCACAGAGATCACCTAGTAATAACATAAAACAGCCTAGGGCCAGCCCTCTAGATCTTCCCGTATGAGAAAGAAATGAATTAAATTAAATTCTTCTCTAATTGCCCTGTAGACATTTTTTAACTCATCTTAGGCAAGGCTGTCACTAAAATGATGATCATTTCAAGGGATCCCTTTGTTTGTTGCATTTTCTAAGTTTTCCCTAGCTGTCATTTTACATTCACATAAAGCCCATGAAACAGTGGAACCTGTCCCACCAGGAAAGGCAGGAAGCAACTGAGCAAAGTGCATGCAGGTGGAGGAGACATCTGGAATACTCCCATCAGCCCTCTGGGCTTGAAAACTGATATCCTTAGACAGCAGCTCCCAACCAAAGGTGGAGGCACACATGCTAAAAACCAAGCTGACAGCTTTATTATCACAGATCAGAGAAATGCCACTGTGATGTGCAAGGCTCCACCAAAACAATCATCCTCCACTCCTTTTTGGAAATTTAATCTGATACAGACTTGTGTTAAGAAGTAGTACTGCATAGCCCAGGCTGGCCTCGAACTGGTGATTGTCCTGCCTCTGCCTCCTTCAGCAAATCCTACCTGTGTGTGTCTCCTGAGATGCTCTGACAGTACCTGACTAATACAGAAGTAGAGGCTCATAGCCATCCATTGGACTGAGTACAGGGTCCCCAATGAAGGAGCTAGTGAAAGGACCCAAGGAGCTGAAGGGTTTGCAGCCCCTTAGGACAAACAACAATATGAACTAACTAGTACCCTCAGAGCTCCCAGGGACTAAACCACAAATCAAAGAGTAAACATGGTGGGACTCACAGCTCCAGCAGCATATGTATAGCAGAGGATGGCCTAGTTGGACATCAGTTGGAGGAGAGGCCCTTGGTCCTGTGAAAGTCCTATGACCCAGTGTAGGGGAATGCCAGGGCCAGGAAGCAGGAGAGGGTGGGTTGGTTAGCAGGGGAAGGACGTAGGGAACAGGGTTTTTTTTTTT
>NC_045030.1:46248169-46251444 GCF_008632895.1 Mastomys coucha
ACACACACACACACACACACACACACACGCTTTCACTTGGACCCACGTTTCTTCAGTATCTGCTGGTTATCTACAACATGACTTTTTAAGTCCATGAATAAAAGAGAAAATTACTTCTATGAGTACACCTGTACCAAGTATGTTGCCATTTTGAGATGATTGGGAAAATGTACCATTAACCTCCTTGACTCCTTTTATATTTCCTAATGTTAATTAGCACATCAAAATATGAAAGTCTTTCTGTTAAAATTTTTGTCATTTAATATTATGATGTGATTGAAGTTGTGACATACAACGTATCTGGATGGATTCAACCAGATGTCATTAGTTTAAAAAACACAAGTTGGAATTGGTGGCATATACCTGACATGCCAGCACCCAGGAAGCTAAGGCAAGAGGATTATTGGTTTAAGACCATCCTTAGCAACATAGCAAGCTCAAATCCAACATGGGCTACATAGACATTGCTTCAAAAATATTGCTAATGTTTGAGAATACAGTCATGCCAAATAAAAAAGAACACATACCAAAAAAAAGAGTTTCTGCCTTATACTACATTAGATAGCCAAGGCCATGAGTAAACCTAGGTCAAGACTGGAGATAGAGTGACAGCCACAAGGTGAGGATGCTAAATCCTCCAAAAAGAGACAGATAACATTGAGACAGCTGTTGGCTTTCTGCATCCCTTAACATCCACGGATTCAGAGAGCTTCTCTGCAGGCAAGGAGTAGGCTGCGTAGAGAGAACAACCTCCAAAGAGGCAGGGATTGACTAAACTTAAGCTCACGACTCAAAGAATAGCTAACATCTACGTTCAATAGACAGAGGAAACTGTGTCATAGAAGACAAGCTAATAATAATACAATACATTGCATTATTTGTTCATCATTCTTTTAGTCATTCCCCCTTTGAGATGTTCTTTGACCCAAGCTCCATGCTAAGCACAGAGAAACCATACATCTCTACAGACAAAATTGAAATCCATGTTTTTGTCACATCACCTGAAAATATCCAGACAAGCTTCTCTACCATTGTTGAAGGTTATTTGGGAGATAAACTGACTTACATCTACATAGCTGACATAATTCAATGAGTAGATGATGATCCCCCTCCCCCATCAGGGAAGCTGATTGCTACTTATTTTTCCAGCTCTCCAGCACAAAGCAACATGTGCAATGTGCTTATAGTAACCAGAATCGGGGATACTAGTTCTTGATAGAAAGCCTTTTATCCTCAACTTTATCTGTCAACTTTCAAGACATAGTTGTATGTTATCATGTTTCATCCTCACAACAGTCCTAAAATGGAATCATAAGAGGAGTTATTTTATCTATAACATAGAAGAGAAAACTAAGGCATGATGGCATTGTGACTTGCTGAATGATACCCAGCTAATGAACAACAGCTGGAACTCACACCCTAACACTCCAAGTACTCATTAAGCTCTGACTGATTTTCAGGAACCAGCCTGTACTGAAGCTCGGCATCTGCATCATCTCTTTGTTGTTGTTTTTTTTTTTTTTTTTCACTGCCTTCAGTAGAGCCATCTTAGCCTGGTGCAGTAACACATGCCTACAATCCCAGCACTTGGGGGACTGGGGTAGGAAGTCACAAACTTGAGGTCAGACTAGGCTATATACAGGATCCTGTGTCAAAAATAAGACTGTAAAAGGAAAAGCTATACTTAACGGAAGATTGTTTTTCCATGCTCTGACCACTTCAAATGGATCCAAATTTGGAGGTGCGAAGAAAGGGAAGACATTTCTAAAGCTTGAAGGAATGCTGTAAACACCGTACATTCCTACCATTACATGATTTGTTATGCTCTCTAACATCTTAAGACCTACATCATGCATGGTGAATAAAACAAGATAGACCAACAGAACGAAACTGTTTTCAGTTCTATACCAACCAATGTCTTCCCTATGTTTCCTTTAAAGGAGGGTATTGCTCCTTAGCATTCAAATTTGGCAATGGTACTAGTCCCTGCTCTCCTTTCATCATGACGTAGGTGAGAGAATAATATCACCAAAAAGGGCTTTAAAAGTATGAAAGGTTCTCTACATCCCAGGACATAGTAAGAGAAGTCACACGACAGGGCAAGTAAAATAAAGTCACTCTAGAAAAGTCTCTGTACAGATCTGAGGGGTGTTTCTCAAATATTATAACAATCCTTCCATGCTTTCTCAGTGGAAAAGATGTAGTTTCTTTCTTCCTAGCCTTGTGAGGTTGGGGGATGTTCATTTGTATCTCTCCCACACCCTCCTGGTCTCACTCTTCTAATTATAAATTAGTCCTGAATTCATCTGCTAGGCAATCCACCATTAGCCACTCCTTTGTGGCCCACAGATTCAACAACTTCAACATGCTTGATTTAGAGCTGCCCTTGAAGACCACCTAGAAACTTCAGGTGCTTTCAAGGTGGCATGCAGGCCATCTGCCCAAAGTACCCAACCATATGGATGTTATTAGCCTATCTCTGTTCACCCTCCCAGGTAACCTACTTGCTTAGGAGAGCATTTCACAGCCCAGAAAGCCTAAGGGGGTTAGATCTCAGTTCTCCTTGAGGCTGCCAACTCTCTCTAACAACATCAGGGTAATTAACATCACACAGGACTCCCAGATCTTTGCAAGAACTCTGAAAGGCTCTTCCCTACAATTCCTCTCAGGAGCTTACTTTCTGTTTTTCATCTGACAAAGTCAAATCATCTGATAGCCTTCCAGTTAAAGGAAAGAGGACCCATCTGTTCAATTAGGCTTGCCTTGGGTTCACCTGGCAAGCGTACACAGATTAATTATTTATAATTATTCGTTGTCACCATGTGGGACCCTGAAGACTTGACTGTAAGGATCAATATTTCAGTATACTCAATCTATATAAGAACAATGAATATGAATGCTTAGTTGCATTTCACTTTTGAAAGAGAAAAGACAAATTGCGAACAAAAACTTGTGATTGGGTTTTATTTTTTTCCTCAGTGCGAGCTACTGTGTGACATTCTCTGGTCCTACTCCTTCCTATCTTGTAAGTTTTTCCCAGAGTAAATAAATGCTAAGTGTCTACCATAGCAATGGAGGCACCAGGAAACATATATAGAATAAGTTTAAGGACTGCTAAGGGCTCTAAGGTACAATGGACAATGACATGATTAAGTATGACTGTTTCAAGTGGAAGCTTGAGGGTGGAGGAAACATCTCAGGAAATGTCTCTCTAGGGAGTTAACATTTAATTTAAGAAGAGAAAATCATGTGAAAATTTGACAGATGAAGATTTA
>NC_045030.1:46251525-46267063 GCF_008632895.1 Mastomys coucha
AAAAAAAAACAAAACAAAACAAAACAAAACAAAAACAAAAAACAGGAACAATCCCAGAATGCTTTAGGGTACAGAAAGAAAATAAATTTTAGTAGTGAATTTACAGAATCTGCGGATAGATTATAGGATAACTGTGAATGAGAAGAGCTAGCCAAACATGGTTATTTACTTATATTTTCTTTCCAATGGCCACTAATGAAATTTTAAATATTATACTTTTAAATGACTCAAACACTTATTAAATGGTAGTAATAAAGGGCAAAAAGGCATACTAGAATTGAAGTATTAAAGAAAGTGACATACTTAAAGAGAAAATTTGTCTCTGCTGCAACCCTTGCTTTCATATTACAAGTAATTTAGCATGTTAGTTGGTCTATAATATCTGTATGTATTCAAGGGATATGGAGTTATAATCATATACATGTATGTAATGTATAAAGATCAAATTAGAGTAAATACATTTTCCATTGCCCTGAAATACCATCACTTCTGTGTGTCAGAAAACTTCAAACTCTTCTCATCTAGTTATTTTGAAATACATAAATAAAATATCAAAAAACTTCCCCTACCCCATGTACACTGTATTTTGATACCCATCACCCACCCTCTTGCATGAAACTGCTATGTATATGTATATGAAAGAGGGAGTTTAGAAGTGATTTCAAAAAGTTATCTATAAAAGATATTACTGCATTGAAGCAATTATAGTAGGAATCAATATATAGATTTCGAAGGGTAAAGTGAAAATTATTGCTCCAGTCAAAAAAAAACTTCTAAATTCTTAGTTCTAATTTTATCGTTTACATTTAATATGTGAAAATGAAGTTCTTTAAAACAATACTCTCTAAAGAATATTTTACATTCTTTAAAATGAGTCTAAAGAACTGACATTAAATAGCAAAACCCATCTAAACTTTGACAAATGATATCATAATGCAGGAAAATCTCATAGCAAATGTTTCATATTTAAAAACAACCCCATTGCATTAGGCATTGTTTCAAAGAAAATAATCCCTTTCCTTAACAATGGTAGTAGTATGAATGGAGTAAAAGCAAAAAGACTCAAATTAAAGCCCTCTTCCACAAAGGCTTGAAATTTTATTTTAAAATGTTTGGATCTTGCCACTTTGCTCAGATGAGGCCAACAGAAAGACACATTCACACTTACAATTTGGATGCTTATGATTACTAAGTTTATTGAAGCCTATTATGTACTAAAATAGAAGGAAGGAAAGTGCCCTACCATCCTGACCTTAAAGGGTGCTTCCGCTCCATTTGCTCAGCCTTGGATTTCAGCCAGTTTCATAAACAATGTTAAGAATAATACAGTCAATAACTCAGAAGTCTAGGGATGTGGGTGAGTGGTAGAGTACAGGTCTGGCATGGCTTCAATCTCCAGTACTACTGAGGGAGCCAGGGGAGATGGTGAATATTGAGGATAAATACAAATAAATTTGAGTAGACTTTGACAAATCCTTGTTGCTCAGAATCATGGAAAATTGTTTAAGGGAAGAGATGGAGGCTTGAGGGACATCTTCAGTTTTAGAGCTGACATACTGAAGACAAGCATTAAGTTCCCATGTTTCACTGATGTTCTGCTGGACACTAAGGGACATAAAAAAAGTTTAAAATATAATACTCAAGAACAGAAATTTTGAAGAAAGGTAGAAGAAACATTCTAATAGAATAGTGGTTCTCAACCTTTCTAATGTTGGGACCCTTTAATACAGATCCTTGTGTTGTGGTGACCCCAACAATAAAATTATTTCTGTTACTACTTAGTAACTGTAATTTTGCTATTGTAATTAATTGTAATGTAAATATTTTTGGAGATAGAAGGTTGCCAAAGAGATTGTGACCTAGTAGGTTGAGAACTACTGCAATAGAACATTCCAAAGAGAAAATGGCTGTCCTCCTAGTGAGTTGTTCATCACTGGCAGTCTTCAAGAATAGATTTATAGCCAATTGTCAGAAACATTGAATAAGAGACTCTGTCTGATTAATGTTTATGTGATTGCTGCATATAAATTCACTTGAAGAGGTATTTTATTATTCTATGTTATTTTATTGAGATACAGGGTCTTGCTAATTTGCACGGGCTAAGATCTGGGCTTAACTGAACCTGTCACCTGAGCCTCTCAGGTCTTGGGACTATAGCTTCAAACTAGCCCAATATGAAGTGGTGATCTATATTGTTGTTTGGTTTTTGTTGTCTTGTTTTCTGAGTGAAGACATCACTATATAAGCAAGGCTCATCTTGAGTTTGTGATTCTTCAGCCTTCTCTCCAAAGTGCCAATAGACATGCATCACTGCACCAAACTTGGGTGCTATTTTATAATATAGACTAGAGTGTCTTATGTCCCCACTCAAGATGCAGGTTTCTAAATACAGACCTCGGTAGGAAATTCCACACAATTATATCTGGTTGCAGGCTGAACAAGAAGACCCTTGGAAAATAACAAACGGGAGAAAATGAAGCTGTAGCTGAATAACGCCCAGAGACCTCAATATTTTTTCTAATTTTGACCTACATTTTTGTCCTATGATGTAAATAACTCCCTTCCTTTTCCATTGCGCTTTTACTGGATAGTTTGTGTTTGATCAGGACTGTTTTTTAATGTCTATATGGACCATACAGAGAGCCCTGTGGTTCAAGTTTCCTATCCTGAAAGACTCTTATAGTCAGGTCCAAACACTGGTTACCTGACTGTGAAGTGAAGATTGTCAATCATTATGACTTAAGTAATAGCATGGAGCTACAGGAATTCCTGAGATTAAAATGAAACTGAATTTGCAGATACAAGAAGAGCCTGGAAACACCTCCCCACACATGAAAAAGGTTGCCCTAATTTCCTTTAACCGACCCTTCTTTCTCTTTCTCTTCATCTTTCTACCCCTGCTGAGGCTTGAGTGGTTGGGATTTTTATTTTAGTGATTTTAAAGAGACTTCAGGAACCTCTTTCTCAACCATCACTACCTAGAGGAAGTTAAGCAACTATCTTAGATACTAGCAGTGTGTAAAAACAGAAGCCATCAAGTCCGGAAAGAAAGGTCCACAAGAAGTTTCACAAAAAGAAAGAAAAATGAGCCAGAATGTATATAATACTCAGGAACTTAGAAATCAAAGCCTACATGTAAAGGCTGACCTAAGAGCCCTTGCCCCTATTTTTTCTACACGTAGCTTTCAGGATCTCAGGTGATCATGGCTTCTGTGGCAGTCCATTTAATTTGTTGTTGTTGTTGTTGTTGTTGTTGTTGTTGTTGTTGTTGTTGTTTTGAGACAGGGTTTCTCTGTATAGCCCTGGCTGTCCTGGAACTCACTCTGTAGACCAGGCTGGCCTTGATCTCAGAAATCCACCTGCCTCTGCCTCCCAAGTGCTGGGATTAAAGGCGTATGCCACCACTGCCTGGCCCAATTAATTTTTAAATTACATTTGTTTTTGTGGTAGGAAGGATGCATGTACCATGGCAGGTGTGTGGTGTTTGGTGAACAACGTGAGGGAATCAGTGTTTCCCTTCCACCTTGTTGATGCCAGGGATCCAATTCAGGTCACCAGCCTAGGTAATCAGTGCCATTTCTTGCTGAGCCAACTTGCCATTATGGTAAATAGTGATTTTACAGAGGCTAAAGGGAACCCCAAGCTTCAAATTTCCCCAGTCTAGAGGCCAGTGCTAAACAGAGCTGGACTCCACACATGATAGCTCAAGTATTAAAATATGGTTGGAATCTATGGGCAAAAAAGCCTTAAAATGAAAAGACACACAATGAGAAATTATACCAGCAGCTTTGAATTCTTAATCATTACCCAAAATTGTCTCCTACTATTGCATTACTTTTTCCTTTCCTTGTCCTTTTGTTTACCATTACTGATGACACAGTTCTACTGTGTTACTACTTCAAGGAGCTCCATAGCTCTGAGTTCACAACTTAGACAGTGGTATTTGTGTAAACATGAACCACATCACCTGGAAGAGCTCGAAATCCAGAGGAATCCAATGAGCTCTGAAATATGAACAGAACTTAAGCAGTATAGAAGGAAAACTGGAATCAAACCCCAGAATCCTCTGCCCTCTAGTCAAAAGCACTGTCTTCCTGTGTTTCTTTCCATCCCTTACTCCCCTTTGCTTTGTGTATTTGTGCGGTTGTCTACACACACACACACACACACACACACACACACACACACACATTTAGTATACTTAGTATAGATAGAAGGGTGGTAGTAGACTTCCAGTTCTTGAGTAGGGGAGATATGCTCTCCAGCCCAGAGACCAGGTAACTTAGCCTTCATCCACAACTGTGGCCAGAGGCAGTTACAAGTTTTCCAATTAGTCTAGCCTTTACAGATTAGAACTGAGTCTGGGCATCATTAAATCCCTACAAGGTTAAGTTGCAACTCTTAATGAGTTACATAGAGTATTTCTCCAGAAATCATTCATACCTCTGGTGAAAACTTAAAAGAGCCAGTTGCTTCTTTGTAGCTTTCTTTTGATTGTTATCCTCACCTGACGAAAAAGCTGTGGGTAGATTTAAAAAAAAAAAAAAAAGCCTTCTACCTTCCCCATAGCTGGAGAGTAATTTTCTCTCTTTCATAGAGACCAGATCGGTCTTTGTAAGACTGGTCCAATTTTTTTTCCACACTTTTTTTTTGTTCCACGGTGACTCTTGTTGTTGCCATGGATACCTGCCCTTGGCACTTTGGGGATGCAGCAGAGCATCCATTATATCAAGACCCCCCACTTTGAATCACTTTGTACTGACTTTTTTTTTTCCTTCCCAGGCAATTTCTGGATCTGTCCTTCTGCCAACTTAAAGATTAACAAGGACTAGTTAAAACATTAATGCGTTGACTTCCTTCCAAATCTTTTCCTATACAGCATAGCTTGACCTCTACCTTCAGCAATCCATCTATCAGACAATGTGCAAGAAATAAAAGAAATTAATGGAAATTATTCATGTTAGAGATAGATTCTTCCCTGGATAACAGAAATCCCTTAATGCACTTTGCTGTTTAGAGACCATCAAGTACTTTTCAGGAAAAGCTAGACAAGATAATTTTCAGAAAAAAGCATAAAAGTTCCTATGCACTGGTTGAGAAATAAAATTTGATTTTCAAAAACAATATGAATCCACTGTATGACATCTTTTTCTAGCAACTTATCTGTTACATAATATAAGGAATGCTCTTATCTAGACAAAGCAGTGCAACAACAGAGAAATAAGAGTGCAGAGATGTTTAGATCAAACTTAGATTGAATCATAACATAAATGCTGGCATGTCATGTTATTCCAGCAGTCTAACAGTTAATCCTGGGGACTGCTTTATACATAAGGGTTGTGTTTTCAATACTTTTTGGATCCATGCCTTAGTATATATGTAGCAGGTACCATTATGGTACTAAGACTGAAACAATGTGAAACTTAACAATTCTACATTCCTTGATTTTGTTTAAATTTGTAACCTTAATGCTGCATCAATAATGGCCTGTTTTGCATATCTGTTTGATTGTACCTTCTTAAAGATTCATTTAAACCTAGGGAGGACAGCATGACTCCTACCTGCCTCTCATTAATAACATACTTTTCAGCAACTAGATAATGAATGGCTTGGATATAAATCAGGAGAAATGCAGATTGCTATTAGGTGGAGAAAGGAGGAGCAATCTCCAAGTAATTTTGCAACTGAAGAGGGGGAAATGCACATCTTAGTAAGAGCTGGCTACATAGGAAGGCTTGTGATTAAATATTCTGCTGTCAATACATGTCAGTGAAAGAAAAGTTATCGTAGTAGAAATTAACTTTTGCAAATAACTTTGAATTTGGGGAATTAATGGAAAGGAGTCGTTTAATCATGGGGAAGAAAACGGGCTTTCTGTTGGCTGCAGATTATCCTAATGGCCAAGATAGTACTGTATATGCAACTCTTAACTGTGTTGACTTTAATGAGGAGCTACACTTGGTATGGCGGGCTAAGGAAGATAGTGATCAGTAATTCCGACTGATAAAAGTCTGCAGTTGGTTGATCAGAGTCAGCATAGACGGCAAGCAGAAGCATCTTAAAGGGAAAATACACAAAATGTATTATTGGCCTACTCCACTCTTCTGCAATAACAACAGATAATAATATTCTTGCTCAGGATTTAGAGGGCATGCTTTTCAACTTACTGTATTTCTTTGGTGATAAGTTGCTGGCACAGAAATGAGTGTTTAAGGGAAATGCATTTCAAAGCAAGGACTGCCAATAAATTATGCCACAGGCCCCAGGTTTCTCAGGCACTAGCAAATACATGAAATTTGGAAATACAATCCTGGCTTTCAATTTTCTTTATTTGTCTAAGTCCTTTAGAATTTAACATTGCTGCTTCCTGCATTTTGACTACTGATCTTTACTGGAGAAAAAGAAAAAAGAAAGAACAAAAGATGATAACTGCATCTACCTCAAAGTCAACTCAAATGAACAGAGAGATCTGGTTTGCTTTAAGGGATTTCAAAGTATGAATTTATTTTATGCTTTGATAATTTCTTACAGTGCATTTTTATCATATACTTTCCCATCTACCACCTCTTCCCAGATCCTCCTACCTATGACATTTCATGTTCTTTTCCTCTTAAAGAAACAAAATCAAAAACACCACTAAAAATATGAAGTCCAGTTTGTTAGCTAGCTACTCATGAGCATGAGGCCAGCCCTGGAGGATGTTTGATACACACAGTGTCAGTCCATGGAAGAAAACTGATTTCCTCTCCCAGCAGGTATCCATTGCAAATAACTTCTTGGTTGGGGGTGGGACTTTATGCCTATTTCCCCCTTTTGTGCAGGGATTTTGTGTGGCTAGAACATATGCTTGTCTTGTCTCAGTCTCTGTGAGTTCATATGTGTGTCTACCCTCTTGTATCTGGAAGAGGCTGTTGCCTTGGAATCATCCACTACCTCTAGCTCTTACAATCTTTCCAACTCCACATAGATCCTGGAACCTTTAAAGGAGGGGTGTGCTAAAGCCATCCCATTCCAAAGTCACTCACCCAACATGGTTCAGACTCTGATTTTATTTCTGCTCAACAGTGACAGAAAACAAGCAGGCCTGACTATAAAACAACCTGGTTTTCTAGCTGAGTCTCTAAATGACAAACAACTTGGCTTCAGCTCATGAGTCCATTTCCTGTTTTGTTATTGTTATTTGTTCCCTAAAGGGGTTTAACTTACAAATCTACAATTTGGCAGCATTTGTTTTAGTTTGGGGACTTTTGAAATAGGTTGGTCCAAGTATCTGGTTACTGTATGACAGCAAACAAGCCAAATGTCTTTGACACTCAACTTGCCTGATTCCCAGGAAATTATCAGCGTAGAAAATGTTGGTTCTATCTTACTTTGGTGACTCAAGGCAAATGGACAGCTGTGACCTTAACACAAATGTAATGTAGCGTGAGACCATTAGGTCAAAGCACCTGCGGATACTTGACAGTTACTTAAAAAAAAATTTTATAAGAAATCATCTCCTAAGGTCTAGCATTTACGATTTTGATTATATACATTTCACGCTATGTAGCAGAAAAGATAAAGGAAAGAACCCTTGAAAAAATATCAGGGAATTTTTGAGTATTGTTACTTGACTGCTCATTGCAGTTAGAATTACTCCCCTGGGAAGGAGACTTAAAGAGACACAGTACAAACAATTTAATATAGAAACTTCTAGAACCAGAGAAAGAATGGAAGGGTGGCTAGAAATTTAAATTGTATTCTCTCTATTTTTTCTAACATGCATTTTCTTGTATAATATTCTGCTCCTTTGAAGGAAATTATGGTTCTTGAATAGATATAATAAGAATATTCTTTCATAGACATGGGGGCCGTTTATTTTTAATTTTACACAAATAGGGTAAGTTTAAAGAAACAATCTCAGCATGTATGTTTGGAATTTTTGCCTGCATAGATAACACAGTTTTCTCTAGAGAGACTTTCCATAAGCACAGGCTGCCTAAGCAAATCCAGAGCAACAGATAAGCAAGAGTTATGTATGTCTGTTTGATGCAGACATTGCCTATACCATCAGGAAATTATTATAAAATCAACAGTTCTTGGTGCCTTCTTGCTCTACTTTCCCTTGACTTAAGCTCTAATTCTAAGACTTAGCTACCTGGAGCTATTGAAATTTAAGTTAATTTAAGATAAATTTAAAATACACTTCTTCAGATGTACTAGCCACATTTCAAGTAGACATATGTAGACAGAAACTAACATAAAGGACAACACAGTTTTAGAGAGATCAATTGCATGACACTTCTGTTAACTCTTTTAGCTTCATGAGTATAAGGACCACATCTTCCACATTAATATTTCCTACCACATCTAGCCCAGTGCCTGATGCAAGTATTAGATGGTATTTTCTACCTTGTCATGAATTATGATAAATTTGTTATTTGCAGTCTTTTATTTCATCATCTCAGTAATAATGTGAGGCAGGTCCTATTATTATATTCATTTTTCAGATGAGAACCCCTGGGGCTTAGTGAAATTAACTGATTTGCCTAACATCACCCAGCTAATATGTACACAAGCCAACTCTTTGTAACATGGAAAACAATGGCCTACAAAGAAAAATGCTACATCCCTACACATTTCACCATGGACAGGTGGCCCTTCCAGGGTACTGATGACCACATAGGTGTTCATGCACACTGGCTAGGGAAAAATAAAGACATCATGAGATCTGTATATAAGCATGAAGACTAGGATATAAACAAGTCGGCTGATTTGTGTTTAGATGTTGGGTATCAGATTAAATAGCTATGTTATACTTATCTTAATAGATTAACAAAAAAATCGGTCGTTTTATTTGTCATTTTGCATATGGTGACCATTGCCTTGACTCTAATGATAAGGATTAGTGGAACACAATCATTCTGTGAAGTCACTCACACTTGCTGCATTTACCAGAAGGTTCTATGGGCTTCCATGCAGCATATCTGTGCCAGGACATGCCAATGCCAGCAAATCAATTTTGCTGCAGTTTTCACAGTCAGTGTGTTTGCCAGACAAAACCCCAGCCAGCCACTTTTTTTAAAAAATCAGGATAGGTCCTTTAGAAATAATACTTACTGGAACACTCCTAACACAGAGAGGAAGAAAAGACTTAAATCTAAAGCCAACTATTTGAAGGAGAAGGTGAAATGTAGCCATATTGAAATTGAACATTTAACGTCCCCATGTGGCCTTATAAGGTAGTTTTTTACCAAGCATCTAGTCAGTCAGTTCTGAATCAGTCTGTGCCTCACTGGCACTGACAACACCAAATCTGACATCATCCTCACTGTTACCTTTCTGCACACAAATCACCAGGTGCCCCAGTGTTATCTACATTGCTCTCTTGTGTTAGTTACTTTTCTTGCTGCTGAAGCAAAATACCTGTGGGGGGTGGGGGGTGATTTTGGCTAACAGTATCGGGATACAGTTGATCATGGCAGAGAAAGCATGGCAAATGGAACATGAAGCTACTGGTTGCATGGTACCCACAGTCAGAAAACAGGAAAAGATGAATGATGCTTCACAGTCCATTTCTCCTTTTTTATTCAGTCCAGATCCCCATTGCACAGAGCTGCCTACATTTAGAGTATATCTCCCCTCTTCAGTTAAACGGTTCTAGAAATACCCTCATAGATAAAACCAAAATTGTTTCCATGATGATTTTAAATCCCATCAAATTTACAATAAAATTAACCATCAACCACTCTATGACATAGTCATAGTCCATGTCTTTCTTATATTGTTCTGGCACAAATTCTCTAACAAACCAAATCATACAAATTATTTTTCTGTCATTGTGATAAATACAGTGACAAAAAGCAACATGTGGGCTGCAGAAATGGCTCAGTGATTGGGAGTGCTTGCTGTTCTGCCAGAGGACCTATGCTTGGTTCTCAGCATCCATAGGGGTTGCTCACAGCACCTTGGAACTTCACCTCCAGGACAATCAGATTCCACTGGCCTCCAAAGAACCCACACTCATGAATGTACCCATACACAGACATAAATACATATACCTAGGTTAAAAATAAATTCTGTTTAGAAAGCAACTTGGGGAAGGAAGGATTTATTTGGCTTATATATCCCAATCACAGTTCGTGATTGAGGCAAGTCAGAGTAGAAACAGAAGCAGGAACCACAGAGGAATGCTACTTACTGGCTTGATTCCAGTCTCACATTCAACTATCTTTTCTATATCTTCCAGAACCACCTGCCTAGGGATGATAGTACCCACAGTTGTCAAGAAAATGCAACACCGACATACTTTGTCCCCAAGTCAATCTGACAGAGGTATTTGCTCGGTTGAGGTTCCATCCTCCCAGGTAGCCCCAGTTTGTGTGAAGTTGACAAAAACTAACTGGCACAGTAGCCATGTGGACACAATCTAATTGATTAATCCCTTACTATAAATCAGACCCTTTAGTATGAACTTTTATGAATTCTTTTATTGACTATCCTATTTTTTTCAAAGACAGCCATTAGAATCTTAGAGAAATTTGAGTAATTTGCCCAAGTCAAGCAGAAGACATTATCTCTAATAGTAGGATATAGAGCCTTGTGATAAACTAGCCAGTTTATTTTAATTTGTGCCTTTTAGTTCAAGCATGTGGCTTCAAAAAATGAACCACTGGAGATGGTTAAGGCTATAGAAAATCACATCAAAACAGAGGGTCCATTGGAGCCTGTTAAGGTCATCAGTATAGGCAATGATTTCTCTTCTCCCTGAACCTTGCCAGTGGCAAATAATTCATGAGTATAATCAGAATACATTTTATGCTTGTACAAAACTGCAAAATACCAAAGCATCAATATAATGAGCAAACTAAAGGGAATAATGATTCAAAAATGAGTCAAAATGTAAAGCTCAACCAAAAAAAAAATCAACTTCAATCATTTCACTGACAGTTTTGGTCAATCTCATCATAGTAATACCTCCAGTAAGAGGCAGCTTGAAGTAATGGGTGAGAAAATTTGAATGCAAATTCTCTCAGTTCCCACCTATGCTACCTTAGAATTATCATTCTCTCTCTCTCTCTCTCTCTCTCTCTCTCTCTCTCTCTCTCTCTCTCTCAGCTGTAGAAGTAGAGAAGAGGGAGAGAATCTGTACTTCATTGTAAAATAACCTAAGTTTAAATTTCGAGTGTTCATTGAGGTATTAAATTAACATTTACTGGTGGTACACTGTGTGACACCCATTGTTCTAAGCATTGAAATGATATTGTCCCATTATGGTAAGTGAAACAAACAAATAATAAATAAATACTGTACATAGCAATAACCAAAAAAGGTAGGCACCTCAAGAAAATGCTAGAGGTGCAATTTTATCACAGCTGATTGCAGAAGAGCTTTTTGACACCTAAATGGAGTTGCAAAGCAAGCTACATTCAGGCAACTGGAATAGACTTAGACTCACTTGGCAAAAGAAGCCAAAGGTGAATTGAATCAGAATAGAAATCTGACTTTACATGCCTGCAAGGGGCACTGAAGGGGTCACTGGAAATTTTGCTGAACCTATCCATTTGGAAAGGAGTAATCTGAAATAGCACTGCTTGGGTAGAAAAAAAACCTGTCATGAACTGTAGATGGCAGTATGAAAATGTTAAGCAAAGACATTTTCAGTGAGTTCTTGACAGTTGAGGGCAAAGCTCAGCGTCAAAGCAAAAAGTGACGTCTGATTCCACTGTAGTTATCTAAGTGCCCAGCCCCCAAAATAACTCAGAGTCATAATCCACCAATAGAAAAGCTAATAATAGAAGCCAGCAAGCATTTCCTTCCCCTCCTCACCCTGTTCTTACCAATACTCAGTCACAAAGCAGCCATCGGTTGAAGCAAGAAGAAACTGAAAGACAGTGTTTGTATGAAAAACTAGCTTAGTTTTTCCCCCAGGCTTGTCTATTTGAAGTGACTTTATGGTGGATGGATAGAGACAAAATCAATAGGCTAATGTCTTTTCTAGCATCTCTTGCCCTTACCCTCTCCACTTTGATTCCCTAATTCACAAAACCGGAACTCGTTTCATCCCACTAATATTTATTGAGCCCTACTGGGCCCAGACTCTGTTTTTGGCTCTCAGGTTCCAGCAATCAATGAACAATAGCTGCTAGAGCAGCCTGAAAGAGCTTCTGGGGTGCATAATTGAGATGATGGTATGTGTAAAATCACCTTGGCAGCCAGAAAGGTGGAGGCCAATATACCATTTAAAGATATCCAATTTTCTTCTGCTTCCAGCAGTGAGAAATGGAAGGGGCTCTCTAAAAAAAGGAAGGCAAATAGCTGAAACACTGTGTGACCTGCAAAACTCTTGCCACAAATCTCTCCCCTTCGTGTACTTAGACCTACTATTAGAAATTTCCATCGTCTGAATCACAACTAAGGAGTGTCGGGAGCTTGGTGTGGTGGTGGACAAGTATAATACAAGCACTTGGGAGAGGAAGATAGGATTGTAACAGGCTACCACTGGAGGGCTGCTAGCTAGCAAATTTTAGCCTGGGTTACCTGGGTTACCCTCTGTGAAAAAGATAAATCAACAACAACAACAACAACAACAAAACGTTTCTATGGAGGTGAGGCTTCTATGTTATGGAACTTGACAACAGACCTATACTATTCACACCTTGTTATACCTCTTTCAGTCTCCTACCCTGCCCACCTTGCTAGGACACACATGAACAATACTCTCTTCTAACCCCATCAGACCTTAAAAAAGGCAAAGAGAGTGGGACAAAGAGGACCAGAGATCTCCAGACAGCTAAATCATCAGCTCTCTTTCTTTCTAGCTCCTTACCTTATAAGGGTCACCTAGACCTATCCCAGTATTTGATCTGTAGCATTCGTCTGTAAATATGAGGAAAGACCTTGTGCATGGATTCAGTAAGTGCCCAGGCCAGGCTATATGAAGCTCAAAGTTACTTTTTGAATTTGTAACAGCTATCAATACTACCTGAATCCTTACTAAAACCAGAAATCTCACAAGGGTAAAACAACACAGAAAGAAACTCATATGGTAGTTGACCATTGCAGTCTCTTAATTAAAGGAAGGTTCAATCTATAGATGAAACTGACTAATCTGTCAAATAGTACAATAAAGGCAGAAGAACAAAAAGGAGTCCTTCTAACTCTTATCTTCCTTCCCTGGCTTGCTGTCCTATACATGACAGACTAGCCCTAAAAGATGCTTTTTAAAATGCCAAGAACCCCACATCCCTTCAGAGGACATAAAACTCCCATTCAAATAAAAACGTATCCCGTAGAAAACACAGCAGCCCCTTTTGTATCAATGAACCCTTCTAAGATAACCAAGGCTGATGTCAGAAAAGGGGTGTGACATGGGTCTCTGAGATAATGGAGGAAGTAGAAGCTGAGCTTCCCAAAGTCCAATCTAGCCCTTTTGTGGCATTTAGATCCAAGGCTAGTCTTGCACACAAAGCAATGTCGTTTGTTAACAACAATCACCAAATAAATAAATCAAGTTTATTCTCCCTTGAGGAACACTAGACCCAGAGTGCTTAAAGACATTTTTCCCTGACTATCCCTTCATACTATGTTGTCAAACTATTCTTTCATATGTGTTTGGGGCATAGAGAAGTTACACACACCCAAGCTACTCTCCTTAGAAATAACATAATAATTTGTCCTGTAGATAGCAAACTAGTACCATAAAATAAATTTGCATATTTTGTTTCTGTTGACAATGATTTATTGGTCTGTTTGATTTGTTCATCCAATTACTTCTAGATTATCCATGTGAGGACAAATGCCCGTTGATGGGAAAAAATGTTCTCATATGCAGATCATGAGATGAGATAGTTCCCTTTATGCTAATGGCATTATATCAAGCACAGCTGTGGTCAACTCTGGTGATACATTTTAGGAGCAGACTTTGAAAGATTAAAAGTAGATCTGGACCATTATAAGTAGAAAAGGAGACTTGATTAGAATTCACATCAGACAAATAACCAAAAGGAGGGTCCTTAAATATATAGCCTACAAACGAAGTAATCAGCAGGTAACTTAGAGATGGTAAATTTCAGACTATTATGTGGGAAAGAGTAAACCTTTACTCTGAAAAGTAGGAAGAGGTAGACAGAGTAGATGGTACTTCACTCTAATCCCCATTCATTCCACAGACACACCCTATGAAGTTACTTAGTACATGCTATGCATTATCACCAGATTTTGAGATGGCAAAGGCCAAAAAAAGACAAGACCCCTACTCAAAAGGGCTCAACTTTGTCTGGGAATCACCTTTTCTATGCAAAAGAATTGGTGCTAACTACTATGGAATTGCTTGATTCAAGCAGAAGGCAGAAATAGTTGGTAAGAGAGTCATTTATTACAGAGGTCAGCCCAAGAAAAAGAAGTTTCTCTCAATTCAACCTTCCCCATTACAAAGAAACCTACCTCATAAGAGCTAAGGAGTACCTCATCAACAGAGGGATTTGAACACAGGAGGCTTCACTGGATGAGAAGTTAAGCAAGATGGCTTTGAAAGAGCCTCTGATCTCAGCTACTATATTGTTCTACTGATGACAACTGGGTGTTCTATTGACCGAGTAGATATTCCAACTTAGCAAATAGGAAAAGTAGAAATTTCAACAAAATAGTTTTCCTCGGGAACAGGGTTCTGGTTCATGGGAGTTTTTATGTATTAGCCTTAAATATACTATAAAACATAAATTTTAAAAGGGAGAAATTAGGCTGGTAAGATGTCTCAATGGATAAAGGCACTCCCACCAAGTTTGATGACCTGAATTTAATCTCCAGGACCCAAATGGTGGAGAGAACCAAATTATGTACATTATCCTCTGGCCTCCAATGTAAGCCATCGAAGATTTGTGTGTGTGTGTGTGTGTGTGTGTATGTGTGTGTGTGTTTCCTCCACCAACAAAAGTCCAAAAATCCAAAGTCACTTGAAAATGATTTTTGTTAATAGCAGATCACAAACATTTGCAGGAATATACCTAGACATCTAATAATATTTAACTGTATAATAGCACTTATAAAGTCATACTTCTCCAAATATGGGGCTAAAGCAATTTATAATACTATTGAAATACATTTTGCCACTAAAGCATATTTCTCCATTTTTAATGTAAAAAGACATGCTTCTTTTCAAGTTCAGGTGTTCTAGACACAATTCAAAGAGTGCACTAACCTGTTAATTTCTAATAGTTCCTTGAAGTAGGTGCTTAAAACCCATAGCATTTTACAGATGAAGAAATTTGAGATGTAGAGGCTAAATAATTTATGCACCTAGCAAAAGGAATTCAAAGTCAAGCACTCTGGCCCCATCATTTCCCCTTTCCTTTCCTTTGTCCAACCCTTCTTGTGTATCCACCCCTTGCTCTCTTCCATATTCCCCGTGCTCTTATCATAGCACTACAGAGCCATGCTGTGTTTCCTTTTGTCTACAGAGAAATTCTTGTATCACTGCAGCACCACTAGATTACAGTAACTAGGAACAAATGCCACTATTACAAGGAGATGCAAAATGCAGACCAGTGACCTGAGTGAC
>NC_045030.1:46267099-46269936 GCF_008632895.1 Mastomys coucha
TTACATCTTTGACCTTCGTGCTTTATTACATGCAAATACTTAGAATTGTGGCTGCGGAAGTCATTAATGCTAGAGCTCTACTTGATTTGCTCTTGTGGATTAATTAATCTGTTCCTCCTCCATTCATGTATTTCTTCTTTAGATTTCCTTTGCTAATTACCTAGCAGTGCTGTCTCATGGCCTTGCTACATAAGTGAGTCTATTTTTTCCCCTTTTTGAGACAACGTTGTGCTGTATGGGATGAAGGAAATGAATCGTGGCAAGTAGGGAAAAATGAACTTGTTATTACAGATCTTGCCATAATTTTTTAAATTGAAGTTCAGATGATTGAACTAGCATTCAATCCCTTTTATTACCTTCAGTATTTCAGCCAAAAAAAGTAGTCTCTAAAACTGAAAAAAAAAATTCTAAATTTATTTTATTTTTTCCTTCTTTTTTATCTGAATGTCATACCATCAGTTAAATACTAGTTAGGAAGATAAATGTCGCAGCTTAATTTTCCTCACTTCTGAGTCATTTCTTCCTCCTGCTTCTAACCTTCAGAAGCTAGTCATCAACCATGGCCCCATCACTTCTGCCACTGACTGATTTGACATTACTGTATCCATTAATAGGTGCTATGTGTACAGCACATACATTTAAAGTACCCACTTCAACACTGCCATTTATTTTCCTAGAAAGGCATCATTACCTAAAGGAATAAATCTTTTAGTCTGTATCAGCAATCAAAGAACTCAACTAAATGATGAAGTAAATTCATTCAAAACACAGCAAGCTTGTTCATGGACTTCCTTACCTTTATCTGTGTTTGTAATGGCGGCTGTGCTAATAATGTAGACACAAATTGTTCTGCATCCTCCTCCTTCCTAGCATACTTTACAACCATATCTGATTGTACAAAAACAAAGACTACACAAAATCTATTTACACAAAAAGACATGCCCACCATAGTGTTGTCTTTAATGACAATAAGGGGGAAAGTTGTAGATACAGTATAGTCGCAGATTGAAGGGTTGTATAACCCTTCGATAGGCATTTTTTCTGGAAAAAAACATAAGGAAGTACAATTTGATAATAAAGACCAATTATGACAATGGTTACCAAGAAGAGAAAAACACATGACTATGAAAGACAAATAGGTCAATTTCAAGTAATTATAGATACTTAATTTCTTAAACTCTCTAGAAAGCACATCTCTGTTACTAAATTCTTTTCATATATTTATGTGTATCGAAATTATTTACTTTTTCTTAGTTTGAGGGACAATAAGCCAGGAAGTTGCTGTTACATTTAATAACAAGGTACTTCCTTATGACACTTAGAAATCACCAGATGATAATGTATGATATGAACATACAAGTCTATGAGTCAGATTTAAATCTTCTAAGACTTTGATTAGTAAAAAAGCATTAATAATGAAGTAGTTGGTATGGGCAGATACAAAGTCAGATTAAGTACCATTTTTTTCTGGCCTTGAACTCTCTATGCTCCTACATCAACCTCTCAAGTGTTGGAATTACAGGTATGTGCCATCAACTCAGGCTGCTAAATAGTATTTTAAATAGTTTTGCAAAGCAAAGTATATATCCTTATTTAGCAGGTTGATAGGCTTAGCAAAAGACAAGATCCAGTCATCTTTAGACAAACTTGAGTTGTGGTAGACATTTTTAGTCATCTCAATTTCTTTTCTTATCTAAGACATGGATTCTCTGTGTATTCCTGGGTATCCTGGAACTCACTTTGTAGACCAGGCTAGCCAACTCAAAGATCCACATTATCCTACCTCCTGAGTGCTAGGATTAAAGGTATGCACCACCACCACCTGGCTTCATCTTGCTATCTTTGACAATGTGGTTGTCACCCTGTCCTGGCCTAAGTTTATCATTAAATAAACATATCATTAGTGAACACAATGAGTAAAATGTTGCTACCTGCCAACATGGCTCATGAATTTGAAAATGAATAGACTTTGTCCTCAAGAAATCCTCAAATAACAAGAATAAAGACAAATGTGTCACCAACTCTCATTAACATAATACAGCAGGCTGTGCAGCAAAAGACTAAGCAACCATCAAGGAGGTACTTCTGTGAGATCAGGAAAGGTATTAGAAGACAGTACTGGTTCTGGATGTCCCAGGAATAATGAGGGAATTCAGGCAGAAACAAAAACATAAAGGCATAAGACATGAAACTATATGGTTGATTTCAGTGAATGGTCTGCAGTCCAATGTGACTGGATTGGAGGAGGTATCAAATATAAGACTAAATTTTGCTCTACAATTTTAAAAGAAAATTACAGAGAATTGTAAGGATGGTTGTAATGAGATTAGGTTTATACTTAAACAAGGAGATCTTAATTTAATGGGCAGACAACAGAGTCAAGAACAAAACACAAGAGTCCATGGCATGCCCTAGAGAGAGCAACTGCAATGGTATGGAAAGACAAGATGACAGGTTTCCCAGCATTTCTTCATAGAGGTAGTGAAGGGGATGGGGGAAAGTAGCACCAAACTGTCTATTTTAGGTGTTCAGTGATTGAGTGGGAGCAAGAGCCAGGCTTTCTAATGAAATATTTTATAAGAAGTTATCTTTAGGCCTATCAGTTGGAGCTGTCCATCAGATAGGTTTGTTTTCTGTTCCCTCAAAGCAACTCTAAAACCTAACCTCTTATTTCCTCTTCTATTGATCCTATCTTAGTCTTGTCCACCAGCACCTGTACCCTGAACTCTTAGAATAGCCTTCAAAGTAGTGTCCTTGCTTCTACTCTGACCCACCTTCTAGCCCATTCTCTACAGAGCAGAGTACTCTTTTAAAACTCATTGGATGCTACCTCTCTC